>NW_028261383.1:159283122-159591872 GCF_051295495.1 Thamnophis sirtalis
GGTGAACTAAACTTGAAGCCAGGTCCAACATTCAGCTCCATGCTAATGAAAGTAAGTTCAGGATAAGACTCATCTCAGGGTATTCTCCTCTCAGACAAGATAAGTCCACCTTTATTGCCATTTTGAATACATAGCAGAAAGAGGAAAGAGGGAACTTGAGAGTTTGCAAGGTTGATACTATTTGGAAGAAAACTGTGACTGAATCTAGAATGTTCTGCTTCGGATACCACGAAGCCTCCTCCCAGATGATAACAAGGAAAACAGATCATAGAGAAGATGGGTAGCATCCCTCTCACAATACTACGGACCCCTGTTCTAACCTCTATTCATAGTTACCTTGTCTGCACCAGTCTATTATTTCATTAGCAATTGTTCAGCAAGAAAGGCACAGCGTGGCATTTCTCATTTGTGATATGAAAATTCAGAAAATGTTTTTGTTTGGGGGGCCAAAAACTATCAGCAAAATTGCTCTTCCTTAGTGTGTCCTCCAATACTTGGTTACTGACATGTTGAAACATTGTCATTTATGCAGGGTGGGCTGATACGGGTTCGCACGGGTTCGGGAGAACTCTAGCTAAGAATCTGCCCAGAGAACCCGCAAATCCTACCCCTGGCTGGCCCCATGACCCTGCCCCTCCCCTCCCAGGAGTCCCCACATAGCCCATTTGGGATGCCATGTAAGTACAGGGCTCGCGCAGAGGCTCAGGGAGGGTGAAAAACGGGCCTCCCGGAAGTTCCGGAAGGCCAGAAATGGGCCCGTTTCCAGCCTCCAGAGGGCCTCCAGAGCCTGGGGGAGGCCATTTTCACCCTCCCGGAGGCTCAAAAAAAATATCTGGAGCCCAGGGAGGGAGAAAATGCCTGCCCCATCATGGGGCAGGAGGCCAACTAGGCCACACCCACCCAGCAAAAGGGCAGAGAACCCATTGCTAAAATTTTTGAAGCCCACCTCTGCATTTATGAAACTGCAGAGGTTATTCCAAGCACAAACAGATGCTTGCAGTGCCACACCCCTGTATGTGGGAGCATTGATCTTGACTGTTCAAGCACCTTTTGACACTTTTAAACTTGGAAGCCCGGGGGAGGTTATGGCTTTGGTGGGCTGGGCTACAGTTTTTCTTGTTTTCCTCTCCCTCCAGAAAATGCTGGGCGTCATCGTGGCTGGTATTAGCTGGGAACAGCCTCATGTTCTACAAGGACCCCAAGGTTTCTGCTGCATGGGTGAGTGTAGCAGGAGACAGATGCTTAACTGGCAAATCAGCAAAGGCAGCCTAAGATCTTGTATGGTTGGTAGTCTGACTTTGTCCAATCCTCACACTAATTTTAAAAGCTTTCTGGAAGAAGTCAGTTCAATCTCTGGAAAGGTCATACATGCCCCCTTTGAGAAACTGGGAGGAAACTGGGAAGAAGAGGGAGATACTTTTGAATAAAAGGGGTGATTTTGCCCATTTAGGGATCTGGTAGAACAGTGATGGCGAACCTTTTCGGCACCGAGTACCCAAACCAGAACGCCTGTGCATGTGCGTCCATGTGTGCGTGCCAAAGCAGCGGAAACCCAAAGGCCAACTGGCTGGCGTGCGTATGCCTGTTTTTTGGCTGCTTTTAGGGCTGTTTTGGTGGCTATTTGCAGGCTGTTTTTCGAGCCGTTTTCCAGCCAAAAATAGCTCGAAAAACAGGCTGAAAATTCCCTGAAAAACAGTCCGGAAAACTTCCCGAAAACAGCCAACAAAACAGACCATTTTCCAGGCTGTTTTTCAGGGAAATTTCAGGCCTTTTTTAGAGCCTGTTTTTGACCCCCAAAACAGCTGGAAAATGGCCTGGAAACCGCCCTGGAAAACGCCCCAGAAAATGGCCCGAAAACAGCCAACAAAATAGGCCATTTTCCGGGCCGTTTTTCAGGGAAATTTCAGCCCTTTTTTAGAGCCTGTTTTTGACCCCCAAAATGGCTGGAAAATGGCATGGAAAACGGCCCAGAAAACGACCCACATGCACACTGTAAACCAGAAGAGCAGCTGGCGATGGCCCGCGTGCCCATAGAGAGGGCTCTGAGTGTCACTTCTGGCACACGTGCCATAGGTTGGCCATCACAGTGGTAGAACTTAGAATAACTTCATTGTCACTTTGAATGTACATTAATCGGCACACGTTAAAATGAAATTTCATTGCATACAGTAACGTCTGGTATAGTCTTTAGATATAGAATACCCACTGACAGTATTGTTCAGGGATGATGGGTGTCCATGTGTATTCTGTATGTATGTATATGTGTATACTGTATGTTTCTCTTTCTCCATTCTTTCCCATTCCCCCTCCATCTCTCATCTCTCTCCCCCTCTCCCTCCCTCCCTCTCTCTCTTCTACCTATCATCCATCCATCTATCTATCCATCCATCAACACAAAAGTCTGTGTTGCTGTGATAAATCAGATTGGCCGTGGCGTATAGAGTACCTCCTAACCCCTGTCCTTTCCCCCCCACAGACTCCATCGGGTAGCCGGCCTGAAAGCAGTGTGGATTTGCGTGGGGCTCGTATTGAGTGGGCTCGGGATTTGTCCAGCAAGCGGAATGTCTTCCATGTAAGTGTGGGAACCTAGCCCATTGTGGCCTGAGATATTTGTAGTGAGATTTTATACAACTGGGACTAACCTTGTTTGTCTTACTGTAAGCTTGTCAATTCTTCAGAATTGACTCACAGTGATCCTGTTTTAAATCAAGATAGTTAGTTAATATACTCTGGTTTCTCTGGCTGTACTTCACTATAATTCCAGGTTCAGTTGTAACATTAAGCTATGCTTTCCTGGTTTGTTCACCTGCCCACAAGTAGAGGAACATAGCAGGAACAACAGATTATATGAAGCCATTGTCGTTATCGCGTAAAATTAAATTAGGATTCCTGCTATAGTCTTAGGTGGTGAGGTTCTATTAGAAAAGCCTGAGATGATGTTAAGTTGAATTGTTGCCTAATCCAATTTGTTCTCTTTTCTTCTCAGTTTCGCACTGTGACTGGCAATGAGTATCTCTTGCAATCAGATAATGAAGCTGTCAGCCAGGACTGGTACCAGGCAATCAAAGGGGTCATCCACAGACTAGTGAGTGAACGATACCAAGAACTCCAAGTTATCTCAGTCGCTTCCTTTCTTCTTTGAAATATTGATATAGAAAAAAGCTGTTCCTCAATTCTTTCATTCCGTCCAGAATCGGGATTGTTAACCAGCTAACATTGCCCAAATGGCAAGCAGCCTGGAGCCTCCTAGACCTGTGATGGCGAACCTATGGCACACTTGCCACGGGTGGCACGTTGAGCCATATCTGCATGCTGGCCAGTTATTTTTTTGGCTTTCTAGAGAGCCGAGGGAGGCCGTTTTCACTCTCCCCAGGCTTCAGGAAAGCCTCCAGAGCCTAGAGAGGGAGAAAAACAGTCCCAACAGCCCAGCCCAACCAGAAGTTCAGGGGTCACTCATGCATGTGTGGTGGTGGTGGTCGCGTGTGCATGCGTGGTGGGGCGTTGCTCACGCATGTGCAGTGGGGATGCACAGGTGGGTGGGCACATGCTCATGATAGCACACACACACACGCACAGTTTTGGCACACCTTTAGAAAAATGTTATCCATCACTGCCCTAGACTAAAATCTCCTCTGGTTTTTGTCTCTGTGTCAGTGCCTTCAAGTCAGTTTGGACTCTTGACAAATGCAAAGACAATATTATATGGGGGGGGGGGGTTGGCAAGGTTTTGGGGGCGTGATTTGCCCTTCCCTTATTCCTAGGGCTAAGGGAGAGTGACTGACCCAAGTTCATCTAGCTGGCTAAGGCAGGGTTACAACTCACACCATCCCAGCTTTAGCCTTGTGTCTTAATAACTACATCAAAATGATTTGGAAACTCCCATCATATCTTATAATTGTTTGTGTTTTAATTGGCATTAATGGGCATCGAAGTCCCCCAAGTTTTTAGAGTGCTAGGTTGCCAACCCTTCCTCTATAAAATTTGGGACTACTCTCAAGGAAGACAGAAGGTCTTTGTTTCAGGTTTAGAATATGATTGAACTCATTATGTCTGCAGTGAGAATCTATTGCCCCAGAAAACAAAATCTGTTGGGAGGGGGGACATCACTATAATAAATAAATAAATTCTAATGTAAGTGGAGCCAAAGGCATTTCACTCTCCATTTCTCTCTCATGCACATGAAAGTATATATGCGACAATCATTCTTTGTCGGTCAGTCACTCACTATCTTCCTTCTTCTTTCTGAGCTTGTTAAAGTAGGGAACAGATTTTGATGAGAGCTCAAAATGAGTGAATGGCGTTCAATGCTGCGCAGAGCCCCTTCTCTCCCCCTATTTCCATATTTATCTGGAGCTCTTGATCAGAGGTGGACTCTCACTGACTTGGGTTTGGGACTCTCCTGGAACACGGAGAAAGTCGGGCTAATGTTGAAGATGAAGCATTCCTTCTTCCTTCAGGCTTCCATCCTATCACACATAATTGGACTGATACACTTAGGATTTCATACTGACGTGCCACTGTGATAAAGCCAGGGCAGAAGAAGCAGAGAAGTCCTTCGGGGTTATTGGGTGGTACACATGAAGAACTACAAAATCAATAAAGGACAGACCACAAAAAGGATTCTGTGCATGGTTTGTCCTTTATTGAGCTTGTACTTCTTCGTGTGTACCACCCAATGACTCCAATGGACTTCTCTCTCTGTCTCTCTCTCCCTCCCTCCCTCCCCCTTTCCCACCTTCTCTCCCTGTCTCTCTCCCTCCTTCTCCCTCTTTCTCTCTCCCTCTGCCTCTCTCCCCCTCTCCCCCTTTCTCTCCTCCCCTCTCTCCTTCCCTCTCCCTCTTCCTCTCTCCCTCTCCCTCCCTCCCTGCCTCTCTCCCTCTCTCTTTCATGGTTTCATAAGCAATGAACCCAATTGAATCAGGACTCCGAAGCTCTATTCAGATTTTGAAGACCTTTTATTGAGTACATCATATCGACACTTAGAAAGTTGAAGCTAGCTCTGGTCTGGGTAATTCCCACACTTCAGTGTAACAAAAAGACCAGAAACTTCCCACCTCCTCAGGTGTCCTGGGTCATGTTAACCAATCACTCCAGCGGGATCCTTCTCCCTCGGTCTCAGCAGATGTTCGTTGCCATGACCTTAGTTCACATGCTTCATCTGGTAGAAGTTTTGTCTAGTGGACTCAGGCACCGCATTCCAGTTCTTTCTAACTCCCCTCCCCCCAGAGAATGGCAACTAAGAACCAAAGCAAAGTAAATATGGTATCGGCCATAGTCGTTTCGAAGTTGACGCTCTCCTACCATGGATTTATAACAGTGGCACTGTTCTGACCTAGGCTTCCGGATAAAACATAAATCACAATCTTAGTCCCAAAAGCCCTCCTTTATTTATACGGCGGTCAATTGGGGTCATTGTCTATGAAGGTTCCGACAGATGTCTGCTCGAGTTGCCACAGTCTTTCAGGGGAATGTTGAGAAACACCTACCTTATCTCCCTGGGAATGCTGCCAGAGACCTCTACATGGGGCAGCCCTTGAAGAGTGTTCGGAGACTCCAGCTGGTCCAGAATGCAGCCGCGCGAGCAATTGTTACACCTATCCTCCGCGAGCTGCACTGGCTATCTATTGGTCTCCGGATACGCTTCAGGGTGCTAGTTATTACTTATAAAGCCCTACATGGTATTGGACCTGGGTACTTGAGAGACCGCCTTCTGCCGATTACCTCCCACAGACCCATTCGATCCCACAGATTAGGCCTCCTCCGTATTCCATCTGCCGGCCAATGTTGGCTGGCGACTACTTGGAGGAGGGCCTTCTCTGTGGCTGCTCTGGCCCTTTGGAACGAGCTCCCCGTGGAGATTCGGACCCTTTCCACCCTTCAGGCCTTCCGGACGGCCGTGAAGACCTGGCTGTCCCAGCAAGCCTGGGGTTGAGTTCCCCCCCTACTCGAATTTGCTGTGTCTGTTGTGCTTTTAAGTTGTTCATATTGTCTGATTGTTTCTATCTTACTTTTTGTAATTTCCCCTCCCTTGGCTTTTGTTCAGCTGCCCTGAGTCCCTTCGGGGAATAGGGCGGCCTACAAATTGAATAAACTCCAAACTCCAAACCTAATTGCCAAATGCAGAGCAAGGCCAAACTTAGCACAGAGTCAAACAGAACTTTTCAAAACTTGAACCGACCAGATGAACTAACTGCTTTCTGCAAAAGCTCACGTCCCGTTCGTTTCTCTTTTATGTCTTATGGGAAGGCCAATCATCTCCAAGCCTTACTCCCAAGTTGACCCTGTTTTCTTAATTGTTCTTGCCTTATGGCAGCCCTGCGCATGTGCACACTGGGAACAGGCTCCCGTTGTTTTTCTGCCTCGCTGATGTCAGACTCTGGAGGCTTCAGAGGCAGCAAATAACTACCATATGGCCTTGGTCCCCTCTCTGCCTCTGACGCAGAGCCCTCGTCCGAGCCTTCTTCAGACTCCAGGACTGGCCCATGTTCCTCCCCAACTTCCTCACTGTCCGAATCTGCTGGCCGCTGGCGGGCCACAACAGGCACATCATTATAAAATCCCAAGTGTATCGATCCAAGTTTGTAGATCTTTGAAACAGAACCCTTTTGTAGTTGATGGCGGCGCATTTGCCCACTTTGCCCCCATCCTATCTGGCTGCTTATTTCTCTGGATTGAGATCCTTCCTTGCTCCACTGCAGGATCAAGAGAACCCTCTGGATGAGCCGCTTTTGTACCCACTCTATCGGTCAAACAGTGCTGAGCTTGTGGATTTGAGCTGGGATGATGAAGACGAACTTGGGGTCCCCAAGGGTGAAGTGCAAGCAGGTTTGTGACCAGCAGATCTGGGACTGGGGGTGGGTGGAAGGTGAGGGTGCTACAAGCTGTCAAAAGTAGGGCTATTGTGTCCTATGTGCGGATGAGGGACTGGCAGCTGCCTTAACTTCTTCTCTTGGCTTCTGTTCCTTCCTCCTCTATAGCCCCCGGGAGTCCTGGCCGAGTCTACAAGAAAAGGGTCAAAAGCAAGCTGAGACGCTTCATCGCCAAGAGGCCCCCCCTGCGAAGTTTGCAGGAGAAAGGACTGATCCGAGGTAACGATGCAGATCCCTGTAGTTTCATTGCAATGGAGGCTGGGTAGAGATTATGGATTTTAAAAGGTACAGAAAATCAGCATTGCTATGTACTTATTTTTGTACACTATCAGGTTTGGGGCACACAGTCATAATTCTTTGCGTGCCAGTTTGAGACAAATGACTTGAATTTTGAGCACGGTTCTTAGAATAATGACCCACAAACAAACAAAAACAAACAAATGTGTGTGAGATTTTTCTGAACACATAGGGATGAGCTTCTGGTTTATGCCATGCGCATGCACACTGGCCACCTGGCCTTCTGATTTTGGGGCACATGTGCTTGCGAAGACCAGCTGGCTGGTGTGCATGCACACGCCAGAAACTGGAAGAGCAGCATGTGCACACTGGAAAGATGATCTTCCAGTTTCTGGCACATGCAAGTGCATTGGCCCCTTGGTCTTTTGGATTCTGATGTGGATGAGTGCTCGAAGAACAGCTGGTGCATCAGAAACCGGAAGATGATCTTCCTGGCGCACACATACGCACTGGGAGGCTGCTCTTCTGGTTTCCGGCACTCCTGTGCATATGAAGACCAGCTGGCTGGTGCGCCAGAACCCGGAACAGCAACGGGCAATGGCTCACGTGCCCAGAGAGATGGCTCTGCGTGCCACTTCTGACATGCGTGCCATAGGTTCGCCATCACGGTTCTAGGCTCTATAAAAATAGGGTTGGGATTGTACAAATTGCTCATCTATATTTATTTCTTGGGAGAGAGATAATTGTAGCTCCCCTAGAACAAAATATCTTCAATTGCTTCACAGTTTCCATTTCTATTTCCAGATCAAGTCTTTGGCTGTCGGCTAGAGGCCCTGTGCCAGCGAGAAGGGGGCACAGTACCCCGGTTTGTCCAGCAATGTGTGGAAGCTGTGGAACAGAGAGGTAGGGTATCCCTGGGGTCATCACTCCATCCCTGTCTCAGCTAGGATCTTCCTCCTAGTTCTGGCACGCTATAGATTTATGTGGAGGGGGGGATCCACAGCAGTTCTGTCCTTCTCTTTCAGGGCTGGATGCAGATGGGATCTATAGGGTCAACGGGAACTTGGCCGTTATTCAGAAGCTGAGATTCATAGTTGACCGTGGTGAGTACTTAAAGAATGATAAATGGTGAACATGGAGTTATAGGAGGCATGTCTAAGCCTCTGAAATTGTTCGTCTACCACCATGTTGCTTTACTTTATGTGAAAAGAGATAAAGTATTTCAAGGCTAGTGGGTTTGTTGAAAATGCATGACTGCTGTTAACATCATATAATATGTACTTCTTTCTCTAACCTCAGAGATGGAAAACATTTATTGGCTACCCTTATGACATTACAGTAACTACTATACTGTCCTCATACTCCCTTCCCCTTTTTTTGCAATTAGATGAGGAACTGGGAGAACTGTCTGTCTGTCTGTCTGTCTGTCTGTCTGTCTGTCTGTCTGTCTGTCTATTGATTAGATAGATAGATAGATAGATAGATAGATAGATAGATAGATAGATAGATAGATAGATAAATGATAGATTCATTTTTGCTAATAAAGAAATGAAGGGAGACTAGTATAGATCTATTTCAAGCTATTTAGCTCTCATAAGCTAGCCATACCCTTTCTGGGATTCAAACTTGGGCTGCTTACATATTAGGCAGTTATATTAACCTCTAGTCCACAGGTTCTCCTCCCTTTATCAGCTCTACCAGGGGAGTTCGAATCCCAGCAAGGGTATGGCTAGCTGATGAGAGCTAAATACCTTGAAATGATCTATACTAGACTCCCTTCATTTCTTTATCAGAAAAAGTGTAACACAAAATGGTTTGTCATATAAGCGACTGCCCGGAAGGCTCCTGGAATGGGGCTGAAAGGCGAAAGGGAAGCAGTATGCTCCCTCCCATATTTGGGCAGACCAGATGCTTTGACAGAATATATATATATATATCCTTGAAGAATTGTTAACAAGGCATCTTTGAGATAAAATGAGAAAATCTTGTTTCCACGTGACATAGTCTTCTTCTCATCCCTAGTCTGTTGATGAGATCAGCTAATTTGGGGTTTTTATGATCCAATGTGGAAGTAATTGTTTTCCATGTCAGAGAGATCCTGATTTATGGCATTCTTCACTTATCTCAGTTCTGCTTGAGTGACAGCAGGTACTCAGTCTCAGAACTATTCCAGTTGCTACAGCTACATAAAGTTTGCTAGACAATGGAGAAGATCTTAAATCTCTCTCTAAAAATAAAAGGATAAAAATTCTGTTTACCAGAACTGAAAGCAGGATAGAAAACAAATGGCAAGATGACAATGGTTGGGTTCCTACACTGCAGGGAGAAAAAGCAATTGACAAGCCATCTTATGTCTCAGCATTCCATTAAGCCATCCCGAATGTATGGACACATTCTGGCTACCTTCAAATCGGTCTTCACCCTTTGCTACAAGATAATTGTTTCTCCTGTGGCATCCCCAGTAACCATTGTGCTGCTTTGCAGAACGGGCAGTGACATCCGATGGACGCTATGTCTTCCCAGAGCAACGTTGCCAAGGTAATGTTTCTGTCCCTCAATCTTTGAAATAGCAATCCTGCCTGGTTACCTAGAAGCCATGGAAGAGGCAGGGGATTTTAATGAAGCCGGGCTAAGTTTTGAATGCAGGGTGCAAATTCTGAATTCTTACAAGTCTCCTTCAAAGGGAATAATTTAAAAAATTGCAACAATCCCCAATGGAGTTTCTGTTCCTTTTAAGGATAAAGACCCAAGCCAATGGGGGAGGGGAGTGGGGAAGAGAAAGAGAGAATGAAAGGGAGAGAATAAGAGAGAGAGAGAATGAAAGGGAGAGAGAGAGAATGAAATAGAGAAAATGAGAGAGATAAAGAGAATGAAAGAGAGAGAAAATGAAAGAGAGAATGAAAGGGGGAGAGTGAATGAAATAGAGAAAATGAGAGAGAGAAAGAGAATGAAAGAGAGAGAGAAAATGAAAGAGAGAATGAAAGGGGGAGAGAGAATGAAATAGAGAAAATGAGAGAGAGAAAGAGTGAAAGAGAGAGAGAGAAAATGAAAGAGAGAATGAAAGGGGGAGAGAGAATGAAATAGAGAAAATAAGAGAGAGAAAGAGAGTGAAAGAGAGAGAGAGAAAATGAAAGAGAGAATGAAAGGAGGAGAGAGAATGAAATAGAGAAAATGAGAGAAAGAGAATGAAAGAGAGAGAGAGAAAATGAAAGAGATAATGAAAGAGAGAATAAGATAGAGATAGAGAGAATGAAAGAGGGAGAGAGAATGAAATAGAGAGGAGAGAAAGAGAAAGAGAGAGAATGAGAGAGAGAGAGGAGAGAATGAGAAAGGGGGGGAGAGAATCTTCTGTTTGTGGCAGGCAGTCTTATGTTCAGTCTGAAAGTTTCAGGATCAATGGAGACAAACATACTATTTTTAATAAGATTTCCAGTTACATAAAAGGAACCCTGGAACACAGAAATATATGGGAAAAAAATCATTTGGGGAAAATGAAGTATTGGAAATGTAAATGTATCTTATGCTTATAATGCATAGTGATGTTTGATGTGTAACTGATTATATCTGTCGATGGTTATTAACGGCCCAGCATCCTTGTGTAAGATGGGCAGCCATATTCATGTAGTGAAATAAATATTTATCTTTGGACTTGGATGGTCCTTCTTTTAGTTTATGGGCCACAGACTCAAGTTGGATTTGTTGTCTTAGCTACAATTAAGCTGCTTTGATTCCAAAGAGAGAGGGAGTCAAATCTGGGTTTATCAAATGTTTTTCCCCCTTCCTCCCCAGTCTCTGCAGTTTCTTTCAGCTGCCCCAGGAAAAGGGACATTAGCTGTATCAGATAAAGCAGGGGACTCCAACCTTGGCAACTTTAAGACAGAGGTGAAATCCTCCCGGTTCGGCCCGGTTTGGCCGAACTGGCAGGGACAATTGGCATCAGTTCTTCGAACCGGTGGCAAAAATCCCACACCTGCCTGGTCGCCCTGTCGCCCGATCACCGTTCACCTTTTCTGGCCACTCGCTTGGCCCTTCCAGCCACTCGACCCTCCCACCCAATCCAAACATTTCTCCTTCCATTCACAGCAGAGCTGCTGCAGCCTGTCCCTTTAAGGTAGACCCAAGGAGGCAGGGGGCGGGGGGGGGACGGGACATAAAGGGAGCAGCAGCTCTGCTGTGAATGGACTCATACACACATTTTTTCCTACTGGGTTCTGTGGGCATGACTTGGTGGTGGAGTCCTGTGACTGAGTGAGCATGGCCATGAGTGACATCGAGTTGGCCACACCCACTCAGTCACAGGACTCCACCACCAAGCTACGCCCACAGAACCGGTAATAAAAAAAAATGAATTTCACCACTGCAAAGATAGGGACAAAATGGAATGTCAATGACAAAAATTAAAATAAAATTTGTAGTTATTTTAAATAATTAAATTGAATAGTTAAATTGCCCCGTGGCGAATTATCCCATGGCAAGTTGGCCATGGTGATTTGCCCTGTGATGAGTTGGCCACGGCGAGTTATCCCATTCTGGTTGATTAGGGTTCATATTTCATCACCTTAATATATTTGGTGACTCTCTCTACCAACAAAGCAGAAAGATGTTACATTGAAAAAGGTCCCATTGATATGACCCTGTCCTTTTTGTCTTTTTTCTTCCTTGTTCCCTAGAGGATAGGTTGAACCTGGCCAGTCCACAGTGGGATGATGTGCATGTGATAACAGGGGCTTTGAAGCTTTTCTTCCGAGAGTTACCTGAATCCCTAGTGCCCTACAACCACGTTGAGGAATGTATAGCTTCTGTCAGTAAGTCTGCTTCCTATTCCTTGCCCGGTTGACAAACACAAATATATGACCCCAACAGAGGTTAATTCTGAGCCTGGATTAAAAACCTGGGACTTTTCTGTCATATTGCAACTCATTTTTAGAAAAGGTGCTATATAAAGTGAAATTGTCTATCTTGGTTTTCCTGGAGGAAGGTGGGGGAGCGGGAAGACATCTCAGCCTTTCCTAATACCAATTCTCCAATCTGAAATTTACTTCAGATTATCTACAGATATCTTTATTTATTTATTTAGTTTGCTTCAGGAACATAATAGATCATTGAATGCAGAGGATCCAAAGTTACTGCCTTATTTTAAGTTGTGACCAAATGTCACATTGCTAGAGGAGCTGGGGAATCTTAAAATCCTATTGATCAATATGAAAAAATACCTTTTTTTCCTTGACCAGCATCATTTTTCAAATTCTATTCCTGTAACTTTCACCATAATTCTGTGAAAGCTCTTATTGGTTACCATTTGAAACACCATCAGTGCAGGAACACACATGCCAGCTCTCAAACCGGCTTTGTACAATAGTGGCTCTGAAGACGGTTTTGGTTTTGGAAAGTTATATTGCATTCTCTGTGTTTTGATCCATACATTGGCACGTAGTCATTACATTGCATATATTATTTGCATACATATGTACACATGTTATATATAGTTTATATATATATGTATGTATGTATGTACATACACGTACACACACACACACACACACACACACACACACACACACGCTATTTATATACTGCCAGAGGGAGGGAGGGAGGGGTTCCACCACAAAACCGCGGTCGACTAAAGCGCGCTCGACGAAACCGCGTACCTGACATCATCACAGCACGACGAAAAAAGCACGCTGTGAGCGGTAAAGCTAAAATTAACACGTAAACCTAAACCTAACCCCCCCAAACCTAACCCTAACCCTAAACCTAACGCTAACCCTTAACCTAACCCTAAACCTAACCCTAACGCTTAACCTAACCCTAAACCTAATCCTAACCCTTAACCTAACCCTAACCCTAACCCTAAACCTAACCCTTACCTTAATGTGAATCGGCTTGCTTTAAAAGCGCTTTTTAAAGCGCCCTTTTTTCTCCGCGGTCGTATTTGTCGCGCTGCTGATGACGTCAGGTACGCGCTTTAATCGGGCGTGCTTTAGTGGACCGCGGTTTTGTTGTGCCACGGAGGTAGGTGGTTTCTAAATATGAACAAATGAATGTCAGTGCTAGTACATAGGCATGTACACATGAAACATTTGAAGTTGGTTTTTTCGTAAATATAAAGCAGGGGAGGAGTGATAAGATGACTGAACAGGTATCCATCTTGCTGTGTTTCTTCATGTTTTGGATAGTTGAAAAAGAATGATTTGCTAGAGCCGAGATTGGTTAGAGTGCAGTACTGCAGGCTACTTCAGCTGACTGCTAGCTGCAGTTTGGCAGTTCAAATCTCACCGGCTCAAGGTTGACTCAGCCTTCCATCCTTCCAAGCAGTGGTGTATTAACCATTAAGCAGACTAAGCATATACTTAGGGCACCAGACCCAAAGGGGCACCACAAAGTTGAGAAAAAAAACCCAGTGAAGATTTGTACAATATATACAAAGGAGAGGGGGACACCAAGATTTGTCAGTATTTAGGGCACTAGTGAGCCTTAATCCGCCACTGCTTCTGAGGTGGATAAAATGAGGATCCAGATTGTTGAGAGCAATATGCTAACTCTGTAAAACACTATGAAGCGGTATATAAGTCTAAGTGCTATTACTATTGCTATCATTGTGGTCCTTTAGCTTCTGTAGTCATGCATCCTGTCATGATAGGGCATGAAATAGTTTTCTCTACTTATTCCTTATCACTCATAAACATTTGTTATTTGTTTGAGCCATTGACCTCAAGGCCACCTTTTTTATGGTTAAGGTGGGGTGGTACGACTATTGTATCAACAATCCTATTGTCAACTTTGAACCAAACCTGGCAGTAGCCATTTCTCTGTTCCTCAGTTGCCACACAGAAAGGGAAGCGGGAAAGGAGGTTGAAATTTCTCACTAGACACAACAGAGAGCTTTATCATGAGAACCAAGGTCATCTCTACTGGCAACAGATAAGGTCGGGGAAGGAGTGCCTGGGGAGTCCACCATTTAACCCAATTGGCCAACGTGGCCTGTGACATTTGGGGATGGGGTTATCTACTATTTTAATTATACTGAAACTGTGGGGAAGATTTAGAGTTGGTTTTTCTTTAGAGCTGTGCCGATATGATGTTTTCAATAAAGAAGTTTGTTGAAGAGGATTTTGGGAGGATTTGCTTGGATTCATTAGTTGGAGCCTTGACACCTAGCATCTCAATTACAATTTATTTTCTATTCCAAAATGTGTTTTGGATGTAACTCTGATAGCAACACAGAAGATCTCTGGCCTGTCCTTTGGAAGCTAGAAGGTCTTTCATTCTAAACGTTGCCTTCTCAGCTGGGAAACAAAAATCTTTTTGCTTTTCTCTGCACAGAGTTGTCCGATCACAAGGAAAAAGTGTCAAAGATTGCTGGGCTGATCCAGACTCTCCCTCAACCAAACCGGGACACACTGCATTACTTACTTCAGCACCTCCGCAAGTAAATTATTCACCTTGAATTTGTCCATTAATACTTTCTTCCTGGCAGAATCAGGCTTTTATTACAGGTAATCCTTAACTTACAACTACAATTGAGCCCCAAATTCCAGTTGCTAAGTGAAGCATTTGTTAAGTGAAACTATCCCTGAAATAGTTATGTCACTTTTTTTCAGTGCTGTTGTAAATTTGAAGAGTCACTAAATGAACTGTTGTAAGTCAGGGACTACCTGAATTAAGTTCCCTTTTTTTTCTTTTATAGCAAACCAAACAAAATCACTAGGAAGGAAAAAAATAGCAAAAGGAAACTAATATTTAAACTTCTTTTTCAAAGGTGGGAAGCAAAGCTGATGAATTGAAGAGCAATTAATCACTTATGTCCTTGAAGAAGAAGCAATAAAAAGAATCTATTAATTAAAAGTAGACTACCCTTACAATTACATTTTATTATGCATATTTTAGCTCTGGAAGGTAAAATTGAAAATTCAGCCTAGGATGGGCATTTCAAAAGAAAACGTGTTTATTCACAAATATCAATTTTCCTGCATCTGAGTACAGATAATCCTTGACTTAGAACCATTCATTTAGTGAATGTTCAAAGTTACAACGACACTGAAAAAGTGAGTGATTTTCATACTCGCGATTGCTGTAGCATCCCCATGGTCATGTGATCAAAATTTAGACGTTTGGCAATTGGCTCATAATTGCAGTGTCCTGGGAGCATGATCAACTTTTGTGACTTTTTGACAAGCAAACTCAATGGGAAAGCCTGATTCACTTAACAATTCACTTACTAACTTAACAGCTGCAGTGATTCACTTAACGACTGTGGGAAGAAAAGTTGTTAAATGAGGCAAAACTTACTTAACACCTTTCTTGCTTAACAACACAAAATTTGGGCTCAATTGCGGTCATAAGTCAAGGACCACATGTACAACACTATTGGACTATTCTACAGCTGAGCACCCTCTCAGTCCAATAGTAATGTTCTATGGCTGAGTGTTATCAATATCAGTGGTTTTGCTGTTGCAATGTGTACCTCCTTGGCAGCTAAAAACATATAAAGAATGGTTGCTGGAATTAGATATGACTAGTTTGATGAAAAGAAGGACTTGATACCAGGGTTCCAATATCTCAGGCATTGCCACAAAGAAGAGGGAGTCAAGCTACTCTCCAAAGCATCTGAGGGCAGGACAAGAAGCAATGGGTGGAAACAAATCAAGGAGAGAAGCAACTTAGAACTGAGGAGAAATTTCCTGACATTTAGAACAATTAATCAGTGGAACAGCTTGCCTCCAGAAGTTGTGAATGCCCCAACACTGGAAGTCTTTAAGAAGATGTTGGATAGCCATTTGTCTGAAACGGTATAGGGTTTCCTGCCTAGGCAGGGGGTTGGACTACAAGACCTGCAAGGTCCCTTCCAACTCTGCTATTTTATTGTATCTCCTAGAAATGAGGTCTAGAGCCTCATATTTTGTCTTCTGAAAGGGATTCTAAATGGAAACCATTTCCTTACATGGATGGTTGAGCAACTGGCTGTAAATTTGATCCTGGAGCTAACTCTGGGAATATAGGAATAGAAATTACAGGATATCCAAAAGTTGCTTTGTGGAAGAAGGGATTTCCAGTACACTTTGTCTTCTCTTTCTCTTCTGATTTGTTGCCCTGATTGTGTCTTTGATTGGTTATTTAGATAAATGGCTTACGAGCCAATGAATGTGATTTTCAGCATGTTTTGTTTTAGAAATGAAATCTCAATTAAACCTGCCTGTCTGCTTTAGCAATGGATGCATCGAACGCGACCAAAATAGCATGATTTTCTCATTTATGGGTTTTTTCCCTCCTCATTCAGGGTGATGGATCATTCAGATGTCAACAGGATGACAACTCAGAACATTGGCATTGTTTTTGGGCCAACGCTGTTGCGACATGAGCGAGATGTAGCCAGCCTCATAGAGGACATGGTGTACCAGAATCAGGTGGTAGAGTTGCTTCTTACCGAATTTGCGAGCATCTTCGGGACAGGTGCCGAATGACTTTGTTGATACTTTTTTTTTTTGAATATGGATTGCTTTATTCTCAAAACATATGGGATCCCAATCTGTTTCTGAAGCAAGCATTGATGCTGTGAAACTCTCTCCACCAATCACAGCAGCGTAGGTTACCATCATCTTCGGAAAAGATATTAGGAAAGATGGATCTCTGCATCTACTTCTTCGAGATTGTTTTTTTTTTTAGTTGATCAATTTTTTTAGCTGATATACCTTAGCAAAAAGATGTCAGATTCATACCCAATAAACAACTGGTGAGATTCTGGAAGAGAAATTATATGACTGAAAGCACTTTGGCTTTAAACAATGAAGACCTGTTCAGATGCAGATTTCAACCCAAACAAATATATAAAATGGAAACTTTATTCCATTAATTGGGCATTCTGTGCTGGAGGAGAAAGACTTTCATTAGATAAGCTGCCAGCCAGCCTAATCCCCTAGGTCAGAGGTCGGCAACCTTAAACACTCAAAGAGCCACAAAGGTCCTAACCAAAAGCCCCCCATTCAATTCTAGAGCTGACCGGAAGTCTGGTTTCCCCCACCATAGTGTTCTCCTAGCACGGCATATTTTTTCCTCTACCTGACCTAACCAAAAGCCCTAATCCTAACCCTATCAACTGTGGAGCCGACCAGTGACAAGGAGCCACAGCAGAGGGATGAAAGAGCCACATGCAGCTCCAGAGCCATGGGTTGCTGACCCCTGCCCTAGGTTTAGTTTCCTGTCTGATGTCACAGTGCCAAACATCCTCTGTACTCTTGAAACTCGAATTCTTCAAGATTACTTTTCCGAACTGCCCATCAGATGTGTTGGACTACAAATCCCATGAACTTCTGCTAGCACAGGCAAAATCTTTCTAAGGAGATGCCTTCTAAGTCATTATTAGAGCACACAAGTTTTCCCCAAAATAAAATGGAAACTTCCATTAAAATTGCTATTGTGTTTTGCCAAATAACCTGGGAATCATCAAAGGTAATGTTTGACTATTATTAAGAAAACCCCAGTTCTTTTACAAAATGATGGTTTAGAAATGGTTTGAAAAGAAATAAACATGACTGGATTCTCACATGTGACCTGTTTCTCAGTGAGATTTGTGATTGACCAAGGAAAGTGTTCAGTAATAAAAATATTGCCAGATGATCCATCTCTTCTGTATTGTTTTTGCATGAACTTGGCCTTTTAGGGATCTCATTATTTTTAGGTGTATATTGGGATGAATTGGGGAAAATTTACTGTTATTTTTTCATGCCCTTAACAATTTTATGAATGTCCAGACAAGAAGAAACCTTTCTCCATCTGTTCATTAAAAAACTGTTTAGTTCTTGCCAGCTGTTAATTAATGGGTACCATCAATTTATCCTCAAGAATCAAACAAAATTGAATGGAGAAAAGGGGAAAAAATAATAAAACAAGCATATTCCCATTCCTTGTCAAACCTGAATCTCATTCTTTAGTTTTCTAAATCATTGCATCTCTCCATCTCAGACAATGAATCTTGGTGTTAGAGCCAAGCTGAAAAAAATTTAATAACAGGAGTTGCATGATTTACACCAGTGGTTTTCAGCCTTGTCAATTTTAAAATATGGGGAGTTCAAATCCCAGAATTCCCCAGCCAGGGAAGGTTGGGAAAGATTGACCTAAATTAATGAAATAAAAAATTGCTGGCTTTAAGGGGAAGGTTTTTTCCTTCTTTTTTTAACTGTCGGTTTCACATATGGCTCTGAAAAGGCTGATTTGACCTCTTAGCATGTTTTCAACTTTATGTGTAAATCTTCTTGATCATAATTCAGTTGTACACGCTCATTAGGAAGCATGACCAACTGCCTGCATCTTAATAAATACACCATTGGGGCAGGGGTGGGCTTCAAAAATTTCAGCAACAGGTACTCTGCCCAGTTGTTGGGTAAGCATGGCCATGGTGGGTGTGGCCTAGTCAGCCTCCTACACCATGGCAGCCGGGGGGGGGTATTTTTGCCTTCCCCAGGCTCCAGGGCTTTCCTTGAGCCTGTAGGAGGGCGAAAACTGCTTCCCGCAAGCTCCGGAGGTCTTTTGGGAGGCCCGTTTCCCCCCTCCCCAAACCTCCGCACAGGCCCTGTACTTACCTTGCATCCAAAATGGGCTGTGTGGAGACTCCTGGGAGGGGAGGGATGGGGCAAGCCAGGAGTGGGATTTGGAGGTTCTCCGAACCGGCCATAAAGTTAGCTATGGGTTCTCCCGAACCCAGGCAAACCCGTAGCAGCCCACCCCTGAATTGAGGAAGGGGGAAATTGGCCAGAGTTCAGATGCAGTTTTCCCCCCCACATTTTTCTCAGATGCTTTAAAGAGATCTCATCAGCAGCTTCCTTAAGCTGTTCTTGGCCCTTGTGCTAAACAGGTTTAAATAAACAAGTGCTAGCATTAAGTTATCCCTTTTCTTCCCATTGTATTTTTTGGCTTGTTTCTTTCCATTGAAATAATGATGAAAATTGCCTGTGATTGGTAGTTGTCTTCCATGGCCTTAGAGAAAAGTGAAAAGTTTGGGGGTCAAATTTAAAATATGGGGAGTTCAAATCCTAGAATTCCCCAGCCAGCGAAGGTTGGGAAAGATTGACCTAAATTAGTGAAATGAGAAATTTACCACAACGAAGGCTTAGTTGATGACCCTCAATGTCTTGAGTGGCTTGCTATATTTAAATAAATGAACAATTTAGTTTTGCTTTCATTCTTTTTCCTGAGGAAATATTTTTATTAACCTTTTATTGGTGCTTTTTTCTCCTCTAAAAAAGAGAGTGAGAGAGACAGAGAAAAAGATTTATAGGTAAAAAACATTCGCACACATATATACTATGTACAAACTATCAAAATACACGTGATACACCTAGAATTTGTTCCCCTGCTTTTAATACTTCCCTTTATCCCTTCCCATAGAAGATAATCTCCAGGGAGAGACAGGCACTGGTTTGGCTTCTAGGCTAAAGTATAACAGAAAGATACAAAAGGAAAGCTAAAACAGAGGCAAGGTATATTCTTTGGTTTCTTAGGCTTAGTTTTATATTTTTGCTCTGAGGAAAATGCTGAGGTGAGGGACATGAGGACAGTTCATAGGTGGAACTATGCAGGGGTGGGTTGCTGCCGGCATTACTGCTGGTTTGAAACCCGTGCACAAGCGCCAGATGCATGCTGCACGCGCGTGCACTCTTCAATGTAAATTGTTCTGTGCGTATACACAGAACAATTTACAGTGAACTGCGTACGCGCAGTCACTAAAATCCAAAATGGCAGCGGCTAAGCGGCAGCGAGAGAACCAGTTTGCGGGCGTGACAGTCCTGGGTTGCTGCCGGTTCTGCAACCCAGGTCTGAATTCTACTACCGGTTGAGCTGAACCGGGCCGAACCGGCAGCAACCCACCTCTGGAACTATGAGAGAAGATATTGCCTCAGTGGGAGAGGCATAAGTTCGTGAATCATCCCTTAACATCCCATCTAGGTCTCCTGTCTAAAACCCTGAAGAGCTCCTATCAGCACATGGATAATTCTGAGCCGGGCAGTCCAAGGTTCAGCTGTGGTACAAAATAGCTTGCTTTGTTCTGCTGAGGATACTTTAGAGGGGGAGCCCCTATCTTTTACATGGAAATAAGCAAACAGCAGGAATGTAAGGATAGAGGCAATCAGTGCAGTTACGAGAACTGACGATAGCTTGAAAACAGATGTATTATTGGCATTCGTTTATATATTCACTTTTTCCCATAGCTTGTGTGTGGTCTTTCCCTGTCATTTTAGTACAACAGATTTTTAGAATATTTACTAAAAACCTCCAAGGCTAATTAAGCAGAGTAGGGGGGTTGAGCTTCTAAGCGCCAGACAATGATATTCCCCATTAAACTTTTAAAGTTATGATTCTGCTTCCCTACCATCTGCGTCAATACACTTTACTTTGCCCAATCTGCTTATATACCATGTTTCCTTGAAAATAAGACAGGGTCATTATTTTCTTGTGATACCACCCCCCGGCAAAATAAGTGCTTGGCCTTATTTTCAGGGAGGTCTTATTTTTGAGGTGCAGGAGGCAGCGAGCATGGTCACCTCATGGCTGCTGTTGTGTTGCAATATTTTTGGGGAGGGCTTATTTTAGCACATGCACGGAAAAGCCCGATTGGGCTTATTATCCGGGGACGTCTTATTTTCAGGGAAACAGATATGGATTTGGAAAAACCAGGAGGGCAAGAACATAAGTTTGTTGACAGACCACAGTAAGCTTCAAAATTATGTTCTTGGATCTCGTATAGCTTTGCTTCCTGGATGGTTGCAAGCAGAGAATAGGCTGGATAAGTCCTATCTGATCTAACATAAATTCATACCTGAAGAATTTCAAGTGCTTTTCAAGTGCTCCAGATTTGAAGTTATCAACATGCAACTAAAAGACCTTTGTAGAAGACGCAGTAGGGAGAGTTTCTTTTTCACAACACCATTAATATTGCAGGAGTTGCCAAAGTTTCTCCAAAGTTTCTTTCAGACTGGGTGGATGTATGTGGAGAGAACGGATGGGATGAATTGGGACTTCAAAAGCATAGAACTGGTGGTTCTCAGTGTACAACTGGAAACATTATCTTGAATTATGGTGACACAGTGGTTAGAATGCAGAATTGCAGGCAAATTCTGCTGACGGCCTTTATGGTCTAAGAGATATGTACTGCTGTTTACTTCTCCAAACTCTAGGCCAATTTATTTTTACTTAGGTATGGCAAAAATATTAAAAAGCATATCAAAGTTATATTTTCAATGAGCAAATGTAAAACTATTTACTCTGTTTACAAATTCAAAAGTAAACCATTTACTGTATATAATCAATACATGATGGAGATGCAATACCGAATCTCTCTGGGGATTCCCTGATACGAGAGCTGTGGTGGCACAATGGTTAAAAGGCAGTATTGCAGCTAACTCTACCCACAGCCTAGAGTTTGATTCTGACCGGCTCAAGGTTGACTCATCCTTCCATCCTTCCGAGGTGGGTAAAATGAGGATCCAGATTGTTAGGGGCAATATGATGACTTTGTAAACCACTCAGAGAGGGCTGTAAAGCACTGTGAAACAGTATATATATCTAAGTGCTGTTGATATTTCTATTTTTTAAAAATCTAACTCCTTATAGTCACTGCAAATTTGTTATCTTTAACACAGTGTTTCGGATTTTCCTTATTGTAATGATGTGTTCAGTTTCTCTTTCACGGTTTTCAAATTAAGGGACCAATCATGACAACCTAGCATTGCCCTTAGGGCCAAATTTCTACTTTCAGCAGCCCAGTGGGTGGGATATTTTGCCAGAATCTAAGACATGTACATTGATTTTCAAGAAGGTATAAAGCTGTGGCTTGCATATGTGATCAGGCAATTACAGCTTTAAGACCAAGAGCTCAGAAATGGCTTCAAGCACAATGAATTGCTGTGGTAGCCACTTCAGGTTGAAATCATAAAAGGTATTATGAAATCCAGTGGTGCATGTGCTTGTGTCAACCAGGCCTAGCTCATTTGGGATCAAGAGGAATTTACCTTTAGGCTGGGTTAACAAGTGAACTGCATGCTGGGTATTTATGAGCCGAGGTGGCGCAGTGGTTAAATGCAGCACTGCAGGCTACTTCAGCTGACTGCAGTTCTGCAGTTCGGCTGTTCAAATCTCACCGGCTCAGGGTTGACTCAGCCTTCCATCCTTCCGAGGTGGGTAAAATGAGGACCCAGATTGTTGTTGGGGGCAATATGCTGACTCTGTAAACCGCTTAGAGAGGGCTGAAAGCCCTATGAAGCGGTATATAAGTCTAACTGCTATTGCTATTGCTATTGCTATTGATTTTCTCTTATAAATTCATCTGAATTTACAAGAAGATTCTTTTGTTCCATAGGCATTTTACTCTTAACGTGCCAATTTGTCCAACTTTCCATTTAGCCTTCTGCAATGGATATGAGTTTATTTGTGGCACATTTGTGGATAAGCTTGTAGTTTCTCTTTTTGCCTACTTTCTCATTGTTCCCCAATGTGTGGCATTACAAATCTTTTCACACTGAATGGGCACCACAGCAACATCCAGTTCCACGAGGAGTGTGTCTTTATGAAGGCTGCATTTGCAAACATATGCCTCCCACATGATGATCTAGCTTTTTTCAAACATACGTCTAAAACATCTTTATCCCAGCCCCTAGAAAATACACACATGGAACTCCTCTCTGTATGGAATCACGAGCATAAATTTTCCATACGTCCTCAACCACATTCCAACTGAGCAAGTCATATGCATGACAAGAGCTGGCAAAAGGCCTGTGGTGTAGATTTAAACACAGTGCAGAGGGGACCTTTGTTACAGTATGGGCAGGTGCCATAAGAGGATGGGGAGAGGCATATGTGAAACTGTTAGGCAGGTGAAAATAATTAAGGCAAGAGTTCTGGCAGGACAACAGAATACAAGCACCTTCCTAGCCTTGTACTTTTATTTTATATTTTTGGGTTTTATAATGGCAGTAATTACCGGGTAGATGCTTTTGGCAAGAGATAAACTGGTGGTACTTAGAAAAGCCAGGTTAACTTTCGCTAGCTTTGCAAATTGGGAGCTGAAATGTGGGGATGGAGCTGAACGTGGCCAGGGGTGGGATTGAAAATTTTTAGCAACTGGTTTTCTGCCGGGTTGATGGCTGGGTGTGGCCATGGGGGGCGTGGCCTACTCGGCCTATTGACCATGGTGGCGGAAGGGGGGAATTTTCGCCCTCCCCAGATTCTGGAGGTTTTCCTCAAGCCTCCAGGAGGGAGAAAATGCCCCACCCCAAGGCTCGGGAGGCCATGCAGAGGCCGGAAACAGGCCCGTTTCGGGAATTCTGGGAGGCCTGTTTTTCGGCCTCCGGGCGCCTCCGTGCAGGCCCTGCACTTACCTGACATAATGAATAGGTCGTGTGGATACATACTCCTGGGATGGTCAAGGCAGGGTGGGTGGAGCCATCCAGTCCTTCCAACAACTGGTTTGGCAAACCAGGTGCAAAATTAACATCCGGTTTGCTCGAACCGGTCTGAACCAGCTGAATCCCACCCAGTATTATTGTATTGGGATATGACCTGAGACTCAGCAACTTCTAAGGGTGGGACAATTCTCATCCTCCTGATGTTGCTGGACTCATTAGCCCAAACCAGCAAGGTCAAAGGCCAAGGAGAGTGCAATGTATGTTCCAGCATCTGGGATGGTTCTACAATCATGCTTAAAAGACTCCATGTGGCAACAGAGGCAGTTTTAATATGCTTTTCCTCCAGGTGTCTTTCCTCCTCTGTGTATTTTATAGGAAAGAATAGGTGACAATTCCGCACATTTCTGCAGCACTGCATGTATCTAAGCTTGCTTTTATAAATATATCTATCTATTATAAATATATACGATAACAGAATTAAGGTACCCTATCAACCAACTCTGAGGCACTGTGCAAGAAATGCATTGGAACATTCTTGTTTCTTAAGAGATTCGAAAAGAGGCACTTGGGAAGCTTATCAAAAATACTGGTTTCCTTTGGGAAAGGGGATTTAGCGGGAAGAAGAGATGAATGACCGTAGATAAAAATCTATGTAGTCCTGAGTTCTGTTTTTCTCACTCAGGAACTGGGATTAACACACTTCCTTTCCCATTAGCTGCCCATCTTTCAGCCTATCCGATCAGCAGATCATCTTACCTAGGGTGTTATAAGGATTTAAAAAAAGTAAATGCCATTTTGTACCAAGGAACCTGGAGGAATAGGTTAGAATCAGCACTCTCCCCCAGTGAGTCCAGCCCGGTAAGAGGCATGCTTGTCTCTCGTATCAGCCTGATTCTGATAAATAGCAGTCTTCATCATCAGAGCCTTGTCTAAACATACTAGGAAAGGGTATTAAGGAACTGGTTCTCCCCCGCCAATGAGTTCAGCATGGAATTCATATCCCCCACAGCCATGTTGGTCGGGCCCCCAGGTGGGGTAGGACTAAGGGCCTCTGCGTCATCAAGGATAGCGGTGAAGTCCAAGTGGGTGTTTTCTAAGTCCAGAGTGTCCAAACTGTTAGACACCTGCTCCTCGGGTAGATAAGAGAAAGAGTCAGATTTAGGGGCCTCCAGCCCAGGAGCATAAGGCCCACCGGGATCCTCGGCCACACAGCTGGGGGGCTGATGGTGCCTTTGGTGGGTATTCATCAACTTGTGCCCAGAAGCTTTGCTCAGCGGCACGTGCATTGGGACGGGAAAGCCTGTTTCTTCAGGCCCGTGAAGGGGGGGTAAGCGCATCATATGGTGGGAGCCACCATCACCAGGGGTTTCATAAGAAAGGCTAGCTTGATAGCTCAAGTTGCTTTGTCGATTCAGTGGCTTTGGTCCACCAGGTGGATGTGGGACCATCCTTGGATTATAACACTGGCTGTTGGGGCTTGAAAGTGCTTTGTTTTCCATAGCTGGCGATGGCCTGGCAGGGTAGCTTGGGTATTTTACACCAGAGTAAGGCTGGTGTTGCTGGCTCTGACCGTTCTCTGCGCCATCCATGACGTTGCTGGCCGGCTGCTCCCCCCACATCAGTGCTTGCTGTGATTGCACATAACTCCGTACCATCATCTCCTTGACTTGCAACATTGGGGTCTGGGATCTCCTGCTCGGGGGCTGCCCCACGCCATAGCAAGAGCCCTGCTGGCTTTCGGGATGATATCCGCCATCTCCACAGACTGGTTGAGACTGGTTGTATAATGCCTGCTTCATGCTCTGGCAGGAGGCGAGAGCAGCCGCCGCCGGTTGGAACTGTTGCTCGGCTTTAATATGTGCCTGGCCAAACTGGAATGTCCCCTGTCGGCCGTGATTGGCAGGCTCTGCTCCCATGGGCTTAGCCTCAGGGATTGGATACTGAGTAGAGTGGCACTGCCCCATGCCAGGGATCGATGCAGGATTTATCCCGGAGCTATTGCTGTCCCACTGCCGTGCAGTGTGGAAAGCCACGTTCATCTGGCACTGAGACTGGATGTAATCTGGTTGCTCAAAACCGCCTTCTAGTTGCTCCTGAGTCACTGGACTCATCTGCAAATCACCCACCAGCTTCAAGGTGCCGCGATGAGCAAGATTGCTCTGCGGCTCCATGGCTGTGGTTTGGTATGGGTAATTCCGCTCCTGGTAGGTAAGATAAGATTCCATCTCCAACACTTCCGACTCCCCAGCCGGGATGGCGCTCTCCATAGCGGCAGCTTCCAGAAAAACATTCTCGCTGATGCTTGGTGGCCGTGGGGAGAAGAGATGGTGGGGAAGGTTGGCCTCGCTGCCCCCTGTCACTTGTCCACCGGCTCTCCCTGCACTTGCTGGGCTCATGTTGCTGAGGCTTTTAAACCTTTGCACTCGAGGAACCGGGTGGGCTTCCGCCACAGTCTGCGTGGGGTCGCTGGCTCGCCGGCCGCTATGGCTCAGGTGGGGATGGAGAATGCTAGTGCTGCTGTAACCATGGTAATTGTTTGTGCTGTGCTCAGGCACAAAAGGAGGCAAGCACGAGCTAGAATAATCCCCTACGAGATTTGACTGAGCGGCTCTGTCCATATGGGGGAGAGGGGTAGGGGGTGGCCCACCCGTTGCTGCCGCATATTTGGCCTTGAGGCGGTACTGTTGGGCTGGGGTGAGGTTACCCAGTCCTGGAAGTCCTCCGCAATGGCTGGCCTCACTAGAGCGTCTCGAGGCATCGGGGGATATGGGGTCATACATGTCTGGTGGGCCTAATCCATTGGGGGCACCCCCGGCTGGTAGATAGGGTGATACCATGGAAGAGCGACGGCTGACGGTGTAGGCCGAACTGACAGTGCTGGTAGTGCTACCTCGTCGGTCTCCTGCCACAGTTAGAGAAGGCAGGTCACTGGATGAGAGCTCCATAACACGCCGGTGAGAAGCCGCTGCAGAGGGGGCCCCGCACAAGCCAGGCATCTCTCTTGCAGGACCTTGCAAAAAAAGAGAAAGCAAGCAATTAAAAGGACAGAGCATGCAGACCATCTGCTTTGCGATTTTTAAAATAAATTCCAACAATATATCATTAAGCAGAGCGGATCATCTCTCTCCCTCTCCCTCTCTCTCTCCTCTCCACTGCATCTGTTGACACAACACTGTCAAACTATTTACTAAGTCTGCATTACTATTACTATTAATCACCCATCTCCTCCAACTTATGAGTGTATGAGTTAACTTTGTTGCTTGTATCCTTATGATTTCTACTGATGGTTTCCTAATATGATTAGATTGCTTATTTGTACCCTGTGTTTTAATTAAGTGTTGTACCTTGTGATTCTTGATGAATATATCTTGTCTTTTTATGTACACTGAGAGCAAATTCCTTGTATGTCCAATCACACTTGGCCAATAAAGAATTCTGTCCTGTCCTGTCCTGTCCTGTCCTGTCCTGTCCTGTCCTGTCCTATCCTATCCTATCCTATCCTATCCTATCCTATCCTATCCTATCCTATCCTATCCTATCCTATCCTATCCTATCCTATCAAGACTTCTCCAGCTTTAAACCTATCCAAAGCCTGCTCAGAATTGGATCTTGGTTTTGAACAACCATTCAACCATTTTAGGGACCCCACAAAGAATCTCTGTTCTGTCTTGGAGGCCATGAAATAAATCAACGAAAATTAATAGATTCAGAATCTCCTGCAAGATTTACTAGTTCCAAGTGATTTTTTACTAAAAGGGTCGAGAGAAGGAGGCAAAATTTAAGGGCAATAGTTGGGGCATCGTGAAAGGAAGAAGATGGTGCTTGGAAAAGAGCTTTTGCTTCCTTCCTAAAAAAAATCTTTTAAAAAAGCAATCCCAGCTCCCCTGGCTGCCTTCTTGAATAGCCATGTAGGCGATGATGTGGTTCATTTTATTGCCTTCTAGTAGTGGTGGGATTCATCCAGTTCGCACCTATTTGGGAGATCCGGTTGTTAACTTTCTAAGCAGTTCGGAGAACTGGCTGTTGGAAGAAATCTCCTTTTGTTTTCCCCACCTTTACAGGGCTAATCCTGTAAGGAAGGCAGGAAGGAAACATTCTGGTGTTGTTTCTAGCCTAATCTTTATTGCCTCTGTTCTCCGGTTAATCCTTATTACGTTGGAACAACTAAGGCAAAGCATCTGAGTGACATTGAGTTGGCCACACCCACACAGTCACATGACCACCGAGCCACACATACCCAGCTGGTCATTAGGGCAGAGAACCAATTGTTAAATTATTTGAATCCCAACACTGCCTTCTAGTGGCCATGGAGGTTCCAAACTTTCCCTGCTTACCTGCCCCTGGGATGGAAGGAAGCTTGACCCCCTTCATTGAGAGGGGCTTACGCAGCTGCTTGAGTTTGTCAATGCGCAGGTTCTCCAGCTTGTGCAGTGCTGAGAGCCCAGAGGTTCCCATGGGCTCAGATGGTTCCTCCAACGCGGACAAGTCCTCTAAGCTTCCCCCCACGTTTGCGTTCATCTCCACGCCACTGTCGTTATTATTAGCGCTGCCCAAAGGGGAGCGTTCACTGCTGCAGGACGATTGACCCCCAGGGCTGGGCTGCGGCTTCTGGGTGGAGATGGAAATACAGAAGCATTTTATTGAAGTGATGGGTTCAGCTCAAGTTTGCTTTAACTATTTCACATTCCTTCTTAAGGTGTGTCTTGGGCAGCAAGCCAAAGTTTTGTGAAAAAGGAGGCTCAATGTCAGTCTTGATGGACAGCTGCTACTGGATACATAAGAGGGCTACCGGTTTCAGCATTGCTCATTGTTTGATCTTGAAACTAACCTTTCAGATGACCTCATCTTATTCTGCAGTCTAAAACCAATTTTTCTCTCTCCCCTCTTTGGAGATAAGTGCACTTGTGACAAAGGTGACGTTACGCACACTTATGCCCAAGCGTTTATAGTTGCACTAAAACAGCCACAGATTTAAGTAAAAATTCCACGGCAAAATAATCTGAGTTCCGCACATAGAAGAATTAAAATGGGTGTGCAGCTTTGGGTGTGTGTGAACGTTTCGCCCCACAAATTCTGCTTCCATTAACTGCAGGCGTTTGCCACATTGCAACAAGTCTCGGCTGCTACACCCCGATTAAAAGAAACCTGATTAAAATTTCTCTTGACTATTGGAGGTGGCACAAAGTCTGCTTTCAAGCCCCTTCCCCCTTTAGAGCCATGAAGATTAGTGTATTTTTTGTAGTATATGACGCACCTTTTTCCCTCAAAAAAGAGGGTGAAAATCTGGGTGCGTCTTATACAATGAATACAGCATTTTTGGTCTTCTGAAACCCCACCCCCTTTGCAAAAATGGCCATGCATAGCTTTCAGAGTGCTCCTGGAGGCTGGGGAGGGCACAAATAAGCGAAAAATGGGCCGTTTTTTGCTCCTTTTTGCCCCCAAGCCTGCAGGAGCACTTTATAAGCCTCCTAAAGGCTATACATGCCCTTTTTTTGACAAAAAACAGGCCCATTTTTGTGAAAAATGGGCCGTTTTTGGAAGGTCTGCAGTGTGCAAAAACTTTTTTAAAAAATTTGCTTCTTCAAAATCTTGGTACATCTTATACTCTGTTGCGTCTTATACTCTGAAAAATACGGTAACCTGTGTTTTTATTTAATACAATAAAAAAAGATTTTCGGCATGACACAAATACACAGTACCAATTTCTGGGCATGGAGAACAAAGTGCTTTGATTTCCCTTTCTTGTCTCCAGATCTGTTTTCCATATGTTCAGATGTTCATTCAAGAACATTTCACACATCTTTGCTTTTGCTGTAAAATACACACTAAGAGTCCACGGTGTGGGAATGCTGTGTTCCCTGAATTCAAGAAAGTCTGCCCTCCAACACGGCCTTAGTATCGGCCCAAACCTGCCCATCGAACACCAGTCCAATGTCCTCTTCTCCCACCCTTCTCTCCATTTCCTCCCCATGCTGCTCACCAAATTAGAATCAGGTACCATGAGTTTGCCCTCTTCCTTCCTGACCTCACTATCTTTCTCCTGCTTCATGTCACCATGCAGAGCCAGAGTCCGACTGGTGGGTACAGTGTCTCCACGGTGCTTCTTGGTGACGTGAGCATCTGGGCCATGCACTGTCTTGACATGTTTCCGGAGCGAGCTGGGATCGGTGTAGCGTTTGGTGCAGCCGGGAATCTTACAGACGTACGGTTTCTGCCAGAAAACAGGCAGACCATTAGGGTGTACAGATAGAATGCTACCTTTTTTGTGTGTGTATGACAAGGTAATATACACCCAATGCCAAATTGTGGGCCTCCTTTTTTGGCAGCCCGCCTACCTCAGCGGTTAAAATCAAGGCTTACCTCAGGCAGTTGTCCATACCTCATTGGAATGTGTCCGGTTTTGGTGCTTGGCCCTGTCAGAAGCGTTAGAGAAAGCTTTATTGCAGCCTTCGTGCTCGCAAACATAAGGCTTCTCGCCAGTATGGGAGCGCAAGTGCGTCTTGAGGTTCTCCAGCCGTGAGTAGGCCTTATTGCAGCCTTCAAACTGTAAAATAAAAGCAAGGAGAGAAGACAGTGAGGAAGCCAGATTCACTTAACAAATCGGGTGATTAACTTACCAATTGCCGTATTTCCTTTAACAACCGAGGCAAGAAAGTAAAATGGGGCAAAACTCACTTAACAAGTGTCTCACTTAACAGCAGCAGAAATTGGGGCTGCAACTCGAGGACTTCCCGTACTTGCAATCCTGATGCCTGATGCAAATTCAAAGATGGTGACATTTGCGTCACGACGACATGATGCACATTGGCTGCCTGCCTCCCTTGCCTTGTTTGCTATGGCCATGCTCCAGGCAACCCTGCTTCTCTTTTGAGGTACGCCAGCCAGCTCAAATGCCGGCTTTGTTTGTGCTTGTCCTACTCACTGTGCACTTATGAGGTTTTTCTCCCGTATGACGTCTCATGTGGACGACCAGCATATACTGAGCTTTGAAGGGTCGTTGTTCCCGTGAGCAGTCGTGCCAGTGGCACACAAATTCCTTCTTTTCCCCATGGATATGCTCATTGTTAATATGCTGCAATGTTAGAGAAGAAAAAGAAGCACAGAGGCCAGAATTAAGTGGCAGTGACTATTTCAGAATTCACCCGAATTCAGGAGAACAGAAGTTGTGTTAGAGTCCATCCATTGTGCATAGGACTGCGAACTAGGGAGATTCAATTAAATTATTTGGGGGGAAATTTTTTTTTGCTTTACACATATGTAATTCAACATTTCAGTACACATATCAGTATGATTCTTGTATCCCTTTTACTGTAATCGTCACTTATAAAGCCCTTCATGGTATTGGACCTGGGTACTTGAGAGACTGCCTGCTGCCAATTACCTCCGACAGACCTATTAGATCACACAGATTATGCCTCCTCCGAATTCCATCTACTGGCCAATGCCGATTGGCTACCACCCGGAGGAGGGCCTTCTCTGTGGCTGCTCTGGCCCTCTGAAACGAGCTCCCCGTGGAGATTCAGACCCTCACCACCCTTCAGGCTTTCCGCAAAGCCCTTAAAACCTGGCTGTTCCGACAGGCCTGGGGCTGACGGGCTCCCCGCCCCCACTCGAATTGTGTGGTTGTTGAGTGTTTTTTCTTATATTGTTTGTAGTTGTTGTCCATTGTTTTTCCTCCTGTTTGTATCCCCCCCCCTTACTTTGGTTTGTGAGCCGCCCTGAGTCCCTCTGGGAATAGGGCGGCATAGAAATGCAATAAATCAATCAGTCAAAATCAATCAATCAATATATTAATCCTTTCTGGGTTAATGTACTGGATATTTTACAATATTCTTTGTGTTGTCTTGTTGGCTGCATTGGGGTATATGGCTTACCTAACTATTGGGAAGGTAATTAATTTAAAAAAATGATAAAAGCCTGGCTTTTAAATCATATCAGACATTGCGTGTTTGTAGCTCCTAATATTGGTCTGCTCAGCCACGAAGCTCCTCTGGAAAGTAAAATATTTCTTAATCTAACCTATTTTGTAGGACTATGTTGTGAGGGGGAAATGGCATGATTGCATGTAAATCTTAATGGAAATAAAGAGCACAGACGTGACAAACTTGTGTGATCTTATGTATTAATAAAAATATTCTTAGCAGCTAGAAAGAAGTGACAATGTTTTGCACATATGAAAGCCAAGGTGGCACAGTGGTTAGAGTGCAGCACTGCAGGCTACTTCAGCTGACTGCAGTTCAGCAGTTCGGCTGTTCAAATCTCACCGGCTCAAGGTTGACTCAGCCTTCCATCCTTCCGAGGTGGGTGAAATGAGGACCCGGATTGTTGTTGGGGGCAATACGCTGATTCTGTAAACTGCTTAGAGAGGGCTGAAAGCCCTATGAAGCGGTATATAAGTCTAACTGCTATTGCTATTGCTAAAGGTATTTAGGATCTTTAACTATCTCTTAGCATTGAATAGAGATGAGGAATGTAACACAGGGCCAACGCACACCGTAAACATCAATTGGTGATAGCATACTATAATTCTGTGAATATGCTCAATGCCTTCATCATAATTCCCCTGTTAAAGCCATCTAGACTTATGCAGCAGACCCAGGAGACCTAATTTTTTCAGGCAAACGAATGTTGCAGTAGTCACAACCATACAAAGGCAGGACTGTCAACAGAATTCTCTATTATTACTGATTGTTAATACAGTAATACCTCATTAATCATTGTTAATTGGTTCCGGGAGGCACGATGAGTACCAAACACATTTTCCCCATAAGGCAGGGGTGTCAAACTCAATTTTATTGTGGGCCGCATCAGGGATGTGGTTGACCTTGGGGGGGCCGGGTGAGAGTGGCTGATTGGGTGTGTGTGGCCAACTGGGTGGGCGTGGCCAGACTGACACCACTCCCCAAACTGCTGGCATGTTTCCTCTTCGCACTGGGTAGACTGGGCCAAAGCCACACTGGCCCAATGTTTCCTCTTCACATTGGGTAGACCAGGCCGAAGCCATGAGGGCTGGCCCCTTACATTTTCCATGGATCTGACCACATTGGATCCAACCATTGCAGGGTGGATGTGGCTCATGGGCCTTGAGTTTGACACTCCTGCCAAAAGCAATAATGTCACAAGGCAGCCGACACCAACAAGTTCTAGTTTGTATGTTGAGTACCAAGCAAACGATGAGCACCGGGACAAAATGTCTGTGTCAAAATGCATTGAGTACCAAATTCGATGAGTTTCAAAGCAGTTGAGTACCAAGGATTGGTACTCAACCTGCTCTCTTGCCAGAAAACTATATAAAAGTAAAACAGGCCTCTTTCTGAGATGCATTTCAAGGAGAATATCGGGACAGGGGATTTTCCAGTTTATTTAAAGACCCTCTTGTTACCCTGTCAACTCACATGCACTAGCTGTTCCTGAGTGTCAAACTCTTTAGTGCATCCTTCCCAGTGGCAATTGGTTTCGTATACTGCTTCGGCTTCTACCTTCCCGTCTTCCTTTTCCAATTCATCTCGTGGATCAAGCACACTTAGTAGGGGGTCCTGGGGTGGAAATAAGAGACATATTCAAACATACTCTGGAAAATTCATTGGAAATTTTCTTTCACTTCCAATTCACCAAAAGAGAACAGATAGTTCTCCCCACCTTTCACTCTAACAAAGGTACCATGGTCTTGAGTGTCATCTTGGTTTCTTCTTACCCACCACTGGCTGATGTGAAGGTTTGAGGACAGAACGAGGAGCCATCGTTTACTAGCTCAGTACATGTTCGGTATGTAAAAAGGTTCTCATTCAGTCCAGGGCATCTCAGGGAGTAAGATTAGGTAAGACCCTGGGTGATAGTTGCCTACTGAACGGCAGAATCAGACTGCTTCTAATGAGTTTCATAGGGCTGTCCAGAGACCTGGATTTCAACAGAAGAAGGCAATCCGAAACCTGTGTGGGCATGCCTGTCACACCTGAAAGCAGGTTCCTAAAGAAACCGAATCTCGGGCTTCATGTGATCCCAGGAAAAGATGTGTTTGGCTTAAGGAGGTGCCAGCGAGCACAATGAATGAGTAAACGGAATGAAAACATAACTTATTTCTATGGGTGGGTTTCTTTTATGGTTGGATTAAGGAACTGATTTCTCACCATACCACTGCTGATTTAACTGCAGTCTTCAATAACAGTATAGTAATAGTCACTGCAGAATGTCTTCTGCTGGCTGTCTCTTGGAGTAATTGCACCCCTGATACAGAGTTCCAGCCGAAGATGGTGCCAACCAACTACTCAAGCCCTTCCCAGTACTCATGGTGGGATTTTTCTCCTACGAGGCACTTCCTATGGAGAAGCTGCACATGTAGAACTGTTGCTCTCCTTCACACGTTTTTATCTGTAATGCTTTTGATTTTATTTTTAGTCACATGAAAGAATCCCAATGTAAGAAATCTCTCCAACCTTCTCATAAGGAAGGCTGTGCCCTTGTAATTTTGGTGCACAGGTAGCCTTTTCTCGTGTCCAAGTGGCTCTCCATTATTAAACAGGTAAAAGTAGTGATGGTGTATAATAACCCTACTGTGATTGATCTAGTCATCTGTGAGCTATGGATGTTCAGGGGGGGGGGGGGAAACCATACCAGCACGGTTGTGTAACACTGCCTCTGAGACAGAATCGGTGGTGGGATTCAGCCAGTTCGCACCTATTCGGGAGAACCGGTTGTTAACTTTCTAAGCAGTTCAGAGAACTGATTGTTGGAAAAAAATTCCTTTTGTTTCTTTCCACTTTACAGGGCTAATCCTATAAGGGAGGCAGGAAGGAAACATTCTGGTTGTCAAACTATGGCTTTCTTGACAAGCCACCTTTTCTTTTGGATTTCAGGCCTGCCACTGGTGTTGTTTCTAGCCTAATCTTTATTGCCCTGATTACAGAAACTGCCTCTCTGGTTAACTCTTATTACATTGTAACAGCTAAGGCAAAGCACCTATTGACGTGAGTGACGTTGAGTTGGCCATCACCACCCAGTCACACGACCACCGAGCCACACCTACCCAGCTGGTCATTAGAGTAGAGAACCGGTTGTTAAATTATTTGAATCTCACCACTGGACAGAACAGAACTGTTCATTCTCTTTCTCCTTTTCAACCCCCGTGAGCTGATCCCCAGGCTATAGGCGAGGAGAGGGGGTGCATCTGTGGGCCTGTGAGCACATTGCTGAGGCCTGCTGTTACCTGTGTCCCCGTAGAGGCAGGGCTGGAAATGTCACCCTCCGAGCACTCCTCCAGGCACTTGGTGCTCAGGGCATCCAGCGGGCTGCCCAGGCTGGACTCTGACTTCAGCTGTGGGAGAGAGACGGCGAGAGCTCCAGGTGATGGCACCCCCTCCAACTATAGCCCCAGCCCCAAACACTGTCCCCTTAGTCTCCACAGCCCCCCCCCCAATCTTCCTCTCCCAAACTCTTCAACAGATCTTTCTAAGTGTGATAGGGCACCCCTAGAGGTTTAAGGATTGGTAATGGCAGGCTTTTCTCTCCTCTGTCTCTTTTAGATCTCGGTATTCCGCATAACAAGTTAGAAATTGCTATCTTTGAGGCATAAGATATCTGCCTGTTTTAGGTTGCAAAGGGCTGGATGGGCACCCTCTTACCTGGCAGTGCTTTAGCATCCCACGTGGGGGTGGCATATGGTGCATCATCCCCGGCCGGCCAGTCACGTGTTCATGAGGCCCACAGGGAACCGTTGTGGGGTTGTGGCCAAAGGACATGCCTTGAGGTTTCTGGAACCCAAGGGAAGGGCTGTGGGGATGAGAAAAAGCATACGCACTTGTCTCACAAGAATTCATTTGCCAAGTTTTAGAAGCATAAGGGTTGCGTCTTTCATGGCAGTGCAACTAAAATGGTGACTGTGTGGTGGTGGTGGTGGTGGTGGTGAAAGTAACTTCATGGACTCTGCGCTGTGGTGGCACAATAGTTAGAATGCTGTAGGCTAACTCTGCCCGCTGCCAGCAGTTTGATCCTAACTGGCTCAAGGTTGACTCAGCCTTCTATCCTTTGGAGGTTGGTAAAACGAGGACCCAGATTGTAGGGGGCAACAGGCTGACTCTGTAAACTGCTTAGAGAAGACTGTAAAGCACTGTGAAGGGGTATATAAGTCTAAGTGCTATTGCTTTTGGGGCTTTTTCCTTCTTTAAAGCAAGATAAATTTCCAATTCTTTTCAACATAAACCTAGAGCTGTTAAATTTTCTGATATTGTATGTCAACAGATTATTTTGTGTCTACACTATTTTTTTCTTATTTGTTTCCTGTTCCCATACAGCATCTAGTTTATCTTATACTCAGCAGACTTACCCTCTGAGTATAATTCTGCTGCTCTTCTGGCTTTTATTATTTTAGGTTTTGTTTGTTCTGTTCTTCTTTAAGAAGCAATCTTATGATGAATTTACATATTTTTTATCTGTCTCTCTCCCTCTCCCTCTTTCTTTCTTTCTCTCATTTTCTATGCCTATCTGCCTACTGGACAGCCTAGCTATCGTTTTGAAAACATGGATTAAAATTTTTTTAAATCAACAAAGAACTTCAGTCCAATCTAAAGGATTGGAAAATTGAGGGGGTAAAATACTAAGATGACCTTGGTCAGTCCTAGTTGCCTGTTCATTTCTGTGGATATATTTTCCATGTTAAAAGTTTTGGGTCTGGGATGGAGTTTTCAACAAAGGCCAATCTTGTAAATTCCCAGATGTCAATCTTAGCTTGATTCTATTACAGAGTGACTCTAGTAGGGCACCTAGTTGGTGTCACTTTGGGAAGACATGAATCTCTGCATAGTAAGTGTAAGTCCCTAAGGAGATACATCTGGCTGGATCCAGAAGAAGGGACTTCTCCATGGTGGCTCCCTTTCTCTGGAACATCATCCCCCTGGAGATTAGACTGGCCCCCACTTTAACACTCTTTGGAAAGGCCCTGAAGTTGTGGTTCAGTCAGCGGGCCTGGGAAACCCAGAGCAGGATGGAGCCCCTTCAGTGGTGGGTTCCAACCAGTTCGGACTGGTTCGGCCGAACTGGTAATAGTTTGGCGGCCTGGGTCACTGGAACAGGCAGTGACCCAGGCCTGCCACGCCCCCGAACCAGTTTTTTGGCCGCTGCCGTAGGCACTGCCATCTTATTTTTTTGCTTTTGTTCATGCACAGAGCAATTTTATTGCACTGTGCATGCACACACAGCACGCATCAAGCATGCACACACACAAAGCAGCCACAAGCAAACCGGCAGTACTGACTGCCGGAACAAACCCCTGAACCCATTACATGGCTAGTATGAATGTGTGCTTTTGCCAGGGATGGTGGCTGTTATTTTTTTTTAATTATTTTGATTTCTTTTACATGGTGTTTTCATATCCTTGTAAGCCACTTTGAGTATCCATGTGCGAGTAGGCGGCAACATAAATTTTCTAAATGAATAAATAAATCTATATTAAACTAAGGGGGCTTCGACTTCCTATGCTAGTCAGCAATTGGTGCTGCAGTCTCTGGAGGCTGTCTCCCTGAATAACATGTCTACCTGACAGCACCGATGGAGAGGTGCCCATAGGAGCCCCCAGCTGAAGCACAGCGAGAGTTGATGTAAGCCACCAGAGAATTGGGAGAGGTGCGGATGACAGTTTGCAGGTCAATGCTGGCATCGGAGAGTGGCGAGATGGACAGGGCCCGCTTTTTGGTCAGCTTGGCTGTGCTCCGGGGTGTAGAAAAACGACTACCTGGGGAAACAGGAAGAACAAAGGAAACTCCAATGAGACAATCAGCCCCCAGGTCGGTTAGTATGAATTGACAATGATTGTCTCTAGTTTCAAGCAGGATTCTCTCCTAATCTTTATTGGAAATGGCAAGAATTGGCCCTGCGATCTTCAGCCTGCTAAGCATGAACTAGATCCCAAGGATATACAATTTTGCCAAGAAAGAATAATTGATTCTATTTGGGAAGAGAGATTCCAATACATGATCCCAGGATTAGATCATGATGAAAGCAATGTCATGTATTGGTTAAAGGCAGTGATGGGATTCAGTCAGTTTGCACCTATTCAGGAGCAGTTCGGAGAACCGGTTGTTCGAAGAAATCTCCTTTTGGTTTTTTCCCACTTTACAGGGCTTATCCTGTAAGGAAGGCAGGAGGGAAACATTCTGGTGTTGTTTCTAGCCTAATCTTTACTGCCCTGCTTACAGAAACTGCCTCTCCGGTTAACCCTTATTACATTGTAACAGTTAAGGTGAAGCGCCCATCAACGTGAGTGATGTTGAGTTGGCCACGCCCACATGGTCACATGACCATCGAGCCACGCCTACCCAGCTGGTCATTAGGACAGAGAACTGGTTGTTAAATTACTTGAATCCCATGCAGAGGTGGGTTCCTACCAGTTCGCACCAGTTCGGTAGAACCGGTTCGTCAAACCTACCGAATCGATTAGAAGAGATTCCACCAGTGGACCCGGAAAGCAGACCACACCTACAGAAGAGGTTCCAAAATTTTTTGAAACCCACCACTGACACACACACACACAGAGACTCAGACAGAGAGAGAAAGAGAAGAAAGGAATAAAGAAAGAAAGAAAGAAAGAAAGAAAGAAAGAAAGAAAGAAAGAAAGAAAGAAAAAAGGAAAAAATTGCGAGAGATGAAAGAAAAAAAGGAAAAAGGGACAGAGAGACAAAAGGAAGGAGAGAGAGAGAGACAGAGAGAGAGACAGAGAGACAGAGAGAGAGAGAGAGAGAGAGAGAGAGAGAGACAGAGAGACAGAGAAAACACATGGCCGGAAAGCCACTCCCACAAAGGAGGCCACACTGATCCCACCACTGGTTAAAGGGCTGGTGTAGAACTAAAGAGATCTAGGTTCAAGCTTCTCTTCAGCCATGGAAGCTCACTAAGGAACTTTGGGTTTCTCTCTCTCAGCCCAACCCAACAACAAGAATGCCCTTGTAGGGGAAAATGAGAAGAGGCAGAGAAGAAGTAGTCCTTGACTTATGACCACAACCGAGCCCCAAATGTCTGTTGCTTAGCAAGACAGTTAACTGAGCCGTAGCCCATTTTATGACCATTTTGCCACAGTTGTCAAGCAATTCTTCAGTTCTTAAGTGAATCATGTGGTCGTAAAGTGAATCTGGCTCCTTCCATTGACTTTGTTTGTCAGAAGCCAGCTGGGAATATTACAAGTGGTGATCACATGATCCTGGGACTGTTATGGTCCGCCAGTAGCCAGCAGAACTGGCAGCAGATTCAGACAGTGAGGAGGTTGGGGAGGAACATGGGCCTGGAGTCTGGGGAAACCTCTGATGAGGGATCTGTGTCGGAGGCAGAGAGGGGGCCAGAGCCATATGCCAGTTATCAGCTGCCTTCAGAGTCAGACAGCAGTGAGGCAGACAAACAGCTGGAGCCTGTTCCCAGAATGTGCATGCGCAGAGTTGCCAGACGAAAGGAACCTCTAAAGAACAGGGGTTGACTTGGGAGTAAGGCCACAGGTGGATGATGACTGGCCCCTCCCAGAGGAAACAAAAGAGGAGCAAAAGGGGAGTGGAGTTTGCAGGAGACCATTAGTCTGCTTAATTGGTTCGTGACTCTCTGAGAATCCTTACCAAGTTTTGCAGATATTGGCCTGGCAGCTCTCCAAGCCAGATAAGGTCTGTGACTGTAAATCCTCCCTTGAAAGACTTTGCTGGATGTGAATGAGCAGAATGCATAGTAAATTAATAAAAGGGTTTTTTTTGTCGGGACAAGGAGTTTGCTTCATGCTCTTGGGAAGCCTCGGTCAGAACAGGGACAATGCAACTGTCATAAATACATGCCTGTTACCAAGCACCTGAATTTTGTTTATGTGACCATGGGAAAGATGTAATGGATGTAAGTGTGAAAATCGGTTATAAGTAACTTTTTCAGTGCTGTTGTAACTTCTTACAAATAGTTGTAAGTGGAGAACTAACTGTATGTTTCCTTGAGCTCCTGAAAGAAAGGCAAGATAAGATGACAACCAAATAAGAAAAACATGGATAAATAGGAATAAATTTCTTTCCTGAGATGGAATAGGAAACCTAAAGCCCTTTGGATGTGCCAGAATGATAGCTCCCATCATTGGCTGATATAAGCTGTAGCATTTAGAACAGGGGTGTCAAACTCAAGGCCGGGAACTGAAGCCGGCCTGCAGGGTGCTTAGATCTGGCCCGTGGGGCTTCCCTGGAAACAGTGAAGGACCAGTCCGCAGTGTCACTGCCAGCTGGCAGAGGGTTGCAGGAGGCTTTTGCAGCCGAAAACAGACCTCGGGAGACCATTTTCTCTGGCAGAGCACTTGGGCCACCATAGGCGCCTCCCACATGAGTGATGGTGAGCTGGCCACACCCACCCTGGCCATACCCACTCTGGCCACACCCACTCTGGCCTCCCAAGGTCAAACACAACCCTGATGCAGCCCTAAATGAAATCAAGTTTGACACCCCTGATTTAGAAGGTCTCTGTTCTCGACTTCAGCCTCCAAAGCATTGTGAGACATTTTGAGAAAGAACTTCTTAATCCTTGGGTTACATTTTACCTCTGGTCCAAAACCTAAAGGATGACTGATTGAGTTCAAATGAAATCAATTTATTACAGTCATAGGGTCAGGTATGGTAAAATAGCTAACAGTAGAACTGTTACATACCCCTATGTATGAGGTGGGGGGGGGATGATTATCATAAGATCTAAAAATAAATAAGAACATATATAACAAAATAAAATAAAAATAGTATCGTAAAGAATGATGATGAAAGGACTATCCAAACTTAATTGATAGCGCACCATGTAGTACAGATTGTAGCACAAAACTGGGCAACCTGGGAGTCCTTGTCCAAAATAAATAAGAGTATGTAGAAATCGCACTCCCTGCCTGGAAATTTCTTCAAGATTGGATAAGTTTCTTCAAGTTTGTCTAGAATCTGTCTTTATTTAGGGAGCAGCATAAAACATATGGCTTAGAGTTTCTATTGAGCCATAACCAGATGGAATTCTCTCACTACAGTATCTACATGTAAGGCTTTCAAAATAAAGAGAAGGTTCTTTGTCCATTCTTTTTTAAAATTTATTTTGAAGGGCTGACACTCCTAAATTTAGAAGCCTCCATGGGGTATGTCTTTGGTACTGATTCTACCATTTTATTTAATTTTAAAATGAATGAATGAATGAATTAAATTAATTAAAATAATATATAAATATATAGTAATATAATTTATACCACAAGGATTTTATTTATTATGGGCCTTGAGCTGCTAATTGAGGGATTTCTCACAATGAAATAAATGTATAATTTATTTTACATAAATACATAAGATCTGCCCAGATGTTTCCAAGAATTCTTCAATAAAGTTTTGGATATTAAAATGCCTGCCTGCCTGCCTGCCTGCCTGCCTGCCTGCCTGCCTGCCTGCCTGCCTGCCTGCCTGCCTGTCTCTATCTATCTATCTATCTATCTATCTATCTATCTATCTATCTATCTATCTATCTATCTATCTATCTATCTATCTATCATCTATCTATCTATCATCTATCTATCATCTGTCTATTTTTTTAACAATTATAATGATTCAAAGCTTTATTTTAGAGAGCTAACCTGATTGTTTATTTCACTGGCTCATATGTGAAGTGATTTTTTTAAGTAATTACAGTACTACATGCTTTTGCCATCATAATAATTCGTAAGAAAAAACAGGGGGAAATGAAAAAACCCCCCACTAATTGTCTGATTTGTCACATGAAACAATTCACATCCTTGATGTGATTTCCCAGGCACATAGACTCTTCTTCTCCAATATGGCTGCAGAAAATTATTTGAAGAGGAATTATACTAGAGAGTGGTCTAGAGAGAGGAGTTATACTAGAGAGTGGTCCTCCTCCTTCCTTTATGCAGGGAGTCAAGTGGGGCGTTTCAGAGGCATCCCAGAAGCGGTAGAGGCCAAGGAGGTAGCAGTTCATCTACTAGGAAGCTCACCTCACACATCAATATGGAAATTAAATGGAGTGAACTAAAATGGGTGCTTTGTCATTGCAAATCTAGACAGCAAATCTAGACCATGGCAAATCTAGACAGCATACTAAAAAGCAGAGACATCACCCTGCCAACCAAAGTGCGTACAGTCAAGGCTATGGTTTTCCCAGTTGCAATGTATGGCTGTGAAGGCTGAACCATAAGAAAGTCTGAGCACCAAATAATTGAGGCCTTTGAATTATAGTGCTGGAGAAGACTTCTGTGAGTCCCTTGGACTGCAAGGCAATCAGTTTCAGTTTCAGTTTATTAGGATTTGTATGCTGCCCACTCTCGAGAGACTCAGGGCGGCTTACAGATAAAGGCAGGTAGGGGGAACATATAAAAATTAAAAAGAACAGACATTAAAATTTTACAACATTCATATAGCTTAGAATGGGGCTGGATAAATCAACAGCCCCAGGCCTGCCGGAACAGCCAGGTCTTAATCGCTTTGTGGAAGGCCAGAAGAGTAGTGAGGGTCCGGATCTCCACGGGGAGATCGTTCCATAGGGCTGGAGCAGCTACAGAGAAGGCCCTCCCCCGAGGAGTTGCCAGCCGACATTGACCGGCAGATGGAATCCGGAGGAGGCCTAGTCTGTGTGATCTTATAGGTCTCTGGGAGGTAAATGGCAGGAGGCGGTCTCTCAGGTAGCCAGGTCCTAAACCATGTAGGGCTTTAAAAGTAACGACTAGCACCTTGAAATGTGTCCGGAGACCATTGGGAAGCCAGTGCAGCTCGCGGAGGATAGGTGTAACGTGTAACCTAGGTACACCCACTATCGCTCGTGCAAATCGAACCAGTCAATCCTAGAGGAGATCAACCCTGACTGCTCTTTAGAAGGCCAGATCTTGAAGATGAAACTCAAATACTTTGGCCACCTAATGAGAAAGGAAAGACTCACGGGAGAAGCGCTTAATGGTGTGAAAGATTGAGGGCAAAAGAAGAAAGGGACGACAGAGAATGAGGTGGCTGGATGGAGTCACCGAAGCAGAGGCGTGAGCTTAAATAGACTCCAGGGGATGATAGAGGACAGGAAGGCCATGGGGTCACGATGGGTCGGACCCGACTTTGCAACTAACAAAAGGGGTGCCTTAGATAAAATAATTATTGTTGGGGAGAGGAAGAGGATATATCCTTGGCTGGTCATATAATAATCTATGTCTGTTAAAGATTCCCATTTTCCACAATCCCCCCCCCAAAAAACCCTTACCATCAGTATGAGAAGGATGTTCACCTCCAGGTACCAATCCGTAGGTATGGTGATTCCCCACTGAGTTGCTTTGGTGATAGTATGGTAAATCACTGATGCCTGTGAAGGAGAGGTAAAACAAAGGAAGCCGTAGATATGGAGGGAAAGAGATAGAAGGGTGAAACAAGTAGACAGAAACATGAAAACTGAGACATCATAGAAATGACCTGCTGGCTAAAACCAAAGACCACTTAGTTTGACAATCTATTTCCATCAGTAGTTAAATAAATACATCTGGGAATTCACAAATGAGGCATAAAATTGGCTTTTCCTATTGGTTCTGAACACAGCAATCCCATTTAGCTATTATAATTAGCAAGCCACGTGTATCACAAATTGTTGCATTGTAGAATACAATTTTGTTCCATTTTATTTTATTTCACCAGTTCTATATCCCACCCACCCACACACACACATCCAGCTCCATCTTCCTTTTTTATTCCAGAAGGGGCAAATGAGTTTCCTTAATCCTCCCTAGGCTGTTTTGTTATGGAGGTAAGAATAGAGGAATTACCTCTGAGGTTTATTTCACTAAAATATTTTTTTCTACTTTTGATAGCTCTTCCTTGTGTGTAGGATGACATTCTGTCTTGCACAAGTAATAACATTCTCCTGCTAAATACAAAAATTATGATGTGATCTTTTTTACTTGCTTCTAATTATGGCACAAACAAACCCTTGCAATCTATTTCCTCTGCCATAACATTACCACCAGCAAGATCTAGATTACCTCTAATATAGGTTCTTCCTTGTCAGGCTGTATATATCTGGTATATGCTGGGACATATAGCACTACTTTAAACTCATAACGCATTAAGGAAGACTCATACATTTGGTTAGCATTCAGCCAGTTTGGACAGGTTCAGGAGAATGGGATGCTGATTGCACATCTGATTCGCTGAACCATTAGTTGCAAGGACTGGCTGGCCTCGCCCACCCCTCCCCTCGCAGGTCTCCACATGGCTCATTTTGGATGCCAGGTAAATGCAGGGGAGGGCCCAGGCAAAGGCTCTGGGAGGGCAAAAAACGGGCTTCCTGGAAGTTCTGGCAGTCAGGAAATGGGCCCATTTCCAGCCTCCAGAGAGTGGAACCCAAGAAAGGCCATTTTTGCCCTCTTGGAGGCATAAGAAAAGCCTCCGGAGCCTGGGGAGGGCGAAAACATCCCCCGTCATGGTACAGGAGGGCGAGTAGGCCATGCCCACGTCTACCCAGCAACCGGGCAGAGAACCGGTTGTTAAAATTTTTGAATCCCACCACTGGTTAGCATCCAACTTGAAGTGAACCTCACAACAAAAAGGTTTCCAAGCTTGCCTAGACTCTTAGACAAACTGACATGGAAAGAGCCGTTAAGAAATCTGGAAATCCCTCTTAAATAGGATGTTGTAGGTACTCTGTGAGGCTCTTTCAGTCACACTGACCTTCTACCATGGCACTAGGTTGGCCTTGCCCATGGAGAGGCCGAAGGTAGCAATGTTCCATGTAGCTGTTAACAGGTGGGTTCATCGGATTGAACATAGTTTGTCAGAGGCTGAACACAGTCAGAGGAACATCTGGCAAGGTGGGGTGAAAATTGGCACTGCTTTTGTTGAAGTATCCAGATCTGCAAGAGACACAGTTTGTTATTATACGTTTGTAGGGCAAAAAACATTTATATGAAGAAATATTTGTAAGCTTATTTCTGATTTATTCTGCAATCATCTCAAGATCGGCCCAACAAGCATCTGTCTGTCTGAAAAGATAGAGTTTATAGCATTGTCAGGGAAAGACATTGTGATGTGGTGTTTAGGAACTCAGACTGGGACCTTGGAGTCTTAGATTCAAATCCTTATTCAAGCTGGAAGCTCACTTAGATAACTACTAGCTGGACAGTTCCATAGTAAGGTTTAAAAGGAAGATGTAGGGGATAAATACAGAAGCATAAACAAAACAACATGGATTCTGGCCTCTGTAACATTCTATAAATGCATCAAGATAATTGCACTGTTGAATCCTCATCCAGAAACACCTTTATTCTCAGGGAAGTAAGGATTGAAGAAAGACTACAGCAATCATTTGGGGAGGCTTCCAATGTCATAGAAATCTTCTTTGCTATTAATACAGGTAGTCCTTGACTTACGACCACAATTGAGCCCTAAATTTCGGTTGCTAAGTGAGACATTTGTTAAGTGAATTTTGCCCCATTTTATGACCTTCCTTGCCACAGTTAAGTGAATCAATGAAGTTGTTAAGTTAATAACATTGTTGTTAAGTGAATCTTCCTTCCCCATTGACTTTGCTTGTCAGAGGGTTGCAAAAGGGGATAGCAATAGCAATAGCAGTTAGACTTATATACCGCTTCATAGGGCTTTCAGCCCTCTCTAAGCGGTTTACAGAGTCAGCATATTGCCCCCAACAACAATCCGGGTCCTCATTTTACCCACCTCGGAAGGATAGAAGGCTGAGTCAACCCTGAGCCAGTGAGATTTGAACAGCCGAACTGCAGAACTGCAGTCAGCTGAAGTAGCCTGCAGTGCTGCATTTAACCACTGCGCCACTTCAGCTCTTCACATGACCCTGGGACACTGCAACCGTCATAAATATGAATCGGTAGCCAGGTATTTGAATTTTGATCAGGTGACCATGGACATTCCACAATGGTCTCAAATGTGACCTAAGTCACTTTTTTCAATGCTGTTGTGAGTTTGAATGGTCATTAAATGAATTTTGTAAATCAAGGGCTATCTGTATGCATTTAAGCTTGCTTTTTGCTCAATCCAGTCTCATAAGAGTCACAATATTAAGTTTTACATATTTAGCAAAATTTGGGTGGCAACCTTGTGCTCCATGCTGGCACAATTAAGTATTGCTCAGTTTGCCTTTGCTGGTATTGTCGTGCTTCTCTAAAGATTTGTGTGTTTATTAATCTCCAATAGAACTACCAAATTTTCATTGCCTAAGACAATCATCTGCATTTCATTTGGTGTGTATGGCAATAACTAGCACTGCTTCTGTATTCCGGCAGAGGGAGCTCGTTCGTAACTCTCTTAAGAGAATCAGATTTCCTAAAATAATTGCCTAACCTGTTGCTGCTAAAACAGGTTGGCTATAACATCTACCGTGTCTAATCAGCACAGCTAGTTGTGCCATCTGAAGACAGCCAGAGTTGTTTGTCCAAGGCATTTGCAAGATATGTGTTGCAAAAGATTAACTCTTTAAAGCCAAAGGCCATGCATGACAAATATTAATGTGTTTCTCTACTCCCTGTTAGGTATACATCAACTCTGATCCTATTTCCAAAGCAATTGGCACCAGTTGAGGGATACATTTCATTAAAAATAAATTTTTTAATAGAATTTTTTTTATTTTTGTTACATAGACAACATATACACACAACAATAGAAAAAGAAAAGCAAAAAAGAAAAAAGGAAGGAAAGGAAAAAAAAACACACAAAAGAAAAAAACAAACAAAGCCCATCATCACATACAGTATGTCGTTTGGTTACAGATGTTTTAACATTTATCATTCTTATACATTCATTGTTTCATTTAATAGATTATAATTTAGTATCGTTTCTTATTCCCCTACCTGTGGCAATCCATCCCAACTACGTTTCCCCCCCCCACACCCCCCGTATCTCTCTGTTATATATTTAATAAACACAACAATAAAATAAAGTTTAAAAGAAACACACACACAAAAAGCAAAAAAAGAAACCATCATCACATGCAGCATGTCGTTTGGTTACAAGTGTTTTAACATCCACATCCTCGAATAATATTTACCATCTCAAACTTTTCATCTAGTATAACTAAAAACCTTATTTTCATTCTACAATATATATTCAGTTAACATTAGTATTATTTTTTTCAGAAAATATACTTATGTTCATTATTGTCCTTGTATTTCATACCTTCAAATAGAGATCTTATTCCTTCATTTTTCAACAAAACGTCACTGCATATATATACCATATAATTTTTAAAAAAGAGGCAGATGGTACTAGAGATATTCTCTACAATACGACAATTAGCCTTTATAATCTACACTCTATCTGAGTGCTTAATATTTGAAATAAAAATGGTTAAGTGTTCTTATTTATCACATTTTCATCTTATGCCTTAGAGCAAACGTTCTCTCCCATCTCATTTTATCCTCAAAACAAACCCTGAAGTAAGTTCGGCTCAGAGATTATAATTGGTGCAAGAGTAACCAGGAAGGCTTTTTGGCTGGGTAGAGATAGGAATCAAAATCCCTCTGCTCTTAACTGTAAACTATACCACCAGTTCTGTTTTGGAGTATTCCCTCCACACCACACACTCATGTTTTTGTCCTATTTTTTACTTTCCTTTTCCCAAGCAGTAAGAAGTGTTTGCAAAACAACCCAGAGAACGATACCAAATACTGTATCTCAAATGCTATACCCAGTCACTTTCATGTCAGATGGGCGGCTGTACAAATAGGGTATGTGGCTGGCTGAGGAACTCTGGGAATTGAAGTCCACAAGTCTTTTTTTTAATTGAAAATTTAAGAAAAAGATTTTACAAATATTTATCTCCCTCCCCCCCCCTCCCCACCCGAGCCCTTCTCCCCCCACCAACCTCCCCCCCCCCGCGACTTCCCAGAGCAAATACAGGGTATAAATCTTTAACAATCATATTCTAAAATAAACTAAAAATAACTTGGCTTCATCTTTCATTTGTGCTTTAACTCCTCTTTTGTTAAGCTAACTATAAACAAATTAAATCATTCCTTGCTTTTTTAATCATAAGCTATCTGGAATTTTTTATTTATTTTGAATATAGTCAATCCATCTTCTCCACTCCAGTTTATATTTCCCATCTGAATGATCCTTAAGATATGCTGATATTTTAGCCATCTCTGCTAAGTTTGTTACTTTTAGTGTCCATTCTTGAATAGTAGGCAAATCTTCCTTCTTCCAGTATTGCACCACCAACAGTCTCGCTGCCGTTGTTAGGTTCAAAATCAGATTAGTCTCTATAACAGTACAATCAGTAGTTATACCTAACAAGAATAACTGAGGGGTAAACTTTATCTTCTTTAAAAAAATATTTTGCATAATCCACCATATTTTTATCCAAAATGCTTTAACCTTTTTGCAAGTCCACCATATATGGTAATATGTAGCATCAGTACAATCACATCTCCAGCATTTAGGTTGTAAATTCGGATACATGCAAGCCAATTTTTTAGGATCTAAGTGCCATCTATAAAACATCTTATAAAAGTTCTCTCTCAAGTTTTGGGCTTGTGTAAATTTTACATTTCTTACCCATATCTTTTCCCAAGTGTCCAACATTATTGGTTCTTCAAAGTTTTGTGCCCACTTTATCATACAATCTTTAACTAATTCTGTTTCAGAATCCATTTCTATTAGGACATTATATAACCTTTTTATGTGCATTTGATTCCTGATTTGTTTTATTAGATTGTCCTCATTTTGCATGATACCAATTTTCTGATCTTTTTTCCATCAAGCCTGCAACTGTCCGTACTGAAACCATGTTTGGATTACCTTCTCCTCTTTTAATACGTTCAAGGGTTTTAACTGAAACACATCTCTTTCTATAATAAGAAGCTGTCTATATGTAGTAACATCATGTTTTTGTACTATACTTACGTTCTCTATTGCATGTCTGGGAATTGCCCAGATAGGTATCTTATCATTTAATTTATATTGATATTTTTTCCAGACACGCAATAAAGCATTCCTTAATATATGACTTTTGAATGTCTTATCCACCTTCTTGCCGTATATCAAATAAGCATGCCAACCGTATATCAAGTCATGCCCCTCGATATTCAATAACCTATCCTCTGTTGAGTTAATCCAGTCACTAATTATTGATAAAGCTACTGCTTCGTAGTATAGTTTTAAATTTGGTATTTTCAAGCCTCCTCTCTCATGTACATGAAGTCCACAAGTCTTAAAGTTGCAAAGTTTGGAAAGCCCATTTTAGAATATAATTATAGTACTCCTTGGATTTCCTTCTGTGCTTGCGGGCTGGGATGACCCTGGTTCAGAAGCCCCATGTTTTTGAACGACATGCCATGGTTTAAGGAGGACTATGGCAGATGAGCTGATGGCTTTGGAGAAATTTGCATTCGTTCTTCTGGAATTTTAGGGTGAGGGTTTTTCCTTCATGAGTCTCCTTAGGGACCACTTGCCCTGGCTCCTTAGATGGCCTCTTTCGGTCCTAAAGGAAAGGCCCTATTGTCCCTTTCACCAGCCTGGCAATGAGCAGAAGTGCAGCTGCTGCATGGCACGGTGACCTTTGATCTTTTCCTTGCTGCAAAAGCCATTACGGATGGGAACCAACAAGGCACTTCATTGGCTGCTTGGAAGGAGCACCGGTTAACTTCTTGATCGCAGGAACAAGTCCTTCTGAAGCAAGTCAAAAAAAACCTGGCTGTATAGAAGTGCTATTAGGGCTGATCTATACCGATGTTTCCCTCAGCACTGGAACATGTGGCTCACTTGCCTATCATGTGATACATTCCCTGCTTCTTCACAGCCCATTCTCCTATATTATTTCTCCTTCTCTCTAGTCTGTTTTTCCCACCCAAATTGCTTTGTCAGTGATGCTGCTTTCCAGGGACTACTGATCATGTGTATTCCCATCTTAGTTTCAGCATGCCAATGAACAGAAGTGACTTTGAGGATGTGTTTCGCATCATGGAATTATGGGAATTTGTTTTGAGCGGTTACATATACATACATATGTAAGACTGCTGCTATAAAGAGCTACAATATATATATATATATATATATATATATATATATATATATATATATATATATATATGTGTGTGTGTGTGTGTGTGTGTGTGTGTGTGTGTGTGTGTGTGTGTGTGTGTGTGTGTGTGTGTGTGTGTGTGTGTGTGTTTATTGTTTAGTGTGTGTGTGTGTGTTATTGTTTAGATCATTTAGTTATTTTTATATAAACTATTTTAAAGATCACCCAGGGTCAAAAGGTGGGGAAGAAATTACCCAATAAAGTATGCTACATTGGTGTTCAATTGCTGGTTTCTTTGAGAGGCTGGGATATATGCAAAGAAAGCATAGTTTTACAAAAGATAAATCGATTAAGACAAGTAACTGTTTTTTATTGACAAAATTGAGCCAATCTGAATTATGCCCCACTGTTTTGTGAAGAGTCTTCTTCAGTTTTGCTAGCTAGAAAGTTACTCACCATTATACCAATTTGCATATTTATTTAAAACATTTATATAGTCGTCCATCTTATAACCAACTCTGGGTGGCTCCCAATCCAAAGTAAAAACAACATAAAAAGCATGATACAACTATAACACTAAGCACATTAAAAACATTAAAGCAAAAACCTGGCACCAAGTCATATACTCGTCTATCCCTGCATCTCGGGGAAAAGCCAGTTTTTAAAAGCATGGGAGGTTAGGGGGGTAGAGCCTGCCAAACATCAGAGAGAAGTGTGTCCCATAAAGTAGAAGGGTGCCATAGAAAAGGCACACTTCCTAGCCCCCATCAGATGGCAATATTTAGGGGAAAGGACTAAGAGTGTGCCCACCCTATCTGACCTGGTAGGGCAGTTAAATATCCTTAGGGAAAGGGGTCCTACAGATAACCTGTCCCTGTGCCAGTTAGGTCTAAAGGTGATAACTAGCACCTTGAATTGCACCCAGAATGAAACTAGAAGCCAGTCTGCACAACAGAAGTGTTTCATGGGCAAATCTAGGGCTCCCCATTACTGGGGGGGGGAGGGGGAGCTCCATTCTGGACCAGTTGAAGTTTAGGAATGGTCTTCAACAGCCATGTAGAGTGCATTAATCCAAATGGGCAGTGACTAAAGTACAAGTAATCGTGAGCAAGGTCACCAGGTCCAGGTGGCACATTAGATGAATTTGTACAACCTCGCCACCCTCCAGCCACAGCCACCACCTGCTACTTGGGCAGGACTTGTGAATCAGGAGGAGAAGCTCAGGGGGAAGTGCCATCCTGTCCAGAGTTAGAGGTGAAGCATTTTGTGCAATGACCTCTTGTTTCAATATTACATTTACTTTTATGCCTGATTTCTTTAATTATTGATTAAACCTATCTCCTGAAATTTCCACTACAAAGAGAAGACCAAATATAAAATCATTATCAAAATAGAAAAGCCAATCAACTGAAAACCTTGCAAAGATGATATTTTCAAATAATTTCCCCTGTAGCAAAAAAATCCTGAAGAGTTCCTTACAAAAAAGGAGGATGGAAGCTGATGCACTCCTGCATAACAAATCATTAGGCAGCTCGAAATAAAAAAATCCCAGTTTGTCTTTCTTGATATACATATAGAAAAAGACAAAATCTAAGGGTTTATTTTATCCTAAAGATTTCTAAGAAGAAATTGAACAACCATATTCTGAAATGGTATGCTATAGGGTTTCCTGCTTGAGCCTCTAAGGTCCCTTCCAACTCTATTGTTCTGTTAAGTTTATAATGCCACTGAGATCTAATAGGAGCGGTGCACATTCCATCTCTAACTTCCACCTATGAAGAATTAACGAGATTTCCGTCCTGTGCCTAGCTCAGAACTCCCAACCGGAAGGAATCCACACACTCTGCTTCAGAATATAGAATAACAGAGTTGGAAGGCACCTTTAGGTCCATTAATCCAACCTCCTGCTCAAGCAGGAGACCCTATACCATTTCAGACAAGTGGCTGTCCACTCTCTTTTTAAAAGCCTCCAGTGATGGAGCATCCACAACTTTTGAATGCAAGCTGTTCACCCAGATTGCTCAACCATTGCTGTGTCTTCTTGAGGAGAAGGTGCGTTTCTGCTTCCTCATCATCCTCTTCATCCTCTTCCTTAAGAACACATTCAACACCCAGTCTACTGTTTCTCTCTGACTGCATATACAGCATAAGACAGAGGAGCCTATTCGCTGTGTCGAATATTACACACTTGAAAGCAACCTAGGGTGCATGCACAACACAATTTATTGTGGAATGCAGATGCAAAAAAAAAAAAAACCCTTTTGAATTCTCCAGATTTTGTCTATAATGGATCTGACACAATTATTATGTACTTCCAAGTACCAGAACGTTTTCGGCCAAACATGTTTTGGTGCCATGTCAGTGGGAAAAACAAATCTAAACCTGCAGAGACAGAACTAATAACATTTACATGTTCAGAATTGTGGAGAGCTACAGCTACTTCTATCCCTGGTAGAACTCAATGTCATCATCTAACACCAATCCTGAACTACATTTTGGTTTCGAACACAGCTTAACCTTTTACCCTTATTCTTTGGACACTTTTAAAAAAACGCTTTTGCTTCTTCACCCATCACATGTTCACAACAGCTTTCCTAATTAAGAGTTGCATAGCACTCAGAATCCTGAATGCCCTTTTGTGCCATTTGGATTTGCCCCAATAAAATTAGCAGTGGATTCCGGGGAGCATAAGGCTAACAGAGCTCTATCGGCTTTTGAATGGTTTGGAGTAACCCCAACTGTTAACTGTACTTGTCCTATACGACTACAATGCATTTGTTTCCTTAGCGCAAACAGGATCTCTATGAGAATCAGCACACTGTTGTCACTCAAGGCAGAAATGATGAAGCTCAAATTATCTTACTTCAGGAACATTATGTGAAGAAGGCTCCAATGCTGGGAACAGTGGAAGGAAAGAGAAGAGAGGACCAGCCGCAATGTGGATGGACTCAGGGACAGTGGCACCATTGGAAGATCTAAAGGACATGGTTGGAGACAGATTGTCCTGGAGAAAATCTATGTCTGCAATGGTGGTGAATATCTGTAGTTTGGGTGTAGGATGAAAGTGAAGGTTCTTTCTCGGAGTTTGTGGGTTAGTTTCTGAACATTTAATTACCAGGCTAGATAACATCTTCAGCATCTACCCTGAAACTCTGCTGGAGATGTTACCTAACCTGGTAACGAAACATTCGGAAACGAACTCACAAGCTCGGAGAACGAATCTTCACTCTTATCTTATCTGTGTGTTTGCTAACAGTCGATGCAAACTTGATGCTGTATGCTTTATGTTTGATAAAATATTGGCAATAATAAATGTTTATTATGTAAATGTCAAAGCACTCACGTAATGAATATACACAATACAGAGCAGTCCTGCTTCTACATTTCAGATCTATTCTCTGGTTGAGCTGGGTCCTAAGAAAGTGGAAAGTTGAAACCAGCTGGAGTGTTGTGTTAAGTAGAACATAGAAAGTTGGAAGGGACTTTGGAGATCATTTAGTCCAACCGCCTGCTTTAGCAGGAGACATTATGCCATTTCAGACAAATGACTGTCTGGTCTCTTCTTGAAAACTTCCAATGATGGGGGACCCTCGTCAGAAGGCAAGCTATTCCACTGGTTGATTGTCCTCACTGTTAGTAAATTTCTCTTATTCTATGTTGCTTCTCTCCTTGATTAGTTTCCATCTATTGTTTCTTGCCCTGCCCTCAGGTGCTTTGGAAAATAGTTTGACCCCCCCCTTCTTTGAGGCAGCCCTCAAATATTGAAACACTGCTATGATATCTCCCCTAATCTTTCTTTTTTTACTAGACATACCCAATTCCTGCAACTGTTCTTCATACATTTTAGCTTCCAGTCCTCTAATCATCTTTGTTGCTCTTTTCAGTACTTTTTCCAGTGTTTCAGCATGTTTTTATATTGTAGTGACCAAAACTGGATGCAGTATTCCAAGCGTGGTCTTACTAAGGATTTGCAAAGCGCTAGGAATACTTCAACAGGATTTTGATTCTAATATTCTATATTCTCCCTCCAAGGCTCCTTTTTTCATGATCTTTTGAGGCAGAACCAGAGGGGGGGGGGAGAGAGAGAGGGAAGGAAAAACGTGTAAAAGCCAAAGGACCAACAAGTACACGAAGTAGCGGGGAGACAACATCCCCCCCACCTTTCCTTTCTTGCTTCGCTTGCAAGCATCGGAGCGCGGCTCGGGAATTTTGCCGGCCGTTCCGCTAAATCCGGGCTCCGTGTTTTGCCGCCAGCCGAAGCCCTTCCCAGCGAGGTGGGTGTTCTCAGCGCGTTTGTTATGACTTGGAAGCCGATAATGGCAGATCTTACAGACAGCTCCATTCCTCCCGCCGCGCGGCTTCGTCGGAGAGGAGTTGCGCGCGCCCGCCCGCCTCGGACTCAAGGGGCGGCGAGGGAGCCGGAGGGCGGGGGGGGGGAGTAGCGTTTGACTCTCTTTCAACCCCGCCGCTATCAAGCACGACAAAGCTAACTTGGAACTGGACTCAGCGCCGGAGCGTTAATGCTCGCCGGTGGTCGGGGACCATGAATCCTGGAGTCAGCACTGCTGGCTGTTGCGATGTGCAAACCAAAATGGGAGAAAAGTTAAGGAGGAGGGTACTGTACTCCTACAACCCCCTAGCTACTAAAAGTTCCCAGACGGCGAAGTCTTAAGGAGGGATGCGAGCAGGATGTCATCATTCATCCCCCCCTCCACCCCCGCTGAATTTGAATCGAGATGCAACAAAGTGATTTTGGGAGAAAATAGATTTATTTCACCCCTGAGCTTGTATACAAAAGAGATCGCCTTGGGACATAGCAGGGTTTCTAAGCCTAGGTAGATGACTTCAGCTTTGACCACCACAGTCAACTTGGGTACCTAAAGAGGGAACCCAAAGGTGGTTTTTTCAAGAGGCAACTGGACTTCCTTGTTTTTCTTTGAAGATGTTTCACTTCTCATCCAAGAAGCTTCTTTTTTCTTTGAAGATGTTTCACTTCTCATCCAAGAAGCTTCTTCAGAGCTGAAGAAGCTTCTTGGATGAGAAGTGAAACATCTTCAGAGAAAAACAAGAAAGTCCAGTTGCCTCTTGAAAAAAGTACCTCTGGGATGACTGAGAATCCCCATAGACTAAAGCGGGAACATTAGATAGGCCTGTCAGAAAAAGAACTGTGATCATTGAAGAAGCTCCAAAAATACTTGTGTAACAATGGCAACAATTTAAAAACAAATGCTGCTTTAGGACTCTCTACCATGCTGGAAGACAAGTCATTCGGATCACTCCCACGTTGGAAAAGACAAACTTTTTGACTGCTGTAATTCAGGCTCTTTCCCATCTCAGCGTAACTTCAGGGAGGCTTTGTGGGGCAGACTCTGACATTTCCAATTCAAAGGATCAGGCGGCAGGTGAGGGAAAAGACTTTTCTTCTTGAGACACCGTAACTGACAATCCCAGTCAGAGTGGAGACGGCTGGGTTAGGTGCCCAAATAGGCCGACTTGGCATACGCCTGTTTTTCCACATGTTCCTGTTTTTCAATTCACCAGTCTTCCTCAGAAGGGCATCCCAGGATCCTTTGAAAGGCGCAAAGGAATGCTGTGGTGTGACTTCAGAAGAGCATATCTTTGCCATCCCTCTCCAGTCAGAGAATGCCAAGCCCCTGCTTATATGCAGCCAGGCCTATGGTCAACTTGAACGGGTACAGAAAATATAGCAGGGTTTGGGAATAACATCACAAGCATCCACATTCTTCCTTAAAAAAAAAAAAAAAGTTGGACAGTATTTTCCAAATGGGGCCTAGAGAGGTTGCTAGAGTGAGTAGGCCAGGTTTGGGGTTGATATTTAAATGATCCGGCAGGTTCCTGCCTGCCATCTATTTGAAAGGGATTCCTTGTTCCTTGAATATGGAGGGCAGTTGCCCTGCAGGGAGCAGTAATCTGTATGTGCTGGTTGATGTTATAGAAATGTTGCTTTTGGTAAAGGAGCTGTGTAGCGAAGATGCAAGAAGCTGATAGTAAATGGGTATGCTTTGAAAAACGTTTTATTTTATTTACTGAGTTTCAAAGTCCACTGAATCAGCCAGAGATTTTTTTTTATTTATTTATTTTGGGAAGATGAAGAAGTTAGAGACCAAATTCTTTTGGATATCCCTTTTTTTAAAAGGGAAAACCCATCAAAATGGGTTTCATGCTGACTCCAAATCTTTCCGTATCCCTCTCTCCACGCCTGTAGTAAGATAGGATATGAGAGCATCAAGGCTGCTCCTGATTGAAATTTAACTATCAGAACTAGAATGTTGATATTCTCTTTTCTTGTCCTTTGTTAACTTCTCTGTTTCTGAAAGGTCTGGGATAGAGACAAGCTGGTTAAGGACAGCCTTAGGCCAGGCTGAACTTGAGGTCTTCCAGGGAGAAGGAACTGGCCATTCTGGTTCCACCACAAAACCGCGGTAGACTAAAGCGCGTGTGACTAAAGCGCGGTGACAAAGCCGCACCGTCAAAACCGCGTGACAACAGCACGCCAACAACAGCGTGCCGACAGAAGCGCGCTGTAACATAACCCTAAACCTAACCCTAAACCTAACCCTAAACCTAACCCTAAACCTTACCTTAAGTTAAATCGCGCTTCTGTCGGCGCGCTGTTGTCGGCACACTGTTGTCGCCGCGCTTTTGACATCGCGGTTTTAGCGCCGCGGTGTTGTCGGCGCACTTTTGACGTTCGCGGTTATGTCGTGCCACGGGCCATTCTAACCCCAATAGACAGAAGGCCTTAATCTTGCTCTCCAAAGCAGGGGTGTGAAACTGGCAGCCCGTGGGCCAGATGCGTTGCGCGCAGGCCACGCCCACCCCAGCTCCATGAAGGGGGAAAAACATTGCGAAACGTCATGTGACAGCAACGTGAGGCAGCGAGTTTGATGCTCATGCTCCAAAGCATTTTCCTTTTTCTAATCTAAATGGCGCTCAAGGACCTGAGTTTAAGATGGATTTCGGCAGATTCATGCATAACAGGTGTTTGGGACCAAATCGTGAGAGACTGAATTAAAGAAGCCGAAGAACAAAACATCTGGAAAGCATCTTGCCCACTATTGATCTAAACTCAAATAATGAAGAAGGGCATATTTGTGCTTCCCTGCATGTGTTATCCAGAAGGTAGAGGGCTGAAACTGAAACCCAGATAATATTCTGTGAGAGGGCCATGTAGACTCCCGTGAAGGTCACATTGGAGTGTGACCTTAAGAGAGCATGTCCTTACTTTACCTTTCAACTCACGAAACTCTTCCTGTACAGTCGGTGAAGGTAAATGGGTTAGAGTCCATTCAGGCTGAGGTGATAACTAGCCATAAAAGAAAATGGCCTTTAACCCCAAATTAAAGTCTGTAGCCTGGGACACTAATTCTGTACTTCTAATAGGCCAGGCTGATTTGCCCCAGTTAGAACGTCCAGATCCGAGCTGCCAATCTGGGCAACTTCTCAATGGCAGCAAAGAGATAAAAAGAATATTCTTTGTTATCCTTTAATGGCCATACTGATGTGATTGCCACACTTTAGCCTTGGACACCCCAAATTAATTGGTGTGTGCAACTCAACAGCAGACAGACCTGAGCAGACATGAAAGACAAGCTTTTTAATGCTAAAAGTTTTCTTAATCTTGGCACCCTGTAGGTATGTGGACTTCCATACCCTGAATATCCACCCCTGAATGTAACTGATTACAATGGTCTCTTATTAGTTTTTATTGCAACTCATGAGGTATCTCAAATCAAAGCTTTATTATAGTCGTGGACCAGTAGGATGAGATAGACCCGTGAGTAAAAAAGATTATAAAACATATAAAAACATGTTACTCTTTCATCTCACCTTTTATATGTATAAAACATACCTACTGAATATTACTAAAGGTAAAGGTTCCCCTTGCACATATGTTAGTCATTCCCGACTCTAAGGGGCGGTGCTCATATCCTTTTCAAAGCCGAAGAGCCAATGCTGTCCAAAGATATCTCTGTGGTCATGTGGTTGCCATGACTAAATGCTGAAGGTGCATGAAATGCTGTTACCTTCCCACTAATATTACTACTATTATTATTATTAATAATAATAATACTGATGTTAGGCAGAATCACCATGCCATGAAGATATACCCAGACTATAACAGATAAGAGGACTCAATTACTTTACTTTATTCTCTGTCTCATGGTGATTTTGTTTCAACAAATCATAACCAATTTTGTTGTATTTATTTTGTACAATGGCTACCCCTTTCAGAATTTAAATGTCACAAGAAACTCTGCTTAGTTTCAACCAGCTAAGAAAGAAGATGCATCTGAGTTCCAGGCTTGTTCAGGACATTTTAAAATCATGTCTGAAATAGACCTAATTACTTAGCCTAGTTTGTTCTGACAAGCAATGGGTTCCTATGATTTCAAGCAATGTGGACTCGTTTGTATCAACTGGTTCTTAAAATCCTTCCAACTAGATATATTTAAATAGTCATGAGATGGCCTCAAATCAAATCTTTATTATACTCATAGGCCAGCGGAGGTAGATTTAAAAAGTTTGTTTATTTAAAAAAAAAAACTCTCGCCTCCAATCAACCATTCTGGTATGCTGGTTTATTTATTTTATTTGTGTTTTAATGAATGAATAAAGACAGAGATTTGGTCTTGCATAGAAAGAAGGTGTCTTACTGTTGAAATTCGCTTCTTTAATGGCTATGTGTAGTAGCATTTCTCTTTCCTATGGCTACACATGTCCACAACTTATTTGGATATAGAACGCCAATCTATTAAAAAATATAGAAATAGTCTGTTAGTTTATCCAGCTCACACTAATATCTGTTCTGTCCAGGAGAGGTTTAATCTAGAATTTTCACAACCATGGAATCAGAAAGTGCCAGTGAGTGAAACAGAAACAAAGTACTGAGACTATTGCTAAGTGATGGCCTCTTCAACAAATTTGCATGCCCTGACAAGCCTTGGCAGACAAAACTGTAGATTCTTTTTGTGATAACCGATTAAAGCGGGGGATCTGATCTCAGTTAATAGAGCTGGATCTCAGGAGGGAAAATCCGCTAACCACAGGGACATATTTGTGTGAGGTGGCCCATTCAAGGATGAAGGCTAGTGAATAAGAAACGAGATCTGTGAAATGTGGGATCATGTTTCACTTCAACTAAGTACCTGCTATATCAGGGGTGTCAAACTCGGTTTCATTGAGGGCCACATCAGGGTTGTGTTTGGCTGGGGTTGGCATGGGCAGGGTGGGTGTGGCAAGCCCAACGTCACTCATGTCAGGGGCACCTGTGGCCAAGTACTAAGGTAGGACTTACCCTTCAGACCCGCCTTCCCTCTTGCAATCTCCTTCCTTCCTTCCTTCCTTCCTTCCTTCCTTCCTTCCTTCCTTCCTTCCTTCCTTCCTTCCTTCCTTCCTTTCCTCCCTCCCCCCTGAATTCCATTTTCGCTGACAGAGGCACCACAGGCTGGTTCTTTGCCATTTCCAAGGTGGCCCCACACTCCGTGGCCTGGATCTGGTACGTGGGCCTTGAATTTGACGCCCCTGTGTTATAAGATCTTACAAAAGTCATTTACCCAAGATTTTAATTTTCCAGCTGTGAAATGAGAGTAGTAGGGAACTACTGGACAAAAGTAAAACTATAAACCAAGGTCATAATGCGAGAAGAGAGTAAATTAGAAATTAAAAGTAGCACCCTACTGCCATCCTTTTCCATGTCAGCAGTTCCAAATCTTTAGGGCAGATATTCAAGAGTATCTGATGTATGAGGATTTGACTTTCAACCTGCCATATAGTCCCTGCATCAAAACAGTGACCTATATCCACAGTATCATATAATTATAAGCGATCATGACTATGGACCACATTCCCTAAGAGTGTGTAATGAATTTTTTTTTGTAAAAATGAACACAGCATCATTATAAAACAAGTTTAAAATGTACATAGTATTTTCAGCAGTTTTGATTAGGGGACTGGAGGCTAAAACATATAAAGAATGGTTGCTGGAATGGGGTATGTCTAGTTTGATGAAAAGAAGGACTAGGGCTGATATGATAGCAGTGTTCCAATGTTTGCCACAAAGAAGAGGGAGTCAATCAATTCTCCAAAGCACCTGAAGGCAGAACGACAAGCAATGGATGGAAATTAATCAAGGAGTGAAGCAACCTAGAACTAAGGAGATTTCCTGACAGTCACAATTAATCAGTGGAACAACTTACATCCAGAATTTGTAAATGCTTCAACACTGGACATTTTTAAGAAGAGTTTGGACAACGATTTGTCTGAAATGATATAGGGTTTCCTGCCTGAGCAGGGGGTTGGACTAGAAGATCTCCAAGGGCCCTTCCAAGTTCCAACTCTATTATTCTGCTTTTACCAATTGCAGTCCTCCAGGCTAATCTGGCGCCTGCTCATTTTCAAACTTGGTCACAAAAAACCCTCACAAAATTATTCCAGGTTTCAGTTTCAAGGTGTTTACCACCAGCCTTCGCCGTTACCTCCAATTGTCCCTTTCCAAAGATTAGAGACTGACTTGCAAGGAAGCTTATATTATTGTTCTCATATATGCTTCCAGATGGAGACTGGAAACAATAATTGTGTGTGTGGGGGGGGGGGGGGGGGTTATCGGGGAATTTGAAGCTGGAGGTGTATTTTCTCTTTTGAGGAAATTGAGAAATAGCAACTGACTGCTGAGACTGCAGTAAGAGGAGACCAGGGTTAAAGCAGCTGTCTGTTTAAAGAGAAGATGTTTCACTGCAGCACAATCAGTAAAGAACTTTGGTCAACAACTGGAGGAAAATGAATACCAATGACACCTTCCCTGTGTTCTTTCCTTCTTTAATGCCCAACCAAGCCAGGGTACAAAGTGCAACCGGAGATCTGGGTTCAGATTTCCCATTCCACCAAGACAGTTTACCAACAGTAGATAGGAAACATATGATGATCTCATTCTCTTGAGTTCTCATTGCTTAGACTTACTGGGTGGCCTTGGGCAAGCCTTGTTGGTTGCCTACAATTTTGCTGGCAAGGTTCCTGTAACTCTTTGCAGCTGCGTGACAAGACTTTCCGTTCATCTGAAAGCAGCTGAAAGCATCAGGGTCTGGTAAAAAAAAAAAAAAGCGCGTTGACAACCCTATCTGTTGTTTTCAGTTATTCATCTGTAGGAAGCATAAAAAGGAATGTGGGAGAGCTGTGAGGAACATATAATGACTGCAAAGCCCTCTGTTTCTCCAAAATTGTCATGCAGTGCTCTACATGTTGCCTATATCCCAGGGGTGAAATCTGACAGGTTTTGGAGAACTGGTAGTGGAAATTTTGAGTAGTTTGTTTGTTTGTTTTTTTATTAAAAGTTTTAATGAGTTTTACAATTATATACCTTTCCCCTTCCCTCCCTCCCCCCACCCTCCAACCTTGAGTAGTTTTGAGAACTGGTAGCAGAAATTTTGAGTAGTTTGGAGAACCGGCAAATGCCACCTCTGGCTGACCCCTGCCACACCCACCAAGCCATGCGCACCAAGCCACGCCCACAGAACAGGTAGTAAAAAAATGAATTTCACCACTGCTATATCCATAGCTACATAGATAGTGGGCACTGCAGATGATGGTGTGGCTTTCTAGCTAGATTTCCCCCTCCATCTTAGGTAATAAATGAGTGCATCTATCCTCTTTTTGCTGTTGGCACTATCTCATTCTACGGCAAGCGTTCTCACTTGGTCACTCAGATCTGGAGATTTATTGAACTTGGAGCAAGCATCATACTTGGAATTGTTCTCTCACTTACAGTAGGTGGGGGCACAAACTGGACTTTCGTTCCTTGCTGAAAGCTAAGCAGGGTTGCACTTGTTACGTACAGACGTACGTCAGAAATCTACATCAGTTTTCATGCTCGTCGCGCATTGACTAGAATCTACATAAGTTGTCATGCTCGCCGTAGATTGGCTGTCCCGACCGCGGGGAATTTGAACTGCTGTCATTGGCTGGCTGGTCTGCCTGGAGCTCCTTAAAGGGCGAGCTCTGCAGCCCAGCCGGCAGAGCGCAGTCACATTTTGCTGGAAATAAGAAGTGCTGAAATCACTAGCGACTCTCGCCTGCTGCATTCGTGCCGATCTAACACTGGCAACGAAGAACAAAGGGAACTGAGAACCTCCTCGTGAACCATGCAGCTATCTTGCAACAAGGACACCCGACCACCTGCACGAATGGCATCGCAAGTATCGCCTGCTCCAGCGATCTTTGACCTGCAGTCGGAAGACTGGCCCATGTACATGGGCCATTTCAGAATGTTCCTGGAGGCCACCGATTACCAGGACAGGCCGGACAACAGGAAGAGAGTGTTATTCCTGACCTACTGCGGCACCAAGATCTATAAAATGGCACAGACACTGATTGCCCCAGCAGATGTGGAGACCGTCGGCTGGGCCACCCTGCAACGCGCCCTGGAAGACCACTATACACCGTCTGTGCCCCCCTTGGTCAGCCAGAATGAGTTTTACCACCAGTGCCAATGAGAGGGAGAAACCGTCAATGATTTTGTGGCCAGCCTCTGGGAGATTGCTACGAGGTGCAAGTTCATAAATCCCGAAGAGATGATGAAGGAACGGATCATCCTGGGGATGAGAGACCTCTCTTTACAAAAGAAACTGTTGATACGGAGAGGGGTCTCATTCAAGGATGTTGTCGAGGAGGCCAGGGCTGTGGAATCATCAGACAACTTGGCGGCAAATGTGAGGAAGACCAGCGGGGTGCACCACACATACCAGGAGGCTGACTGGTCAACTGAAGTCCCTGAGTACGATGATGACTGGGACGATGCAGATGACACCATCCACCACGTGTACCCAGAAAGGCGGCAGAACCCCAGGGACGTGGAGAGCAGGCAGCCACAATGCCTGGGCTGCATGGATTTCCACACAAGAGTGGCTTGCCGTTTCCTGGCTGCATGGGTTTCCACACAAGAATGGCTTGCCATTTCCAGGATGCGACATGCCTCCAATGCCAGAAAAAGGGCCACATTGCCGAAGCCTGCAGAGCGCCCCAACCCATTCCCTTTCAGGAAAGCCTATAGCCCCGTCAGGAAGATCCGGGAACCCAAGAGCCAGCCAACAACAGAGCATACGAAGAGAGGACCAATACCAAGCTCCCAGAGAAATCCATCACACCGTGGGACACACAGATGCATATGAACAGGAGAAATACCATGCAGTCGTGACCATTGAAGGGGAACCATGCAAAATGGAGCTGCACACAAGGTCGTATTTCACAATAGTATCCTGGCAAACAATCAAGAAGTTGAACCCAGACACAAGCAGGAAGTTCCTGAAGCCGCCAAATGTCCACCTGAATGACTATCAAGGGAACTGGATAGAGGTACTAGGCAGAATGGAGGACAAAATAACGTTCCATGAGTTCCAGGGCTGGCTGCCACTCACAGTTGTTGGCAGCCACCGACCATCACTGCTGGGAGTAGAATGTTTTAAACCCCTGAGCCTGGACATCACTGGACTGCACCGCGTAACCACCCACGAACTGGACCAGCTGTTGGCAGAATTTGCAGATGTCTTTGATGGGGGCCTAGGTAAATATACGTGGAAACCCATTTCATTTAACCTAGACCCCCATGTAACCCCCATCAGGCTCAAACCCCGAAGGGTACCATTTGCTTTGTGGCCCAAGGTTGAGGAACAATTAGACAAGCTCATTGCCCAGGGAATCTTCATGCCAACTGACCACGCAGTATGAGAGACCCCCATAGTCACCCCTGTGAAGCCAGATGGGTCCATCCACCTCTGCACAGATTACAAGTAGCAATAGCAATAGCAGTTAGACTTATTTACTGCTTCATAGGGCTTTCAGCCCTCTCTAAGCAGTTTACAGAGTCAGCATATCGCCCCCACAGTCTGGGTCCTCATTTTACCCACCTCGGAAGGATGGAGGGCTGAGTCAACCCTGAGCCGGTGAGATGTGAACAGCCGAACTGCAGATAACAGTCAGCTGAAGTGGCTGCAGTACAGCACTCTAATCACTGCGCCACCTCGGCTCTATATACAAGTTTACACTGAACAGGGTCCTCCAGCAGAGTCCGTACCCAGTGCCAGTAGTGCAACATGTATTGCATTCCCTAGGAAGTAGGAAGGTATTCGCCAAGCTGGACCTTGCCCAGGCCTATCAGCAGCTGCCAGTAGATGAAACCACCACTGAAGCACAAACCATAGTGATTCACGGGGGGCATTTAAATGTACCAGGTTGCAGTTTGGGGTCAGCGTAGCCCCAGGACTTTTTCAGTGCCTAATGGAGCGGCTACTGCACGGGATCCCAGGTGTGGTGCCATGCTTCAATGATGTTTTTATATCAGGAGAGTCAATAGGCCAGTCGATGGAACGCGTGTACGAGACCTTGGGGAGGTTCCAGGAAAAAGGACTCAAAGTAAACTCTAATAAATGCAAAATCGGCATAAGGTAGGTAGAGTTCCTGGGCTACCTAATAGATAGGTAGGGCATCCACTTGACCAACAGCAAGATGAAAGCCATTAAGAATGCCCCCACCCCGAAGAATAAGGCAGAACTGCAAGCCTTCTTGGGACTGTTACATTTCTACAGCATTTTTTTTACAACAGAAGGCCACCATTGCTGAGCCGCTCTACAAGCTCCTGGGGAAAATGACGCCATGGACCTGGGGACAGAGGGAAGACCAGGTGTTCACAGCAGTTAAAGACCTCCTCTCGTCCGACAGCGTCCTGATTCAATACAACCACACATTGCCAGTCCAGATCACCTGTGATGCTTCCTCTTTCGGAGTTGGGGCAGTCCTCAGCCACTGCCTACTAGACGGAAGGGAAGACCAATAGCATATTATTCAAAGACCCTGCCATCGGCTGAGCGCAATTACAGCCAAATTGATAAAGAGACCTTGGCCGTGGTGGCAGGAATCAAGCGGTTCCACATGTACGTATATGGAAGACATTTCAAGCTGGTCACCGACCATAAGCCCCTATTAGGACTCCTCACTGGCAACCAACAGACCCCTCCATACATGCCCCCGAGAATGACCAATGGGCCATTTTCTTTACTGCGTATACTACGAGCTGATCCACTGACCCAGCAAAGACATCAGCCATGCCAACGCTCTCAGCCATTGCCCGCTGCCAGAACTAGCGGAAGAAACCGCACTCACCGCCCAAGTACTGCTGAACGACATTGACCCAGCCAGCCCAGTAACTGCCAGAGACATTGCTGAACACACCCAAAAGGACAAAATATTACGGAAAGTTCTGAACTGGGTGTTGAGGGGGTGGCCCCAGGAGAGACTGGGGGAGGAGTTCCAGAGTTACCACAGCAAGCAAACTAAACTGTCAACCATAAAAGGCTGTGTGCTGTGGGAAGAAAGGGCCATCGTTCCCCAAAAGCTTTGGAGGCGAACCATGGATGAGTTACATACGGGGCACCCTGGGATCGTGAGAATGAAGGCATTAGCCTGGAGCTACATCTGGTGGCCCCAGATGGACAAGGATGTTACCAAGTGGGTGGCCACATGCAAATCCTGCCAGGAGACACGACCAGCGCCACCATGGGCACCCACTCGTGAATGGGAAGCGGCCAAGGGACCCTGGTCCTGCATACATGTTGACTTTGCAGGGCCAGTAGAAGGACAAACGTTCCTGATTGCCATGGACACATACTCCAAATGGCTAGAAGTAATCATCATGCAGACAACCATGGCAGAAGCCACTATCTGAGCCCTCCGACAACTCTTTGCCACCCACGGTCTACCCGATATCTTGATAACGGCCCACAACTGACAGCCAAGACCATGGAGGCATTCCTTGCAGAGCAAGGGATCTGGCATGTACTCATCTCTCCTTTCCACCCAGCAAGCAATGGGCAGGCCGAGCGGATGGTGAGACTAATCAAGGAAACCCTCACCCGAATGGGTCCAGGGAATTGGCAGGAAAAAGTCGACCAGTTCCTCCTCGCTCAACACATCATCCCCCATGCGACCACCAACAAGAGCCCAGTGGAGTTGCTGATGGGAAGAAGGCTGAGGTCACGACTTGACCAATACCACCCGGACTACCTTTCTGAGACCCCTCTTGACTCCGCACGGCCCACACAGACATTCAACATACAGGACCGGGTATTTGCACACAAGTATGCTGGATACTCGACCTGGCTGATGGGCCGAGTCATGGCTGTCACTGGCCCCAAGTCATACCGCATTGAGCTGGAGGATGGGCGAATCTGGAGGAGACATATCAACCAACTCAGACACCGCCTGGGGGACACCGAGCTGAGGAACCAGGACGACTGGACCATGACCAGAGGGCCAGAGCAACCATCGCAGAGCCTGAGGTTTCTACCCCGAAGAGCACCCTCAACTGTCGGCTGGGAAGCAGACGAGCAGAAACCAGGCCTACCTGGTGACCCAACAGAGGAACTACATGCTAACCCAAGCCGCGACCACTTATCTGGGATTGAGTGTGTCCAGCGGGAAGCGACTGTCTCGGAACCAAAGGAACCTGGCTGAAACTCGACTTGCGGGCTGAGGAGCTCCAGAAGGTTCCTTCCCAGGCAGCCAGAGGAACAGCAGATTCAACCGCTGCAGTCGAGATCCCGGGAACAAGTGAATTGCGCAGATCCAGTAGGAAGCCAGCATGCCCCGCCTACCTGGAGGACTACGTCACATACGTAGGCAGGGGATTGGACACTGTTCATTCTAGGAGGGGAGGGATGCTATGTATGGACGTAAATCAGAAATCTACATCAGTTTTCATGCTCGCCGCGGATTGGCTAGAATCTACATAAGTTGTCATGCTCGCCGTGGATTGGCTGTGTCCCAACCGTGGGGAATTTGAACTGCTGTCATTGGCTGGCTGGTCTGCCTGGAGCTCCTTAAAGGGCGAGCTCCGCAGCCAGCCGGCAGAGCGCAGTCACATTTTGCTGGAAATAAAAAGTGCTGAAATCACTAGCGACTCTCGCCTGCTGCATTTGTGCCGATCAAACAGCACTGATTAGTACTTGAATAGGAAATCACTAGGGCAAGGGTGTCAAACTCATGTCGTCATGGCAGCATCATCACGTGACATATCGGGACTCCTCCCCCTTGCTAAACTGGGCGTAGGTGTGGCCAGTGCGTGATGCATCCAGCTTATAAGCTGGGAGTTTGACAGCCCTGCACTAGGGTTATGGGATAAATGGAAAAGTTGGGGAAAAAATCCCAGAAGGCAATGCAAACCAATTCCATGACATGGCCAAGAAAATTGCTTGACTGAGTCCATGATGTCACTGGGAGTCAAGTTTGATTCAAAAGGAGATTTTCCTTCCTTCATTTTATAAATAACTCAAAACAGGGAACATACTTAATCCTCCTCCTATTTTCCACACAACAGCAGCCCTGTGAGGTGTGTTGGGCTGAGAGTGACTGGCCCAATCACCCAGCTGGCTTTCATGCCTAAGACAGGACTGGAACTCCCAAACTCCTGATTTCTAGCCTATTGCCTCAAACACTAGACCAAACTGGCTCCCACTTTATAAAAAGATTTCCTGATCCAGGGAACTAGCCAGGTTGGGCTGTCCTACTTGGAAACAGCTGAGTGTTGGCCTCTGGCAACATGCCAACTGGATTTGAGGACACCAGCCAATTTTATTTTGTATCCCAGGCCCAAAATTCTCTCACATTTTAATGGGCCTAATCCCATATACAGTATTTGTAAACTGAATGGCAGTTGCTGCCTTTAACGGATTTGCAGAGTGCTGGTTTTGCTTCCCTAAATCAGTTGATGTGGCTATGTGCACTCTTAAAGGAGTAAAAATGTTTATGCACAGTAGTAAGTACAGGTACAAATAGCCCGCTAATTATAAAGAAAATGCTTGTTGGGGAAGAATACTCACCTATATAATTGTGACCAGATTGCAAAATTCCTATGTTTCTCCTCCATTCCTCACTCTTTAAACGGTGATAGATTGTACACATGTGCCTTCCAGTCTTCCTCATGCATGCATGCTGAAAACAATGTGGAGTTACTCTCAAGTCAATATTCTCCAATAGACCTAGCCAACCATGTGTCCCCTAGACACATGTTGCTTCATGTTCTTTCTGACTTCAAGCCCACCATGGTCTTATGCAGGGATTTCATTCCGCTTAGTGATAAATGCCAAAACACTTCACCCTGGGGAGTGCACCACGACACTCTCTAAGCAGGTTAAGTTCCCCTCGGGATCTGAGAAATCACTGAGGAGATTTATTTCACAGCTCATCAGGCCGGAGGGTCCCTGAATAGGTGAAATGCCACCCAGAAGGCCATTAGTCCCCCCAATCCAAAGGCTATTTCGTTCCAGTCTTGTGTCAGGCAGGCTGAAAACAAGATGTGCTGTTCATATGGGCTGCAACAGGAGATGGTCTTGCTGGAGTCACTATGGGCATCTGAAGGGGGCCATGGGGCAGACCAGCCTAGCTGCAGCAGGGAAGGGTGATGAGAGGGGCTGTGGCTGGAATGAGAGCTCCCTTGTCTGGCGGTTTAAAAAAAGGGGGGGGGGCAGGAATAGAAAACTAGAGGGGAAGAAAGGTGAGGTGGGGAAAATGAGAACCGGCTGACTAAGAAGGATGAAGCGAGGGGGGGGGATTGCCTGTGTGTGGCATTTGGGAGTGTCTCCCTCTCTCCCTCCTTCCCGTCACTTCTTCCAAAGGGGAATGAGAAAAAGAGGAACACCCCCCCACCACACACCCCTCGGGGGGGGGGGAGGGAAGGAGGGGGAAAGAGACAGAACCCTTTCTCCCCGCTGGGAGAAATGGGATTCATTGCTAGTACGAGAAGGGACGGGACCTTCCGCTTGAGTTCCTCCTTTCAGAGCTCATCTCTTCCCATTGTTGGGATGTCACTAAGGAAGAATACGTGAAGGGGGCGCTGAGGGGGGCAAGAGGGGGGACTCGGGGGGGGGCGTGCTGGGAAGGGTTGGGAGCACAAGGCAGCAAAGTAGATACAGGGACGAGGGCAAAGGAAGGGCTACTGTCCTTGCTCCTGCCCTAGAGAGGCGGGCAGAGCTGAGGGCTGGGCAAAATTTTCTTGAGGATTCTCTTATTTTGTTTTGCCCAAGATCTGGGGGTTAACAGATGTTTTGAGATCTGCAATGTTTTTTTTTAAAAACACACACATGCTCACCCCCACTTTATGAAAAAGCCTAATGATCAGAGTCCAGCTGGATTAAATCAAGGCCCTGTACAATCCAACATCCTGTTGCCAAACCCAGCAAGCTAAATGCTTCTAAGGGGCTGATAAGACCGGGCAAGAAAGTAATTACCCTCCCCAACTTTTGCCCTTAGTGACTAGGGCTCGCAGGTAGACTGCCATATAACATGGAGGTTCGGTTTTAATACGGAAACCATTTACATCCCGTGGCTGACACCTGTTGGCAAACTTATCCAAAGTTTTCTTCATCCGTCAGAGTCAAATTACATATTATATTAAATCTGTAGTGTGTAGCTCTCTGGGTGTTTTGTTTCACTTGAAAGTAAGGGTAGGAAGAGGAGGAGGTGGAAACCCAGATTGGAGCTGCATCCTCTCCTCTCTCTCCCCGATTAGGGTGGTGGTGGTTTCATTCTTCTTTCCTTAGCCACAATTACTCAAAAATTACTCCCTGAGTGCAGCAATTATAGCTAGTAAAAAACGTTCCCACTGGCACTGAAGAGGGAATGATTTCCAGGGAAACACAACATAGCCAAGAGGGTGGGATTAAATATTTCTGTATCCTTGGCTGATTTCAGAAACGAATACTTGCTTAATACTTGGAGGGGAGACCACCTGGGGATTCCAGAACTTTTGGCTAGACTGGGAAGTCTAAACACCTCTCAGGAGAAACAGAGGCAAATCTTACTGCCAAGAAAATTGCATAGATTCTGTCACTAGGAGCTGAGCTTGACTTAAGAGAGGGAGGAAAAAAATTATCTGGATCTTAACATTTCCTTCCTCTTTACAGTAGCCAGGGAGATGCACTTAGGGAGTGCACAGGTACAGTTAGTCCTCGACTTATAACCATTCATTTACCGACTATTTGAAATTACAACTGCACTGGAGAAAGTGACTTACAATTGGTTTTCACACTTGAAATATTCTCAGCATCCCCAGAGTCATGTGATTAAAATTCGGGTGCTTGGACACTGGCATGTATTTATGACAGTTGCAGTATCCCAGGGTCATGAGATCACCATATGCAGCCCTCCCGGCCAACTTCCGACAAATTCAATGGAGACAGCTGGATTCACTTAATGGCCACTTAGCAACTAGAGTGATTTGGTTACCAATCATGGCAGAAATGGTTGTAAAATTGGACACAACAATGGCCTTGCTTAGCCATATAAATTCTTATCCCAATTGTCATCATAAATCAAGGATTACTTGTATGGACAGAGGGACACCCTCAACTGCACACTAACATTTCACTGAGCTTTCCATAATGACTTCCAAATGTCTTTCCTGATCAATCATTTTCAGCTCAAGGGTTATCTCTACATATGAATTTTGTAAGGAAATTCATAAAGCAAGGTGATCAAACCAGTCAGTCCTAAAGGAGATCACCCCCGACTGCTCTTTAGAAGGCCAGATTCTGAAGATGAAACTCAAATACTTTGGCTACCTAATGAGAAGGACGGACTCACTGGAGAAGAGCCTAATGCTGGGAAAGATTGAGGACAAAAGAAGAAAGGGACGACAGAGAATGAGGTGGTTGGATGGAGTCACTGAAGCAGTAGGCGTGAGCTTAAATGGACTCCAGAGGATGGTAGAGAACAGGAAGACCTGGAGGAATGTTGTCCATGGGGTCGTGATGGGTCACACACGACTTCACAACTAACAGCAATAACAAAAAGCAAATACCCATCCGAATCCTTCTGGTACTCTTTCACCCTCCCTTCTAACCCACAGTGTTCACCAATAACAATCCCAAAAAGAACACACCAGTGTCAGACCTACTCCTGCAGGTTGTTCTAAAAACAACAAAGCTATCCTTTTAATTCTTTGCTGTAAAAAAAATATCCAGAGGGCAATAAGAAAGTCAACTCCTAGACACGATACTGTGAAAATATTGAATAAATGCAGAAACCGACTTTTAAGCACGTGCTGAAAAACTCGATTCTTTTAAATTATTTTCAAATAGCCAAATGTCAAATGCATATTATTAGTGCGCAAATTAAAGTATTGATGAGTAAGCATTGTCTGGTGAAAATCACAGAAGGTAGTACAATTTTTTGCAGGTTGAGAATATGCTTCAGGTGATCTGGTCCGCTTTCTGCTGCGCTGCTGATAGGTGGAAATCTAACTTTTGCAAGACAAAGAGAAAATATTATGAGATTACTTGTACTACTGCTTGTTAAAAAAATGTACCTTTATCACCTAATAGCTTCCCTAATCTGTGCCCTCCAATGTAGCCTTTGGCTAGACTGACTAGGTAAGACAGGAATTTAATTCTAATGCATCTGATAAAACAAAGCAGAAGGCCGTTGTTAACTTTAGCTATAGATTACTTTTGCTTTTATGTGTCAAATTTCCATTTATCTTTCATCAGTACATGTTAACATCCTGCAAACAGAATTAACTACTGTAGTTCTGTTAGGGATACTATGAATGTGAAAGGTATTCTGGTGTAGTTGAATTAAAAATGCATGAGGGTTTTTTCCCCTTTCTAATTCGGCAGCTGTGAGACAATTTATTTGTATTTTAAAAGTGAAAATCCAAATAATCAGAAAGAAATATGCGGGACTATAGTCCCTGCCCGATTCCTCCTTTTCTACCAAACAGCTGTTCAACAGGATTATTTTCACTGTTCAAAAAAACTTCTGTGCATGCTCTTGTCTCACAATCTGTTAGTGAAAGGAACAATTGACAAGATTACTTCAACAGGGAAGCAACACTGAAAATGGGCATTTGCTCTGATTTTACATATCTGTTTGGCCATGCAATGAATAAAGCCTTCCATTACAACAGCTAAGTATGTTAGGATTGGAAAACTTTCCCCAACTTTTGTATATTTCTTGAGATGAATGAAGTTTGGAAAACTAAGAGTGTTACAACAAAAAGCATTTTTTGCCTTTCTTATTTATTGCTTTTTCAAGAGACCCTCAAGGCAATGCTTATTGCTTTAAAAATAATATATAATAACTATTATATTTAAAGCTTGGTTTAAAGAAAACATTATTTAGTGTACTGTATATGGTCTAATCAAGCACGTTGGAAATTAAAAGAACAGACAATTGAAAAATAAATAATGGAGGCTTGCAGTCCCAAAGGTGACTGATATTTCAGATTAATATGTGAACATTTTCAGCCACTCTCATTTCTGGATGTTTGGCCTCATACACAAATCATATGTACCAATTTTTCTAGCTATCCTTTACCACTTCTGTCATTTCTTCTAATCTCCACTTTATCTAGCCCCTTTCAGGCTGATGCTCCTTTCCCATTGGCCTTTGAAAATAAAAGTCTCCTTTGAATTGAGTGCAAAAACTCACAACTTCATAGATGTGGCTATGTAGATTTCTTGCTGGTATTATGGAAATGCTTTGCCACTGACTGTCCCCTTTTGGGATGGTTTTTCAATTTCCTGCTGTAGTTAGCAATCCTGCTATTCCCTGGTGGTCCCCATCTGAGTATAAAACAGGCCTGATCCTGTTTAGCTTGCAAACCCAGACAAGATCAATCAGAGGCTGCCACAGGGTAGGATGATTTGGTTTAACCAAGAATATTACAAGCTACATTGTTTTTGTGTCTATCCTGATTTCTTTTCTATTAGTAGCATGGGATCTTCTACCAGACTTGAATTCTCAGGCTTGAAGTTGGATTGGGCTGAAGCGGAAGGAAGGAAGGAAGGAAGGAAGGAAGGAAGGAAGGAAGGAAGGAAGGAAGGAAGGAAGGAAGGAAGTATTTTGGAATTCTGTTTGATCTCAATGTTCCTTGACATTAAGAGAATCTAACCACTTGCAAAATATCTTCATTCAACAAATCCTTTATATTAATATATACAGCATTGATAAGGACATATTATTTATCATTCTCAAGGATTACCATCTTGACAGAAGCTCAACAGTTCCCAATTATCATAATAGTGACATCAGGAGAGACAAGGTGTTCCTGTTAGTGTCCAGCTTCCAAGTAATAAGTCCCTGGAATAAACTCATACTTTTTAGCTAGACTGAATGTGAGAGATTATTAAAGGTAATCCATAATTTGGGTGAGAGGAGGAGAAACTTTCCAGAGGAGAAGGAAGGCAACCACCCAGAACAGGGGTGTTAAACTTGCGTCGTCACATTGTCGTCACGTTACATATTGTGAACCTCTTTGCTAAACCGGGTGTGGGCGTGGCCAGTGCATGATGCATCTGGCCCACGGGATGCGAGTTTGACAACCCTGACCTAGAGAGAACCTCAGAATCAAACCCAGAAGGCAGCAAAGGCAATCTGCTTCTCTATTGTTGTTCCCAAAACCTTATAGGGAGATGGATGCAATACTTAGACAAGTTTAGGAACCTGGTGGTGAGATCCCACAGGCCCTTCCACTGGAAACATCCCTCTGGTTACTAAGGATCTAATTTCCACAAATAGATCTGGAAGTATTGCCATGGCTACCTATAAGACACACCAAAGTCTGCTCACAGATAATTCCAGTATCAAAAGGGCAAGGAAACCATACAGTTAAAAATACAGAATAAAAGAAGCATGAATCAAAGAGAACTTGAACTTGTTGAAATAGGAATGAAAAAAAGCCGTAATAAATTGGGAGCTTTAGATAAATTTGGAGGAATCAGAATTAATCCCTTTAATTTAGATTATTATATAATTGGGCATGAATGGCAACTTCTTTGCTGTTACGACTGGTGGCCAAGTGCTGCACGATCACAGGGATTGTCATTTGCAAGGTTTTTCAGAACAAGCTATCATCATAGATACCTAAAAGGATAGAAAGTTTTAAACATCACAAAGGGCCTCTAAGTTGAAATACTAACTTCCATTTCATTTATTAAAATATTGTACCATTAATGATGTATCTCTTAAATTTCTGAACTTTTTTTGACACTGGTCTGCATTGAGTCAGAAAATGCATAGGAGTCTGCATTTTCATATTTTCTTCCCTTTCGGATCTTCAGGTCCAATTTTAAAAGAAAACACATTATTCTACTAGAATATTGATATTTCTACCTGTAAAATATAAATGATTGGAATTCATATTTATAGAACTATAGTCAGAACAATTTTAGGGGCCAAAGGCAGACCTTGGCCTAGGTTGTTTTCATCCTGTCTCTGAAAAGAATGCAGATAGATACTATTTTGTTTCAGTTACCTACTGTATGAATGCAATCTGATAATTACTGATGCATTGATTGCAAATGTATTTGTCAAGCTAACAAGTTACTTGTATTTGCTAAATTGGATTAAAAATTGGGTTCCACCACAAAACCGTGCTCGACTAAACCGTGTCCGACTAAACCGCGTCGCTGACGTCATCAAAAGGGCGACAACAGCGCGGAGACAGAAGCATGCTGTAAACCCTAAACCTAAAATTAACCCCTAAACCTAACCCTAACCCTTAACCTAACCCTAACCCTAACCCTTAACCTAGCCCTAAACCTAACCCTAACCCTTAACGTAACCCTAAACCTAACCCTAACCCTAACCCTTAACCTAGCCCTAAACCTAACCCTAACCCTTAACGTAACCCTAAACCTAACCCTAACCCTTAACCTAACCCTAAACCTAACCCTAACCCTTACCTTAAGTTGAATCGGCTTGCTTTCAAAGCGCTATTTAAAGCGCCCTTCTTTCTCCGCGCTGGCTGTTGTTGCCCTGTTGATGACGTCAGCGACGCGGTTTAATCGGGTGCAGCTTAGTCGAGCGCGGTTTTGACGGGTCACGGAAAATTGAACTAAATTATACTAAAATTATTTTAGCTTGAATTACTTATCTAGATAAATAATCTTATCTAGTGAAAATGTACTTATCTAGTAACAGCAAATGAAGAAATCAACAAGTAAAGAATGTATCGTTATACAATTCATGTATGTAAAGTCCCCTTCCAATCAAGTTCAACTTGGATGACTATTGGACATGTCCATGAAGTCTTCTTGCCATATGAACAAGTGATGCTTCACTATTTTCTTTGGGAAACTGTTCTAACTTGCACCCTTGGTATTCCTTGGAAGTCCCTGGATTAACCAGGTCCAACACTCCTGAGCTGTTCAAGATCAGCCAAGGTCTTACCACAAAACAAATACCGTATTTTTCGGAGTATAAGACGCTCTGAAATATAAGACACACCTAGATTTTGGGGAGGAATACAAGGGAAAAATATCTGCCTCTGCCTCCCAGAAATTTGCCTTCTTGCAACAAACAGTACAGACAATATACATTGTTTGTAGTGTTATATTTCCGACTATACTTGTACAGATGCTGTTAAAATGTTCTTGCTGGAAGTATAGTTATTCTCTGCTATTTAAAAGAATAGCACTTTTCAAAACAATAGCACTGGCTAGCACTAGCTTTTAAAAAGCTTCTTCATTTTGTTAAGTTGTCTCCAACAATAATAAAGCAGTCTTTAAAAAATAAGTCTAATAATTGGAACATTCTATAGGCATTTATAGTTATTGACTTACTTTCTTGCAGCAAACAGCCTGATTAGCACAAGAAATAAAAATCTGCCTCCCAGCAATTTGCCATGTGGAGCAAACAGCTAGTTTCACTTTCAATTTCTCCGATCATCAGCTGTTAGAGGCTGCAGGGGTTGCTATAGCTTATTGAAGCCCCGTTTGCTGTAAAGAGGTAAATTGCTGGAAGGCAGAGGCCAAAGGGTGGGGACCAGTGGGTGGGTGGGGCTACATTCAGCGTATAAGACGCACCCAAATATTCACACTCTTTTAGGGGGGGGGGACTCCAAACTGTAGTTTTGTAACTCCTTAAAATAAGAGATGTAAAGGAAACAATGGGCACAGTTCTTGGTATTAGAAATGTTTACATTCAAAAACCAGAACATTGGTCAGTTCCCCAAAAATCCCAAGAGCCTCCATTATTCAAGAATTTAAAAAAATCTTATTGCTAAACTACAATTTGCAAGCAAATGTGATTCCATTTATTCTGTGTTCAGTCAGAATCAGGTCTTTCTTGCTAACACTGGTGTATGTTAACATAACAAAGTAAAAAAGGATTATGGGATCATTAGAATTCTGCACAGTGTCACAAGTGTCCTCATATTTCTTGGACTTAATAATATATTTTAATTTACTATTAATTAATAAGTTAATTATTACAACACTAACATTAACATACATATCTCACCTAGAGATCGTATATGTTTGTATGTGTGCAGTTGCAGTCTCCCTATATAGTCAACATATCCTACGTGTCTTATGTTGTAGATTTTATATTTCTGCTGTAAGCTTTAAAAGATGAAAACATCTGCACAATATATCTACATGTAATGGTCTTTCTGCTGTCATCCAAATTCTGCTACTGTTGCTTGCTGGAATTAGTTTCCCAGCTTTCGCGTAACAGTAAGTCGGAGCAGTGGCCGGATTCAGTTTTTCCAAATGTAGAAATTTGATCGATAGGTAGACGGACAGATAATTTGCTGGCTTGTATGCATGCTTGCTTTAAAGGCCAGCAAATCTGAACAGATTCATAGCCGTTTACGATGAATATTTTTTAAAAGAACAGCCTATAAAAAGTCTGGGAGTTGAAGGCGAAGCCATTTGGGGGCTGTTGAAATGGTTAAAAATAGGCCATACCCAAATCAGATTCCAACAAGAATAGGATAACAAGCTAAGTGAGGTGGAAACCCTAGGAAAAAAATATTGAAAACTTTTATAGCACAGTCAGGAAACTGTTGTCACCTGGGACCAGTAAATTCCAAAAGAAGGCAGGCCAGAATAGAAGCAGAGAGTGTGGAAAAGCAACACACATTTCCAGAGGTGTGAAAAATTGGCCAATGAGGGAAAATATGTGGAAGAGGCAGGTGATTTGAGTCGGCAAAAAGGCTGTGTCTCCCTGCCACCAATCCAGGGCATACATCCAGCCCCTGGGAAGTGCCACTGCACTTAGCCTGGGATCTGTGTCACTCCAAGAGATGTTTTTCCTCGTCATCTTGTTTGACACACAAACACTCCTCTTCCCCGCCACTCCACTTGCCTGCTCCCTTCTCTATTCAACAAATGCCAGCTAATTCCTGAACAAACTCCACTATTTGCCTTCGCACAGCCTTCCGCCACAGTTCCCCCTCTGCAGGCAACATGACCCACAAGAGGTTTGAAGTGCCATGTTGACAAATCTTGCCGCCTGCCTGAACCAGGAGGGGAGGAGGGGACCGAAACCCAAGAGTTCCCCAGTGTCCAAATAAGGCCAATTTCTCTAAGCCCCAAATGTTAAGAACATAGGAATACACACTTGCGGTTCCTGTATCTTTTGCTGCAGCTCCTGCTCCACCTGGGGCAGGAAGGTAAATTGGTCCGTTCCTGCATTTATACAATTCATTCTCCAACTCTCAAAACACATGGAGGCCAGACCGCACAATCTACCCACAAGTAGTTAGGATCAGCAGGCGTGGCTGATGCAATACAAATATAAGGAACTAAAGAGGGCCTAAAGGAAGAAACAACTGCCCAAAAGCCGCCTGATTTGGGGAGTGCAAAGAGTAAAAATGTGCGACAATATTTTTTTTATAAATGCATCACTTCATCATTAGTGCTTAGTATTTTCTACCTGCTACCAGCCATGTGCCCTTTTTCAAAAACTGGCAACCCAGTTTTGTCTCCTGATGCTCTGAGAAAAAGAAAGCTGCCTAGTTGCAGGGAAGAGAAGAAAATGCTGAATTTGAATAGTTTGCTGCCAGCCATCTGGCAGATCAAACAACATGCGGTGTGTCTGTCCGTTGCTTAGTTTCAGAAAGACTCTGCTGGATCAGAGGAAGAGGTGGGAATCTTTTCTTATTTTCTCTGGAGAGCTGTATTTTTGTAGAGGCAATGTGTGGTTCTGTAGCCTGTTGGTTGCAAGACTGAATTCATACCATTTCCAGAGCCATGCAAGAGTCTTTTGTCTCTTTCAGGAGAGAAGGAAATGGACAAGAGGAGAGGAGTAGGAGAGAGGGAAGGAGAGGAAGTGGAGAAGAGGAGAGAGAAGAGGGGAGAGGAAAAGAGGAAAAGGGAGGAGAAGGAAGCAGAGAGGGGAAAGGAGAGAGATAAATATATAGAATGCTATGCAGGGGTGGGTTTCTCGCCCCGTTCCAACCGGTTCGGTTGGAACAGGGCCGGCGGCGTCCTCATGCACGCGCGCAGTGCACGCATGCGTACTAGCGTCTGTGCGATGCTCCAGCTGCTCCTGGAGGATTGCGCAGGCGCTGTATGCGTCCTGCGCATGCGTGGAAGCGCAGAACTCGTCAAAACCGGGTAAGAAACGCGGGTGGGCGGGTGGACCCTTCGGCGTTCCCGGAAGTTACTTACTTCCGGGTTCGCCGACCAACCGGTTCGCGGGGACTGCCGCGAACCGCCTGAAACCCACCCCTGATGCTATGGTACAATTATGAAAATAATGACTACAACCTATAACATACAACATTATGTATTTGAAATAGATTATAAATGTATGATTAAGAGAATATTGGTTATAATCAGGGTGTATAAAACTATGTATACTCAAAAAAGACTGGATACAGCCAGAACACTGTTGCTGCAAAACTGGAAATGTGATGTATTATAAAGAAAAATGTCCAATATTTTTTTAAAGAGTCTTTTCTCTCTTTCAGCCTCATGTGAGCTGCAAAGTCCCAGCCCATCTCTCCCAATCTGACACCCTACAAATTTGTTAAGAGTACATCTCCCAGAATTTTCTAGCACACGAAGGTTACAAAGGTAAAATATACTGCTTTCTTATTAACTTGATTATTTCCAGTGTCCACAACTGATATACAGTTATATGATTTTTATTTCTATCTATTTTTTTTTACTAACATAACAATGGCAGTGATTCACTTAACAACTGTGGCAAGAAAGGCTGTAAAATGTGGGCAATATTCACTTAACAAATGACTCATTTAGCAACAGAAACATTGGGCTCAATTGTGAACGCATGTCAAGGACTACTTGTATCTATTTCTCACTCTCCCTCCCTCTACCTCTCCCCCTACCTAGGAATGATATGGCAGTCCCTTTATAAAACCACATGGCTAATAATAATAATTTAAAACTCTAAACTGAATAAAAAAGTTCTGTGATAATTATTATTATACATCTGATCCAGAGGTGGGTTTCTACCAGTTCGCACCTGTTCGGTAGAACCGGTTCGTCAAATCTACCAAACCAGTTAGAAGAGATTCACCAGTGGACCCGGAAAGCAGAAACCCACCACTGGTCCTTGGATATGATTATTCTACGCTATCATGCTCATATTTATAAAACTCAGTGCCTCTGTGAAAGGTAAGGATGACTACTGCATTTGTGGTGCAATCAGAACATTGCGTGTGTTGAAGTTGTTTTAACGCAAACCAAAGATCCCTTTTAAAAAACAAGTTTGTATCATATTCTTATGCATGCCAGTGCTGTGTGTGAGGTAATTTAAGGTGGTTCTGACAAGTGTCGTCGGCATCTTCATATCCGGTCACATGGGTGGCAAGCCACTCCCACCTGGTCACATGCGTGGCAAGCCACTCCCACAAAGGAGGCCACACCCACAGAGTAGGTTCGAACAATTTTTGAAACCCACCACTGATCTGATCCCAGAGAGCCATCTGCAACTTTTTCTGCTATCAAGGTGACTTTGGACCATTCATGGCCTTTCAGCCCATCATTTCTTACTAAGGTTGTTCCTTAGGGAAAAGGGGAGGTGGGAGCAGCACTGTGGGGGCTGTCTTGAGCTCTTTAAGGCAAGGTAGGCCATACCTCTAAATAAGAAATGAACAAATATCTTGGAAGAGCCTTTGCTGATGCTTTGCTCTAAATTGGAGTCCAGGAAAGGGAGTAGGAAAAACACAGAGGTGTTCCTAGTTTTGGCAACTGTCTCGAGAAATGCTCTTCTGGTCAAGATTTGCCAGATTTCACCCTCAATGTTTAGATTTTTGGTTTATATCAAATTGTAGGAAAATTATTTCTGCTGAAATAATTATGTACCTCTTCTTTGTGAATAATGTTGTTCCTTAAGGGTTTTTTCCCCTGTCAATGCATAAATTTGAACAAATATAAACATACATTTAAATGAATATTCTGTAGTGGCAGTGACTGTCATGATAGCCTTTTCTTTTAACTTGGGTTTAAATAAAGTTCATTGGGGGAGGTTTTGGTAGTTTTAAAAACAAATGAGGAAACTATGCAAAAAGTGAAATAATGAAGGCAAAAATATGCATTAAGAAATATTATAAAATATATTATTTAATCACTGTATCATTAGAAAACTGCTATCTGCTATGACCGACATTAAAATTCCTGTTCATATTCCTCCCTCCCTCCCGCCCTCCATCCTTCTGAAATGAAAAGGAAACTGAGCTGCATAAGAGGAAAGTAAATTTGCAATACTTCTATTAGCCAATCCACTGGAAAATAAATACAAAAGGATAATAGAGAGAAGGAAACCTATACCACAATTGTGAGAGGTGAGCACCTGTCGGATGAGATAATGCTCGCAACACATCTCCTTTTCTTGGCAATAGCTTTTGCACAAGTTAAATTAATTTACAACTTAATTTGATTAAATTAAATTAATTGTGCTATTAGTCTTAAAGTGCTGATCTTGCTCAGCAGTTTTGAAAACTGGCTCAGGGCTGATTCACATAACCACATTTACATGCTAAGTTGTGGATACAGTGAATTTGCAGTGTACCATTTTAATGATCCCAAGTGGTTTGGATGCATATGAAAGGACTATATTGGCTGGTGCAGAAGGCGTCCCCTTTCAACTGCCAATCTTCCAGCAAAGATATGAGGTGAAATTTCCTACCCACCTTTTCATTAAACAACAGATTGCTGTGCTTTGTAATAATAATGCGGTTTTAAATATGGTTTAAATATTTGAATATGTGGATTAGGAATTCTTCAAAAGATTTGCCCACATTTTTGTCAACTGATCAGACATGGAATGTGAAGTCTATTTTGTACTTACAATGAAGTTTATAAATGCCACAAAGCAGTCATACAAAACTCCCCCCCAACACACCACATTTAAATACTATTAACAATAATAATTTATATTTGTATGCTGTTTGATTCTAAGTAACTCAGTGAATTAAAAAAAATAACTCTGAAATGTTTTTTTTCTTGATTAGGTTTCAAAATATTTAATAAGAAAGGAGGAAAAAAGTATTGTCATATAAGGTTTTGTGATATTAGACAGGAAATAATGGAATAGTAAGTAAATTGAATTAATATTTTGCATGGATTTAGCAGGGAAGAGAGTGGACATGCCAAATTTATAAATTTCAAATGGTGCTTTCCCTGAAAGGCCAGCTGGTGAAAATGTCGGAGTATGTTTTCATACGTAAAATAATAACACAAGATGGAAAGAAAATTGTTATTGAGTTTAAAAAAAAATTCTATCTCAGTTGTGGTGTTTTTTCATTCAACCAGAGTTTGGCAACCGTTTGTTGATAATAATATTGAGAAAAAGTCACATTACAGCTTTTCATTTGTTTTCTTATTTAGTTTTGCTGGCTTTTGCTGTTTATGGCAGTACTCAGTCTTAGATACCTGATTGTACTTGTTATTTAGCTTATGAAATTTACTTTGACAAGCAGGTCAGGATATATAAAATTCATTGATTTCCCTTTTGTATATATTTTTAATCTAATAGCTTTTTCCTCAGGTGCTGTTACACAATGCAATGTTCCTTAAACTGTTCAACACTGATATACTATGATCAAGTAAAATTTGAGCTGCATTATTTTAAAAGATCATAGAATTCAACCTTTTGGGTAAATCATATTTTATTTCATTTCATCATTTTTATTATATTTTGGTAAGGACTGAGATGTGGTCCTGAATGCATTACTAGAATTCCAACAGAATTTTTAAAAATGGAATTCTACATTTTAAGTTGCAACAAGCAAAACTTGCCCTTGGGCTTCAAAATCAAATTCCTTCTGTTAATTAAATGACTCTTTTAAATATGAACATTTATCACACTCAATTGGTATAAATATCAATGGGATTCAAGATTCTGTTAATTATTATCCGTATTGCAAGATAGAAATCATAGAGGTGTTGACAGTTCTGTGATGCTGATTGTTGTTGCACATGAATACTTTCAAGTATCAACCATTATGCAGCAGTTAATACTGTGGAAAATGGATAATTAGAAAGTCACCAGCTGTCATATCTCATATAAACATAAACAAAAGAGATGCTATTAAGATGCGCAAATAAAACAGAAAAAGGAGCAGAGTGAATATATTGTACTTCTAATTTAGACTAAATGATATAACTGGGAATATTTAGTGAGTGATCCATATTAAAGGAGATGAAAGAATGGCTGATTGCAAATGCAGATAATAATCTTCCATTTCTTTTTATTACAATCAGGGTTTATTTTGTACCCCAAGGGCCATCTGATTTAGCAAAGTTGCAGCAAACTGCCTCATAATGATCTTCCCAAAACACTTCAGAGAAAGTTACTTGCATTTAATGTCTTGATTAGTGTAAATAGGTAAGGGTAAAGGTTCCCCTCGCACATATGTGCTAGTTGTTCCCGACTCTAGGGGGTGGTGCTCATCTCCGTTTCAAAGCTGAAGAGCCAATGCTGTCTGAAGCAGTGGTGGGTTTCAAAAATTGTTTGAACCTACTCTGTGTGTGTGGCCTCCTTTGTGGGAATGGCTTGTCGCCCATGTGACTGGATGGGAGTGGCTTGCCGCTCATGTGACCGGATATGAAGATGCCAACGACACTTGTCAGAACCACCTTAAATTACCTCACCCACAGTACTGGCGTGCATAAGAATATGATGTAAACTTGTTTTTTAAAAGGCATCTTTGGTTTGCGTTAAAACAACTTCAACACACGCAATGTTCTGATTGCACCACAAATGCAATAGTCATCCTTACCTTTCACAGAGGCACTGAGTTTTATAAATATGAGCATTATAGTGTAGAATAATCATATCCAAGGGCCAGTGGTGGGTTTCAAAAAATTTTGGAACCTCTTCTGTAGGTGTGGCCTGCTTTCCAGGTCCACTGGTGGAACCTCTTCTAACCGGTTTGGTAGATTTGACGAACCGGTTCTACCGAATAGGTGCGAACTGGTAGGAACCCACCTCTGGTCTGAAGACATCTCCATGGTCATGTGGGAAGCATGACTAAACACTGAAGGTGCACGGAACACTGTTACCTTCCCACCAAAAGTGATTCCTATTTTTCTACTTGCATCTTTACATAGTTGGCACATGGTCACATTTATAGTACCTGCACTTGCAATTTGCTTTTTAAAAAGAATGGCTTCCTTGGCTTCATTTCAAAGGTTAATTTGAAACCATTCGTTTATTTGTGGTATGGATATTTTTGCTATTTTTTCACAGTGTGCAGAAAACAATCTTATGGGGATTTGCAACTGCTGCTCTCTCCTTATTGAAGGGTGTGGGATTAAGCCTCCAATTCTCAGGCCTCTGGGAATCCTGGGGTAAAAAAAAAATCTCAAAAATTATGAAAACCGTGCAGTACAATTCACTCCTACCTTACACAATCGGTGTTTTACAATGCTTGCAACATCAAAGCAGCAAGCCAGCAGCTGAGTTGCAGTGCGTGATAATTTCCACCGTTTGCAAGGGCTCGCACTGCGCAACGCACGATACTCAAGAGAATATTTATTTTCGAATTGCATTCCCTTGAAATCCAAACGCCTCTGAACTCACGGGTTCATGAGCTCATGAACTCATGGAACCCAAGACTCCTGCAGAATCCCAGGTGAGAAAAGTTGCTCATGATTTGATCGTGCCAGTTCATCTATGTCTCAGTTCTACAATGCCCTCCCTGATTATATCCTCCCTCTCAGGGCTTGTCTGCCAGTGAACAAGCTGAAGCCGAAAACCTTGTTTTCCAGTGGAAAAGGACATAAACCCTGTGTAGAGGAGGAAGTGGAAGCTAGGGGAAGATGATCTGCAGGACCTCAACTGTCAAGACTCCTTTGCCTTTCCCCAATGTGGCTTTGGGTTTCTGTGTCCCAATACCCATTTCTCTTGGCTCAAAAATTTGAATCTCACCCTGGTCTGGTGGGTAAGGCACAAATACAAACAGTGTCTTACCCACCAGACCAGGGGTGGGATTCAATTTTTTTTAACCACCGGTTCTGTGGGCGTGGCTTGGTGGGTGTGGCATGGCTTGATGTGGCTTGGTGGGCGTGGCTTGGTGGGAATGGCAGGGAAAGGAAACTATATCATCTCCCCACTCCAGAGGAAGGTTACTGCAAAATCCCCCCCGCCCCGGATCAGCTGGGACTCAGGAGGCAGAGAATAGATTGTGGCTGGGGTGGTATTTACCAGTTCTCTGAACTACTCAAAATTTCCACTACCAGTTCTCCAGAACTGGTCAGAACCTGCTGAATACCACTTCTGCACCAGACACAGATAGCCTTTTAAGTCCAGTAGAAATATCAATCTTTATTTCTAAGGTTCTACTGTTTTTTCTACTTTACCCCCCTGCTTGCTGGATAGCTCCATGGCTACCCACAACTGTCATTAAGGTAGGCAACAGTGCCCTCCAGCAAGTCGGGAGAGAAGGGCAGGGATCACTCTGGTGGGAGGCAGCGGTGGCTAGGTGCTTGGAAAGGAGGTAGCAGAGAGGTAGAAGGAAAGGGGAAGAGCCACTCTCAGCCCAACCTTTCTCAAAAGATTGTTGTAGGGAAAAGAGGAGGAGGAGGAGGACAGAATATCACATATGTTCGTTGCCTTGAGTTACTTATAAAGCAATAAAGGTGGGATAAAAATCTAATGAACAAACAAACATTCCCTTTCCCTGCTCCTTTCTCCCCATGTTATTAGTAGGATCACCAAGAATTTTAGATTCTGATTGATAGGTTTGCACAACAGACTGCAAGTTTTCCAAAGTGATGTGCGCAACAGATTCTTGAACATTGTACACTGTACACTGTACATTGAACTGCAGTACACCTTCCCTTCCCCCACCCATCCCCATTCTTCATACAGCAATTAGAGTGCTAAACCAGCTATATATTCCACATGGCTAAGTATTTAGTCTACAGGTGTGGTTATATTAATGCAGGAAGATGGTCAATCAATATTCATACGCCATTTTTAAGGTCCTGCTTTTATTATCAGTGGTCAAAATTCAGAGATATGTTTCTGGTTATCCATGGTTTGAAAGATAAGGTAGCCCTGTGCATGCTTTCTGTTCTTCATTGTGGTTCTACTCAACCAATGAACTCAGCTTATTTAATGATTTGCTGATTTACTCAGTGGTGGGATTCAGCCAGTTTGCACTTATTCGGGAGAACCAATTGTTAACTTTCTAAGCAGCTCGGAAAAAGGGTTGTTGGAAGAAATCTTTTTTTTTCTTCTACTTTACAGGGCTAATCCTGTACGGAAGTCAGGAAGGAAACATTCTGGTGTTGCTTCTAGACTAATCTTTATTGCCCTGCTTACAGAAACTGCTTCTCTGGTTGACCAGCTAAGGCGAAGCACCTATCAACCTGAATGATGTTGAGTTGTCCATGCTCACACGGTCACATAACCACTGAGCCACGCCTATCCAGCTGGTTATTAGGTCAGAGAACATTCATTATTTGAATCCCACTGCTGGATTTACTCAAACAGAAAGTTGCTCACAAACAAAAATCAAAACTCCAAATAGGAGTTTCCTGTTCTTAGATAAACAGAAAGTGATTTAATCAGATCTAAGATTTATTCACAATTAAAAATGTTATACTATGCACAGAGAGCCACAACTTCGATATGTCCAAGTTGCATGTTTGGATATAAGCTATTTGACTAACTCACTCACCATTATACAGTATTTCACAGAGCTCTTTACACATTAACCTGGTAGGTTGTTATCCTTCTGACATTGTATTGAGACAGTAATTTTTAATTTAATCTATTAGTACAGGGGTCGGCAAACTTAAATACTCAAAGAGCTATTTGGACCCGTTTCCTACAGAAAAGAAAACACTGGGAGCCACAAAGATCCTAACTGGAAGTCCCCTTTTCAATTCTGGATCTGACCGGAAGTTCAGTTCCCCCACTATAGAGTCTCCTCCTAACACGGTGTACTTTTTCCTCTACCTGTCATCACCCCTGTATTAGTATAATCTCTGTATTATTTGGACAGAACTATAGTGGAAAATTCATCCCATCATCCCATCTATCCATTTCGCTTTGCATCTTTGATTGCAGAAACTTCCCATAGCCATTTATTTGCGGGCAGTCGAAACAAAATTTTCCCACTGGACCAAACCTCTTTTTTGCTGCCTCCAGAAGATTAACACCTTCCTTGTTCATCCACTGTTGGTGGCATCCCATTTAAAAGATCTGTCAGCACATCCCTATTTAACTGCACACCATTTTTTTCCCCTGTGGTATGAAGCTGCATCATACTGTAGATCAAATATTTCCATCTTTTATTATGACTTGAATATCCCAGTTAAGATGGAAAGAATACAGGCAGCGCTCGGCTTACAACCATTTGTTTCGCGACTGTTCGAAGTTGCAACAACACTGAAAAAAGTGACTTACGACTGGTTCTTGCACTTATGACTTACGACCACCGCAGCATTAAACATTTGGGTGCCTGGCAACTGGCATGTTCTTACAACAGTTGCAGTGTCACAGAGTTTATACAATTGCCATTTGTGACTTTCCCAGCTGGCTTCTGACAAGCAAAGCAAACAGGAGAAGCTGGATTTGCTTGACTCAAAGATTTGGGGGGAAAAAATTGGAACTTCCATGCAATACATGTTGATGGCAGAAAGATTACTTTACGCTCAAAAATGGAAGGACTCTTCGACCCCGACAATGGATGAATGGCTGCAAAAATTGATGGACTTAGCAGAGATAGCTAAATTGAATGCTTCCATCAAGGAAAAAAAACACAAATACCTTTGTTTCTACCTGGAAACTGCTTCTGGACTTTGTGCTTGAGGTAGAAAAAAAATGAAACTTTGATTTTGGGCTTTACCGATTAGATAGATATGGTGTTAGGGAAATGGCTAGTTTAAACTACTATGTAAAACTAAAAAAGTTGTGGTTTGATGCTATTACCCTATTCTACTACACCAAAGGGTGTTGGAAGTCAATGCCTTTTCCTTCTCCCCCCCCCTTCTTTTCCATACTTTTCTTTCCCTTCCCTATTTCTCCTTCCTTTTGCTTTTTTTTGTATGTTGTATCATAAATTAATAAAATTGCTATAAAGAAAACAAAAAGAACAGTGCGACTCACTTAACAACTGCAGTGATTTGCTTAACAACCGCAGCAAAAAAGGTCATAAAATCGGCACAACTCACTTAACAATCAATTCGCTTAGCAATGGAAATTCTATTGATATGCGCAATCGAAAATATATATACATATGCAATATATCATATTGCACCTCTTTCAAAGAAGAGTGGAACAAATCCCTTAATTTACACATGGCTGCTTACCCTAATGCTGTCCATATTGTCCATACAGTGTTTTCATAATAGGTATTATCATGTGTTCTCTTAATTCCCAAAGTTATTACTGATTGACTGATTCGAGCCCATTTCAATAACTGCTCCAAAAAATTAATCCGCCGTAACATGGTCTGAATGCATGTAGCAGCTTTTGCAAGATCAGTTCAACTTGCTACAGCCCACAACAGGAAAAAACCCTATGATTTTTTTAAAATGCTAAATTCCTCAGCTGACTACAGGGCAGCAACCTTAAACAGGGCAGCAATGAATTTTGACCGAGTCAGCATATATTTTTCTCAAGGCTCTAATGTCAGGAGGATTCACGCCTACCATCTTTTTTCCCTTCCACCCACAGAACTGGCCAAAGGCTTTATAGGTGGGGCAGGGTCGAGAGAGAGTTACTCTGGAGTACATCAACATTTCATTTGATTTATCACTCCCTGAACAAACCGAGAAGGCACAACTTCCTGCGTATATTATATATGATTATGGTACAATGTGAAAATCCCACATCTGCACATGGATGAAGCATCCGGCACATGCCAATGAAGTGACTCCATTCTGGAAAATGCTGACTTTATCCCAAAGTATTCCTATTGGTCACTGTGTACTGAACCCATTTAACTGGCTGAATACCGATTACTACTATGGTACACACTGTTCAAAATCCTACCAAATGGGATCAAGAGTTATTTAAAAAACTAGAAAAAGGGAGACTTGTACAGGTAGTCCTCGACCCCAATTGAGTACAACATTTCTGCTGTTAAGTGAGGCATTTGTTAAGTAAGTTTTGCCCCATTTTACGATCTTTCTTGCCAAGTTGTTAAGCAAATCACTGCACTTGATAAGTTAGTAACCCAGTTCTTAACTTCTCCTATGGAACCAGTCACCAAGTATCTGAATTTTGACCACATGATCATGTGGATGCTAAGGTCGTAACTGTGAAAAATGATTGCAAGCCACATTTTTCAGTGCCATTGTAACTTTGAAGGGTCACTAAACAAACTGTTGTAAGTTGAGGACTACCTGTAGATGCAAGAAATCAGTTCATAAGAGACAGGAGAAGATATACTTTATGGAAAATATGTTTCTTTAAAATTCCTTAACTGGATATGACAACTGCTCCTTGTTAGAAGTTAGCTGAGCCACTTTTTAAAAAAACTCAGCAAAAACAATCCATATATTCCCCCTTCCAAAGATGCTGTGTAAGTTATGAGCTAAAATATGAAATTGTGCTAGCTGTATTAAATGACAAATAACAATATAGCTACTTCTATATCCTTATTCAGGGACACTGTGGCTCAGTGGCTAAGACTCTGAGCTTGTCGATAAGAAAAGTTGACAGTTGTGGAGGAGGAGCCAAAGTCGCAACGATACGGACGTGTGGTCTCAATGCTCCGAGACCGCAGCCGATACTTTTGCCACTGGGTAGTCCAATCGGACCTAAACCATCCCAGTGAACAGGAAGAATATGTCATGCTGATCTCAGGGACATCGCAAAGTCCCTGATAGATCCAAGAGAAGTTCTTCAAGCTGGCGACAAAAAATCCAGCCATTAGGCTGATGAAGTCGGGGCAGCTCCAAAATGGAAGGATACGAAAAGAGAAAGTGTTTCCAGCTGGTGAGGAATTTTTACCATTTTAAAAGATACTGCCTATAAAAAACTTAAAGTTAATTTAAATTTGAGAACAGAAGAAATAAGTGGCGGAATTAAGCTTTGAATGGTTTTGGACAGTGGGTTATCTTACTTTTTAAATGCTATGTTCATGGATGGAATTTATGCAAGCCTTTTAAAATGAATGGATTAAGTTTTCTTCTATTTTTTTCTTTTATTATTATTCTTTGCAACCTATGGACTAAAATTCTCCTTCTTCATTACTGTGGGTGTTTTTTCCCTCTTAAGTCACTCAAGAATTTGACTTTTTTTTAACTTGGAATATAAAAAAGATACAAAAGGAAACAAAGAAAATTGTAACAACAGAGGGAAAGAAAAACACTGCTACTCGGAGGCTGGAGGTTTGTGTATTGAAACAAAACACTTTTACTTTCCTAACTGATTATTCTGGCTTGGCCCTTCAAGGTCTCACTGTTTGTTTATAGAGAGTGATAAGAAGAAAAGCATACAGAAGTTCCTTTGAAGTATATCTTTAACCAGAGAAAAGTGAAAATAAGGCCTTATTGTGAATTTATGTTTAATCTTGTAAAAACCTTTCAAGCCAGAGCAGCAGTGTTTGTTAGCTGGAGATAATGGCACAATTTCAACAGCAGAAAGGAACTCTAAGCCTGCAAAAGATATTGTTAGAAATTAAGAAATTATCAAATACATTTGAGAGAATGGAGAAGAAATTGGAAAACCTAGAGCATCTAACAGTTAAATATGATGAAGAAGTTGGAGATGTTTATCAAGTGGAAAAAGTGGAGGTTAGAGTCCTAAAAACCGAAGAGAAAAATGACCATAAATAATCTAAATCTGCTGATATCTATGGTGATTGGTTTGTGTCTGGAAATGGAAAGAGTGGAACACTGAAAGAGGAATTAAATGGAGGGGAACCCTACCCCAGATGGCAAGATACAGAAGAAGAAAAAAGAAAAGAATTTATGGATTTAAAGAGAGAAATTGTATTAGCAATATCATTAACAACACTACTGACAATTAAAGATAAGACGACTAAGAAAACAGAAAAAGGGCATCGAAATTACATGAGACACTCAATAAGCAATGAGTTGCTAAGAGGAGTCCATACAAATTTGATCAAGGAGATGATTAGAGGACTGATACCACAAATGGCAGAAAACATGAGACTGTTTTGCTACTGGAAAGATACAGGTTGATACATGGAAGCGTATAATTTAAAACTAGTTAAACTTAGGGAAATATAGTGACAATAGATATAATCAAATAAATAATTGATAATGATAACAATGTATACATATGCCTTGTTATGATAAGTAATAATTGGATATGAATACCGAATGGTACCCATGAAAGGAAGATTAGAAATCTTTTTGGTTATATATAAAGGCTAATAAAAAAGAACTAAGTTAAATTTAGTTAAGTTTTGATTATTAGGGGGAATTGTTATGATACAGGAAAATAAAGGAGGGATAATGATAACAACGTATATATATGTATGGGTACAACATAAGGAAACTGGATGTAAATTGTAAACAGTGATTTGGAAAGGAGGATTAGAAATTTTTGTTACTAAATATTATGGATGTTTAGCTAGAATAGGCCATAAGGATTCAGTGTTATTGGAGGACTTTAGAAATAACAAATGAAATGCCAGTATGTGGTTATGTTTTAAATCTTGGTATATTTTATGATGAAGGATGTTTAAACAATTATAGTCAAATGAAAATGGAGGTGTGATGATGGTAATATGTATAAATATCTGAGTTAAAATGACCATTGGCTTACCTGAAGGGTCCTTTTCTGTGCACCGCGGGTTAAATCAGTCTGGTTGCCCTGGGACTAAGGAATCTTTTTCCTTGGCCACGGCTCCGGGTGTTACTTGGCACCAGAATTTTGAGATGGTCTGGAACCGTGAAGGCTGGAAGCGTGATGAATCAGGTAAAGAAAGTCCAAGTTGACACAACGGTCACAAATCCCTGGACTGAAAAACCAGGGTGGGTTGGACTCTCCCATGGTGCACAGAACAGGAATACCCCCTTGCCCCTGCCTGCAGAGGTTCCCTTGCTAGGGGCTTGAGAGGGACCTGGTCTCCCATCAGGGGAGTCAGATGGGCCAGGATGCTCCATGGCCTGATGGCACAGACTTCAGACAATAGGCCAATACAGGTGGCGGTCAGGAGATGAAGGAGACTCTGGTGGCTAGTGCTGGATCAGAAGACACACAGATATTGTGGAAGCAGGAATAGTTTGTGGGGAAAAAATCCAGAGGAGTCCAATGAAACCAGCCACTCGACGGGCGGTGAGAAAGTGGAAAAGCAGCTGAGGCTGCAAGACCAGGCAGATAGATCAGGGAGAATCAGTGGATAAAAGGCAAAAAAATTACATAAAAATCCTCCCTGTGCCAGTATATGACCACCAAGGGGCCAAGACGCCAGAGCTGCTTGGGGAAACGATGTGGGTGGAAGTGACCCAGCCGGAGGCCCAATCAAGGCCAGCTAACCACCCTGCGGCTATCTGCAGAAGTGTGGCTGAGCAGAAACACCAATGGGAGGAAAGGCTCGAATTCAGGCCCTCCCAATTGGCCGCCGCTCCGTTGCGAGGGAGAAGGAGGTTACACCCTCCAAAAGGCAAGAAAAACACAAAAACACAACAATTCCAACTAAAAGGGGAATGCCAGCTGCCACCGGAAGCCTCGCCGCTCCTGCCTCGCCACTCCTGCCGTGCCTTAAAGCTGTACAAAGGTGGCGCCACATGCGGAGCACCCCCACCACCACACCTACCTCTGAGTCTCTAGGAGAAATCAAAACGATGTGAAATAAAAAGGGGAAAACAAATGAACTGCTAATTACAGGAAAAACAAATTAAGGAAAAAGAAAAGGAAATACTAGAAGGAGAGTCCAAGAGTCCTAGATAAATTACGCTGGAGCTCACAAATATAAGTCCTGAACGGGCAGACTGAGGAAAAAATCTGGCGCTAAGTGGAGGCGTGGCCAAGGAAAAAGATTCCTCAGTCCCAGGGCAACCAGACTGATTTAACCTGTCGCTTGGAGTCTCCAAGCGGTGCATGAGTTAATATGAATTATAGTTGATGACTGTCGATGAGATGCACGAAAGTCTTTTGTAACCAACTGATACACTTTCTACAGTATATAAAGAAGGAGGATTCTTTGTGTTGTGTTTGTTTTGAAAATTAAAAATAATTTTTTTAAAATTAAAAATAAAAAACAAAAGATTGACAGTTCGGCGGTTTGAATCCTAGTGCCGCGTAACAAAGTGAGCTCCCATTACTTGTCCCAGCTTCTGCCAACCTAGCAGTTTGAAAACATGTAAAAATGCAAGTAGAAAAATAGGATCACCTTGGTGAGAAGGTAACAGCGTTCTGTGTGTCTTCGGTGTTACGTCATGCTGGCCACATGACCACAGACACATCTTTGGACAGCGCTAGCTCTTCAGCTTTGAAACGGAGATGAGCACTGCCCCCTAGAGTCAGGAACAACTAGCACATATGTGCAAAGGGAACCTTTACTTTTACCTTTATATCCTTGTTAGCTTCTACTGGGAAATAAAATCAGGCCAAACTAGATCCGGTAGGACTTTAATCATGTTCAATGGAACGTAGTTTGAAAGAAAAAGGCATTATTTAATACTGCACACTGTTAGATAATCTGAGCAAATTTTCCATAAGTTTATATAATACAATATGAAATTTGTGTTATTTTGCATAATTTATCCAACTAATGGGGAGAAACAAGGAACTACCTAAGGCAGGGGTCGGCAAACCTAAACACTCAAAGAGCCATTTGGACCCATTTCCTACAGAAAAGAAAACACCGGGAGCCACAAAGGTCCTAACCGGAAGCCCTGTGTTCAATTCTGGAGCTGACTGGAAGTTCAGTTCCCCCACCATAGAGTCTCCTCCTAGCGCAGCGTACTTTTTCCTCTTCCTGTCCTAACCAAAAGCCCTATCAATTGTGGAGACAACTGGAAAACCCTCCCCTTGCCATAGAGTCTTCTCCTGGTGCACTATGCTTCTCTCCCCACACACCGAAAGCTCCTCTCAAAATTGTGACACCGACCAGAGATGGAGCCGCAGCAGGGGAGAAAAGAGTCACATGTGGCATCAGAGCTGCTGTTTGCTGACCCCTGATCTAAGGCACCAACCTTAGTCTGCAACCAACCACTGAAAGCTGTATACAACTATTGTTTTGGCTTCCAACATTTCAACTAGTGTCACCTATATACCGGTACTTTCTAATTGTAATATGCTTTAAATAAGGATTACACACTTGGTTTTGAAAGGGAAAATTAACTTCTCCATTCATTCACTGGCCCCTGGAAACCACAGCCCATGTAAAACTCTGCTTCCACTAGGTCCCTATATCACTTGAACTGCTTTATCTATTATTAAAATCAAGGCATCCTGAAAGTACTTAATGTATCCCCTTGGTCTTTTCATTTATAGTGGAGCTGATCTGAATGTCTCAGGAGACCATTTAGTGATATACCCAGTGCTACATGACATTCTGGGAAAAGACCAATTGGGGAAAATTATCTTGAGCACATAAGGGAACCCAGCAAAAGAGATTGATGTGGCTTCCGTTGACATCTTAGCCAATTTCAATATGGAGTTTTAAAAGAGTTGAAGTCCGTTGTATAACACAAAGTTAGACAAGAGGTTTACTTTCCACCTACTCCTAGTCACCTTCATGCTGGCCTTTCGGTACCCTTTTATTTGCAAATCCGTATCAAATTCATTATCTCAGCTTATCCTGCAAGGCAGGGTAGGGTTACAACATAATATCTAATTGAACAGATGGGAAACTGCTATCCAGGTAAATCAAAATACTTGCCCAAGAAAGAATTGCTAAATGCATAAGTTCAAAAGGAGAAATGAATCATCCATACCTCCTCCCTCCACCCCAGATCAAGACCAATCATGAGCTCTTCAAAATGAATTTTTCATTTGATTTGTTATGTTAACCACCATACTTGCAGCATCTCCCAGGGCAGGATGAACTTTGGGCCACCCCTCATTTAACATATAAAGATACTTGGGAAGGTCTTGTGAACTCCAACCAAGAGATTCCATCTTAGCGTTCCATCTTCAACTCCTTCAAACTCCTGGACCTTCTGAGAAGCCCATACGAAATAGGGCATGACGCACCAGCCAATCCCTAGCAGATGGTTATCCAAAGTTCTATACAATTTTCAAAGAGAGGCTTCCTTTTTAATTAACATGCCCATTAAAATAAAGATAAAATGCCCTTCAAACTGAGTTCATTTCTTAGCGACTTTATGAGACAGGTCCATATTGATTTCTTGGCAGCAAAATTGAAGTGGTTTGCCAATGTCTTGTTCCAGAGGGTTTTTTCCCCCTCCAACTTCCCAAATTTCAAAGCCTTCCACCCCATTTCAAAGTCATCAAAGCTACTAGTTTTGCAAACTGACTTCCTCTTGACATACTTCAACTGCCAATTAGAGGGCTGTTTTACCTCAGTGAGAAAGGACAAGTCAGATTCATTGTAAGCCAGGCGTGTTCAACCTGCCGCCCAAGGGATAGCTAGTAATGTGGCCCTACAAGATCATAAACTTAGTAATATATTATATACATGCATACATACATACACACACACATGCCAATGATGGGTTGCTCTTACTGTTGCTACTGATATGCTGCTCACAGGGCTGCACATCCTGTTTGTGCACGTGTGCTGTGCAAGCATGCGCAATCCACCGTCCCTGCGACACCGAGCTGTTTGTTGGGGTAGTTGCATGCGCAATTGGCCAGTTGCTTTAAAAACAGGTATAAAACGTGGGCAGGTGGGTAGGCCAAATGAGCCACCATACCAGTACACTGTCAGCTGCTCCTGGCTACTAACGGTATGGTCAGACCGTACCGTACCAGGAGGAACCCACCACTGACGCATGCGTGTACACATGCACATGCATGCATGCACGCACACACACATTATGCAGCCAAAAACAATTCCTCTTCACTCAATATGGCCAAGATGACCAGACTGTGACCAAGGAGTCAGTCTTGAATCCCTTCAGGCCTACAAGAGATCTAAGTCCAGCCCACCTTGAATTCTGTTGACACATATGCACTGCTTTGCTTTAAAATAGTAAATTATAGGATAGGGACTGTATTTTGGTAATTCAGCTTAAGAAACGTCTTTGCTAAACATAATAAAATGCTTTAAGTGAATAATCACTGCTAATCATCTGCATTAGGTTGGGTGGCAAATATTGTATTCATGCTATTCATAATTTTATTTTGCAACATTATTTAACATGAAAAAATCCTTTCCATCTTTTAAAGCCTATATTTGTATGGAAAATGCTTTACCTTTCGGTGGTTTAAATTTGCACTTTCTGTTTCCTCTTTATCTTGATTTATATGACAATTGCCCAGTAATATTCTAACAAAATGTATCCATATACGTTTATAATGGTGTTCTAAGTTTTCTGATTCCCTTTTCAATCTCTTCTCCTTCTTGATCCCTAACACAATCAAGCATCACAGCACACCAAGAACACATCCCTATGTCCCACTAAACACAGCAAGATGCCCATTACAGTAACTCTTTTCAGAAGGCAGATCCTCATGAGGCAGCCTTAGTCTTATCTATAATCTTTCCAGACTGACGTGAGCATTTTGAAGTAGGCCCAGCCAAGGAACAAGCATAGCAGGATACCGGAAATTCTCTTTATTATGGTAAAATAGAATAACAATTGGGGCGGGGGGCATGGTGGCCCAGTGCTTAAGACGCTGAGCTGAACTTGTCAGCTGGAAAAATGAAAGACTGGGTTCGAACCCAGGTGCTGTGCAACAGGGTGAAGTCCCGTTACTCGTCTGAGCTCCTGCCAACCTAGCAGTTTGAACACATGCAAATGTGAGTAGATAAATAGGTACCACTTCAGTGGGAAAGGTTACTGTGTTCCGTACTTTCATGCTGGCCACATGATGACGGAAACATCTATTAACCAATTGGAGATGAACACCGCCCTCTTGAGTCAGTCATGACTGGACAGGGGAAACCTTAGAATTACAAAATCTTGAAAGTCTGCCCAAGTTTCTCTTTTTCCCATTTTATACTAAACGGAACCAAGACAGGGTCATTTCGAGTTTCCTTCTCATCTTTTCCTTTTAATGGATCATCTCATATTGTATCTTCTCTATCTTCCCCAAGATCAATTCTACATTCTGTTACCTAGACGCAGTTGAAGGTGGCTAAAGCCTCCATCCCAGGCATCCATTCACACTTACCCAAGTCCACTCCTACGTACTTTAAGAAGAGTGAATGAAGGTACTTAATCCTACTTGCAGCTGACATTGGATGGGAGGGAAAGCAAAGCTAGGGGATTCCACCAACTGCTGCCCTTAAATTATCCTGCAATAAAACTGTATGGACAGGACCCCTTGCAAATCTCATTACTGTGGCAGATTATTGCTCAACCACCAGGGCAGTGCAAATTATGCTGGCTGTTTTTTCTGCTGCTTAAGGACTGGAGGAATACACATTAATGCCTTTGTGAGGAAGAACCCCACATTTTTAGCAAGCTTTCTGTTCAATCTCCCTATACTTTTTTTTCTGAGCAGTATCACACACAATTTAGGACACTTGCCCTAAATCTAGTATGTGAGCAAACTGTCATGTTATGAATAGTCTCATTCAATACACATGGATGCCAAAGTCTGAAAGGGGATAGTATGCCTCAGTTCAATATAGAGCTCAGTTAGAATGAGGGCTTAACCCCTGAAACATATTGTTGTTGTTGTTGTTGTTGTTGTTGTTGTTGTTGTTATATTCTGCCTTTATTATTTTTATAAATAACTCAAGGCGGTGAACATAACTAATGCTCTTTTCTCCCCCTATTTTGTCACAACAACAACCCTATGAGGTGGGGTGGGGTGGGCTGAGAAAGAATTATCAAATTCACCCAGCCAGTTTTCATGCGTACGATGACAACAAAACTCATGATCTCCTGGTTTCTAGCCTGGTGCCTTAACCACAAGATCAAACTGGCTTACGTAGTTCATTTCCAGCTATCTAGGGGACTTTAGCTGAAATAAAACAAAACGTTCATAAGTGAGGACATTTTATGATACCCTGATTCATGTTTCCCTGTCAACAGAAATCAAGTGATGTCGCTTTCAATCATGATACCTCATTTTTGATATATCCTTTTCTAGATAATCTGTCTACTGCCGCTTTAATCTAACTATCTAGCTATAAAAATGGCTCTGTGTGTGTGTGTGTGTGTGCGTGCATGTGTGTGTGTGCGTGTATGCATGTTCCAGCATAACTCTGGAATGTCTTGAGCAATTTCAACCAAACTTGGTACACGGATGATAAAAAAAACCCTCTGGGGAGGTAAGACACCCCTAACACCTCTCGGAGTGTGTGTTCTGTTAAGATACAGCCTGTTGTGCCTTAAAATGGCTTCTACCGTACTGCCCTAAAATGGCTTCTACTTAAAATGGCTTCTAGAGCTCTGTGGAGTTGCCATGGTAACAGCTTCACAGTACCCCACAAGGGGACTCCCTCTGGTAAGGGGAAAAATCCAACATTATAAATTGCGGTGACGTTCATGGAAGGAGGGTTGGGATAAATAAATACCCGGGCAGTGCTTGGTTATCAACTAGTTTCTTATAAAAAGTAAGGTATTCTGTGAGTCAGACTCTGTTTCTGCTGACCTCATTCAAGTCTTCTTGGTCACACCATGGAAGTGGTTTACCACTGCTTTCTTTGGAGTTATTTTTCAACTTGCTAGTCTAGTCTATAGTCCTGGTATTCCGTGATGATCTCCCATCCAGGTACTATCTTGCTTAGCTTTTCAAATCAGCCAAAATCAACTCAGAACTGCCGTTTACCTGGGCTTACTGCCTTTTAGCATCAGATCAAAACATGTTCAATCTCCCCAGCTTTCCGTGATAAGATTTAATCATGTTTTTCATATTGAATCCTTACCTTCCTGGAATAATCTCTTAATTTGAGGAGTTGTATGTTATTTCATGGTTTTATTTATAAGCCACCACTTAGAAAGCAAAATTATATCTGATGCTAAAAGCGTCACTCGGAGTAGTATAACTGTGAGAAAAATGGCTGCTGTAGGAGAGAATAGTCTATGGTTCATGAGGAGGCATGACTGACGCCATCTGTCCTTGGCACATTCTCCCTCCCTGTGTAGTTTGATCTTTGGCACAGGAAGGAGTTTTTTACTGGAAAAACTGGGACATATTTTTCTGAGATAAAGAGATCTGGGGGAGAGGAGGATGGTATGTAGGAAGAAAAAGTTACTGTTCCCTCCCGTACATTTCTTTCCATTCTTGATGTCTCCTTAGAGACTTTTTTTTTCATAAAAGGATGCATAATTTAATGCAATGCTTCTAATACCATGCTCATTTTGCTCTGAAGATTGGCTGAAGATTGCTCACATCAGTTGAATATATGCCACTGCTATCTTTTCTGCAGATTCTAGTTCCGAGCATGATGTATCATTATGGAGATAATAGAGAAATGGGTAATCCTGGCTATATCATTGTTACCAATCCTAATTCATACCTTCCTCTTGTATATGTGTGGATGCAAGATGGTCGTGAAAAATGTCCTATCTTCCAACATGCACGTGAATTATCAGAGCCACCAATGTCTTTTGTCTCTATTCGAATTGCCATCTCTGGTTATTATCCCATTTTACTACAGAGAATCTTTCAAAGTTGGGTTGACAAACCAAAGCAAGTTGTATTGTGTATTTATTGGTTCAATTCAGAGGTGGGTTGCAAATCCCGGTACTACAAGTTCGCTCATGCTCATGCATGCACTAGCGAACCTTTTGTGCATGCGCAGAAGCATCTGGGCGGTGGGCATAGCCTCCTGCCACTGCCACTACCTGTTCGCTTAATCCAGGCCGAACAGGGAGCAACCCACTGTTCAATTTATAACTCATCTTTTCTCCCAGGAACTGAAGGATTCATGTTACCTCCCCAACAACAGTAGGTTGGGCAGAAATGGATGGATGGATTAATGGATGGATGGATGGATGGACGGACAGACAGGTGAGAGAGAGGGAGAGAGAAAGAGACAGAGACAGACAGAGACAGAGACAGAGAGAGACCCCCAAAGTAAGTAAATCAGCTTCCATGGCTAAAGGTGGAATAAAATCTAAGTTTCCCTGATGCTAATCCAACACCTTAACTTCTATGTCACGATGGTACACATGTTGGCACTTTCTCTAAGATTGGGCAGGCATTTGCTGGAGACGCTTTCCATTTCAATTGCTGTCATGGGGCAGGGAAATGGGCTAGATTAATGCAAACCCTGGTCCAATACACCCCCCCCCCCAATCCTGTTCATTTCTTTTTTTAAGAATATCCATTTAACTTTAAAGCAGCATGTTTCCTTCACTGTTTCAAGAAAAACTGTGGAAATTCTTGACTCTCCGCAAGACCTCCTTCAATAACAATAATAATAATAATAATAATAATAATAATAATAATAATAATAATAATAAGAAGAAGAAGAAGAAGAAGAAGGAGAAGAAGGAGAAGAAGGAGAAGAAGGAGAAGAAGAAGAAACTAAAATCCCAACTCTCAATACCAGCAAGTTGGTAGTTGTGAGAAGAAACAGGAGAGGGCAACACTCTTTGAAATGGCTTTGGCTTCACTTAATCTGGCATGGGTATTGCTATGCGGGCCCTCCAAAAAGAGGACAGTCAGACAAACATCTCCAACCCCTTCCCCTCAACAGCATCCTGAGTCCTGGATGAGGATTAGGTCTTGATGCATTTGGGAAGAGACAACATACCTGTGCTGTGATTGGCAGGATGCCAAGGCTTTCAAATATGTATATTTTTTGAGTCAACAACACCTCTCCTTCAGCATGCGTGTACACTCTCTCTCTCTCTCTCTCTCTCACACACACACACACACACACTCACAAAGCAGTTCCCCCCACACACACCTCCCCATTGCTTGGAGCAAGAGAAGAGGAGATCTGCGTGGTGATTTCTGAACAACAACAACCAGGACCTATCAGGCATTCACAAAAATCACCTCCTTTGGATGTCAATGGCAGTTCCCTTCAAGGAGAGCAGCAGTGGTGTGTGTGTGTGTGTGTGTGTGTGTGTGTGTAAAACATGTGCAGGCGTAGGAGCCGAGCACAGCCAATGGGGAGGGAACGCCTGTTCCTGCTGAGAGTCACCCTCCTCCCCTCCCTCTGCACAGCCGCCTCTGGCCCACCCAAGTAGCCGCCGATGGGCATAAATTTGAGAACTGAGTACTAGGACTGGATTGGAGGGAACCTTCCCCTCGCTGCCTTCATGCCTGCCAAAAAACTCAAACCGAAACACATTCCCTCCTGGTTCGCCTGCCAAGAAATCACGGTGCAGGGCCAGAAGCAGCTCGGCTGCTCCACGTAAACACTACAAGGGGGTGGCAAAGCTACCGTCCCCCTTTGGCCCTCCATTGCCAAAGCAATGAGGAGCTTCAATGCTTTTTTTTTTTCCTGGATTGCTCCCCTGCACATCTGGCTCCCTAGAGAGAACCAAACTCACCCCCCCCCACCCCACGCTTGTAAGTTTGGCTCCTGCAGGCCTTTGTTAAAAGAAACACATGTGCGCTATATGTATAATATTCTGTACATCGAAGAGATGGAGGAATTGGAAGCGAGCAAAGACTCCCTAACAAACTGACGAGAAGCATTTTGAGTCATTGCAGCAAAGTCTACCTACCTTTCCTCCTATGGAGTACAAGTAGTCTGGCTCCAGAAAGCTTCATATAATACAATAGCAGAGTTGGAAGGGACCTTGGAGGTCTTCTAGTCCAACCCCCTGCCTAGGCAGGAAAGCCTATACCATTTCAGACAAATGGCTATCCAACATCTTCTTAAAGACTTCCAGTGTTGGAGCATTCACAACTTCTGGAGGCAAGCCATTCCACTGATTAATTGTTCTCACTATCAGGAAATTTCTCCTCAGTTCTAAGTTGCTTCTCTCCTTGATTAGTTTCCATCCATTGCTTCTTGTTCTACCCTCAGGTGCCTTGGAGAATAGTTTGACTCCCTCTTCTTTGGGGCAACCCCTGAGATATTGGAACACTGCTATCATGTCTCCCTTGACTTACAACAGTTCTCCTTACAACAGTTCAACTAGTCCTTGACTTACAACAGTTCACTTGGTGACTGTTCAAAGTTACAACGGCAGTGGAGAAAAATGACTTTTTCAATAATATCACTCAATTAACAATTTGATAAAAATCTCAAAAATCTTAAAGATACAGACGGACATTAGTCAATTGACATCGGTCAATTCCGCGGTGGTGCATTAATTTCCCAGGAGATGTCAAACTTCAGTTCCAGCATCAGTGGTCATGGTCACTTGGACTTTGTGGAATTGTAATTCAACAATACCAGGAGGGGCAACCCTACAAGACCCAGTGTTTTCGTTGATTCTATCAAAATGGGTTTTCACTTGAAATTAAAGCTTTAGAATAGAGTAGAGTAGAGTAGATTAGAATATAGAGTATAGAGTATAGAGTATAGAGTATAGAGTATAGAGTATAGAGTATAGAGTATAGAGTATAGAGTATAGAGTATAGAGTATATAGAGTATAGAGTATAGTAGAGTATAGTAGAGTATAGTAGAGTATAGTAGAGTATAGTAGAGTATAGTAGAGTATAGTAGAGTATAGTAGAGTATAGTAGAGTATAGTAGAATAGAATAGAATAGAATAGAATAGAATAGCAGAGTTGGAAGGGACCTTGGAGGTCTCTAATCCAACCCCCTGCTTAGGCAGGAAACCCTACACCACTTCAGACAAATGGTTATTCAATATCTTCTTCAAAACTTCCAGTGTCGGAAGTTTTTTAACAAGATAATATTTTCCTGTTACTACTAGCTGTTCTTTGTGCTGAGAGTTTCCTAACTACAGGTAGTCCTTAGCTTACAACAGTTGATTTAGTGACCGTTTGAAGTTACAATGGCACTGAAAAAAGCGACTTATGACCATTTTTCACAGTTAGGACCGTTGCAGCATCCCCATGATGGACATTCAGATGCTTGGCAACTGATTCATACTTAAGACCGTTGCAATGTCCTGGGGTCATGGGATCATCTTTTGTGACCTTCTGACAAGGAAAAGTCAATGGGGAAGCCAGATTCACTTAGCACCTGTGTTACTAATTCAACAACTGCCGTGATTCAGATAACAAATGTGACAAGGAAAGTCATAAAACAGAGCAAGACTCACTTTAACAAATTTCTCACTTAACAATATATATTCTGGGCTCAAGTGTGGTCATAGGTTGGGGACTACCTGTATCCTAACTAGAAATACTGCTAAATATTACATGGCTTTCAGTACAGCAGTTTGAGCTGTGGATTGGACTCATCTGGAGGGCAACCAGGTGAAGAAAACTGCTTTAGAGGAATCACTTCTAACATGCAGGAACTGGGTATGTCTAGTGTGATGAAAAGAAGGACTAGGGGAGACATGATCGCATGTTCCAATATCTCAGGGGTTGCCACAAAGAAGAGGGAGTCAAACTATTCTCTAAGGCACCTGAGGGCAGAACAAGAAGCAATTGGTGGAAAATAATCAAGGAGAGAAACAACTTAGAACTGAGAAGAAATTTCCTGACAGTTAGAACAATCAATCAGTGGAACAGCCTGCCTCCAGAAATTGTGAATGCCCCAACACTGGAAGTCTTTAAGAAGATATTGGATAGAACGGTATAGGGTTTCCTGCCTAGGCAGGGGGTTGGACTAGAAGACCTCCAAGGTCCCTTCCGACTCTGCTATTGTATGTATGTATCAGAAAAAAGTCAATGGGATGGAGTAATGTCTGCTTTAATGCTTAACATCTTCATTACAGCTCCTAGATTAGGAATTGCTAGAACAGTGATAGCGAACCTTTTATCCACTGAGTGCCCAGACTGCATGTGTGCACATGCCCAAACTGAAAGGTGTGCGTGTGTGTGAACTTGAGCATTCATGGACATCTGTGCATACGCAGCAGAGACCTGAAGACCAGCTAGCCAGCGGGAGGCCAGGCATCCCAACGCTAGCAGCACCGCAAGAGGTGAGATCTTTTTCTTTCCTGAGCTTCTGTTTCATCGTTTGCAGGGATGCAGACAGAGATCTGACCTGGGGCGACGGCGTGTGTGCCAGCAGAGAGGGCTCTGTGTGCCACCTCTGGTACCTGTGCCATAGGTTCGCCATCATGGCACTAGAAGGAAGTGAACAGTGATCACAATATTCAAAGTCTTTCTGCTCCCGAACTCTAAGATACCCTTGTATTTCCAAGTTGCAAGGCACATTGGAGTTGTGAATTACATGGCACAAATAATTTAATTCCAAAATTACAGTCTTCCGTAGACAATTGTAAATTAAAGATGCCCTTGAGTTCAGCTTGACTCCCAAAGATTGGACACTTCTATAGGTAGTCATCAACTTACAACATTCACTTAGTGATCGCTGAAACGTACAATGACACACAAAAAAGTGACAAGATCATGTTTTACACTTGTGACCGTTGCAGCATCCCTGTGGCCATGTGATCAAAATGCAGAGATTTGGCAACTGACTCATATTTATGGCAGTTGTAGTGTCCCAGGGTTTTGCGACATTCTGACAAGGGGAAGCCAGATCCATTTAACAACCTTGTTACTCACTTATCAACTGCAGTGATTCACGTAACAATTGTCGTAAGTTGCGACAAAACTCACTTAACAGATGTCTCACTTAGCAACAGAAATTTTGGGCTCAATTGTGGTCATGAGTCGAGGATTATCTGTACATTATTTTCAAAGCAGAAACATTGCCTGCATAATAGTTTTTTAGACTTCCAATTCAGCTTACAGGTCTGGGTATTCTTAAAGTTCTTTCATCCAAATGCCAACCAGGTGCTAACCAAGACTCCATTTTGTCCCACCTCCCCTCAGCAAGGTGATAGGCAGTTCCAGGCGCCAGTCAAGGAGGAAGAGTGCTTTCCAATATCACCTGCCATCTTCCCACAGGCAACATCAGTGAGAAAACCAACAGGAAATTGGATGCTACTTCTGCTCTCACTGCTTTTTTGCCTGTTCATAGTCATTTTGTTTCTCTGTTTAGGTAAGGAAGTACTTCTGAAAGGATAACCCAATGGTTATGTGTTGTCTAACAAAACCCACCCAATATATAAATGACCACTAAGATAACAAGCACTTTGAATAATGAAGAATACCCCATGGGTTCCAGCTTACCTCCCAACCCCATTACCTGGAACACATCCAAGTCGTTACGGCTCTTTTGGAAAGTCAACAAAGTTGGGTCCAATTTAATCTTGGAGACTGTGGCTCCAAAGGGCAGATGCAGCAATAGAAAACACCCACTTCTAGGCCCCATAAGATGACATTCTTTAGTTGACAGAATCTGAATCATGTCTCTGCTGCTGGATCTGATGAAAAGAGTAGCAATAATTGGGCAGATTTGGTCCTGCAAATAATCTGGCTCCATGCTATGGAGGACTTTATAAATGACTGTCAGCACCTTAAATTGCACCTGGAAACATGCTGGGAGTCAGTGCCGCTCATAGAGCAGAGGTATAATATGTAAGCACCGAGGCACATCCATAACTCCCCAAACTACTTCATTGCGGACCTGCTGGAGTGTCCACATCTTCTTTAAAAGCAGCCACAGATAAAGCACATTGAATTAATGCACATGCGTCCCTTCGTTCAGTCATACCCTTTATGAAATTGTAAGGGGAAGTACGCCCCACTAATCCTTTGCTAACAATATCGTAGGGAGGGGGGAGGAAGTGGATCTAAAAGATGGAATTCCCATTATGCCTAGTTCCTCCAATTCTTTTGAACCCTGAGATTTTCATATAATACCCACACAATTTATGCATTTCCTATGGAATGTATTCCCCTAGGGAGTGTACTTGTTCCCACTCTTCAAATCAGTAAGAACTGGTAAAAGCATAACTCTTCCATCAAGATTTCATGCATTTCTTTGTCATTCTTTGACTTCTATTTGTGTTTTGATTATGTTGCCATTAGTCTATACTTTGTACACATGCAAGGCACTTTGATTATGCAACTGATATAAATGAGAGATATAAATGCCAGCCTGTTACTCTCTTGCTGACCATTTTCTAGGTGTTCCTACCTTCAGAATTTTAACAGTCAGAGATTATAGAGAGGGTTTTCTGGTGGTGGCACCTGTTCTGGCCCAGGAAACTTACTTTCTCCTATCTGGTATCTTTCTAGCACCAAGGCCACATATTTTTTAATTATCCTGGCTTTTTAGCCAAGATAAATCTTGAAATGCTGAAAAGTTTCATGATTCTCTTTAAATTGTTGTAACACTGCCTTTCAAACTGCATGTCGACTGGCATATTAATTTTTATTGTTTTGCTGACTCTTGTATGCAACTATGGAAAGTGGAAATACTATAAGCCAGAGTATAAAGGGTTAAATACGTACAAATATGTAAAGTGTAAGTTTGCCAAAGCTTTAATGTTTGTCTGGAAGCCATGCTTTATTGAACTGTCTCAAACTAATGCTTTTATCTTTATAACTTCCTGCAAAATTTGGGGAGTTCATTTTGTTATATAACAGAAAATAAATATGTGCTCTACATCCAAGATTTTTGAAATTGGTACTTTGAACTGGCTGTAATACTGTATATTACTTATTGCCTAGGTTAAGTAATCTCAATTTATAGATCAAATTTTTGAGCAAGTAATTAAAAATGCATTTTGAAATGAGAGATGGAGGGAAATGCAGAGAATAGAATTGAATAGAATACTCTTTATTAGCCAAGTGTGATTGGACACACAAGGAATTTGTCCCAGATGTTTAAGTTCACAGGGTACATATAAAGAGCAAGTAATAAGTGATAGATCATAATCATAGGTACAATCATTAATCATGTTACAAACAAAACAATTGATAAATCGTAAGAAGCCAAAATAGGAGAAGCTATTAGGAAAGATGAAGATGAGAAATGAGACAGTGCCTTGGGAATTAATTGTTCAGCAGAGTGATGGCATGAGTGGGGGGGAGGGGAGGGGGGCGTAACTATCTCTATGTCTGGTTGTTTCAGCATTCAATGTTCTATAGCGGCGTCCTGAGGGCAGAAGTTGAAATAGGTTATGTCCGGGATGTAAGGGGTCTGTAGATATTATTGTATATTTATGCATGTGTAGGGAATCGCAGTGTTATAGTTGGATTCCTAGGCTTGACAAAAAACACCATAGAATTGTACATAGCAAAACGGATCACGAAAAACATGGGATCTTCAATTGTGCATGGACTTGGTACTGTGAGTGGGTTATGACATTTCTGTTCTAGGAGTCAACACACACAGCTTGATAATTAGATTGGGAAATAGCTTCATAGATGGATAGATTGGGTGCAGTGGATTTATTTATGTAAAAGGATCCCCCTATTCATGTTCAACTTTAATTTGGGAACGACATGAGACAGAAGTGGCCCATTGTGGAAAAGGAGCATCAAGGAAATTTGGAAGACTGCGGTGGCGAAGCAAGAAGTTATGGAACAAGTTGATTCAAACACGCTTAACTCTTTGACAAGGAATGGAAAGTGCAAGATTCTTTACTGTTTCTCTCTGAAGGTTAAAATTGTCTCTATTGTTCCCAAAGGGAGAACAGAAATTTGTGTTGATGAATTAACAAAATGAAGATGTCCACCTCCTCACAATGAGCCCATAGGTGCCCCATAGAAGCAGCCCTTCTGTATGCGCTAAGACGATATGTAGAATGGGTGAGAGTGAGAGTTTCAGGGTAGGGTAGGGATGGAATCAGATGCTAGAGAAAGAATGCAGCATAGATGAGCATGAAGTCTTGCTTAGGCAGGTCCAGAGTAGATGAAAAGGGGAACGTGGATACAAAGAAGGAGAGTAATAAAACAGCCAAGTAGAAAAAGGTCAAACCAAAGAACAAAACATGTTATCTTTAACCAACAAGCCATTTTCAAACTAACTATGTTCAGCAGCAATGTTCTTCTCCTTTCTGGAAGACATTTTTTTCTACACAACTATGTTCTACTTAGCCACATTGTTGGTTTTTTAAAAAGAAATTGATTCACTGCCCCGTTGCTGGATGGATGTGGCCTAGTCGGTCTCCTGCAACATGGCCGGGGGGGGGGGCATTTTTCATCCTCCCCAGGCTCCGGAGGCTTTTTTCGAGCCTCTGGGAGGGTGAAAACTGCTTCTCCTGGGCTCTGGAGACCCTCCGGAGGCTGGAAACAGGCCTGTTTCAGGACTTCTGGAACTTCCGTAGGCCCATTTTCCCCCTCCCTAAGCCTCCGCGTGGGCCCTGCACTTACCTGGCATGATGAATGGGTCGTGTGGAGACTCCTGGGAGGGGCAGAGTGGGAGGGGTGGGGTGGGATGGGCATGGCCAGCCAGAGGTGGCATTTGGGGTTCACCGAACTGGGCAGAATCCTAGTGAGAGGATCTCCCGAACTTGTGCAAACCCCCAGCAGCCCACCCCTGGCTTTGCATCATCATCACATGGAGTTCAATGTCCTATCAACAGTACATAGTTCTCTATGTTAAACACCATTATATAGCCCACCTCACAAAATAATCCTTGGGTATGTCACTTGCTGAATCACCAATAATCGACTGCTAAGGATTCCTAACTTTACTTTCAAAAGAGAGTGTGGAATAGCTTAAGAGAGTTTTCCTTAAAGATTTGCTTACATGTGATGTTTACGTTGAAATTGAGTCCCTTTATCCTGTTAACAACTTACAATGTTTAAAATTAAACAAAAAAAGGAAAGTAGAAGTGAAAAGACATTTGCAACACAAAAGAAAATTCTGATTTACATAGAGGCTTCTTTGATTTGCATTACAAGGAAATTTAAATGAGGCACTTTTTTAACCCCATATGCAAACAACCTTCATGTCAACAATATAAAGTGCCTGAGATGCCTTGCAGTATAGTTACGCTCAGTGGTGGGATTCACTTACCTTCACTACCAGTTCACAAATGTGAGCACGCTCGCATTCTGCACATGTGCGCTGCCTTCTGCGCATGTGCAGAAGGTCGCACATTACGTCGGGGTGGGTGGGCAGAGCCTCCAGCCGCCACCGCTACCAGTTCACCTGAACCGGTAAGAACTGGCAAGAACTGGTAGAATACCACCACTGGTTACAGTTTTAAAACTTAAGCATTACAAATTCATTGCAAAGGTGTTTTTCCGGTGTAGAGTTGTGTCCATTTGGTTTAACTTTAGTGCTCATATCTGGCGATAAGTTTCAAGCCAGGCTTCTTTTTGATCATGCATGAATTTGCAAATTCAAGGTTATGGCCGATCCTACCCCACCCCACCCCCAAAAACCAAATACACAAGAGCAGTTCTGAAATGCAATGAAAAGCTTTTGCAGTAGCTAATTTTCTCAAAGAGATGATGCTTGATAGCAGATTAATGCAATCCTTTTTCCCCCCTGGAGCCAAATTTAAATTGAGTTTATACAATATTTTTTTGTTGCTGCTGCAAGATGGTCATATATGATTGCGCAATTAGCTACCACCTGGAAACTGTCTGAAAACTTAAAGGAATTTGGCTATGGAAACCTATGATTTCCAGTTACCTCTGAAAGCACTCCTTATTTGTACTCAACATTTAAAACTATGGGGGCGGTGGGGGAGGGGAGACGGACAGGCCAATATATAGGGAATTCATTGCATTAATGCAATATACTTTTGATCCTGTTTGTAGCACAAGACCTATTTGGAGACTAAAATGAAAAAAGATGAAATCATAGTAGGCATTTCTATAATAACCTTTCCAGTGGTGGGATTCAATTTTTGTTACTACCAGTTCTGTGGGCATGGCATGGTGGGCATGGCATGGCTTGGTGGGCATGGCTTGGTGGGCATGCAGGAGAAGGATACTGTAAAATCTCCATTTCCTTCCCACTTCAGGGGAAGGTTACTGTAAAATCCCCATTTCCTCCCAATCAGCTGCGACTTGGGAGGCAGAGAATAGATGGGGGTGGGTAGGGCCAGTCAGAGGTGGTATTTACCAGTTCTCTAAACTGCTCAAAATTTCTGCTACCAGTTTTCCAGAACTGTTTAGAACCTGGTGAATACCACCTCTGAAACTTTCTGGACTCTTCTGATATTGTAGCTAATTGCTCATTATTTGATTGATCCAGTTGATATTCTGCTCTTTAAGCCCCATATTTTCCCACTGTTATCCATTTTTTGAAGAGTGATTTATAATCTATTGGGAATACAAGTTTCCAGTAACAAGCTCTATCAAATATTTCTATGTTCTGAAAGCATGTCTTGCAACGCATCAGTCTGAGGATATCAGTCTCCACAGCCAATAGTGCATGATAACATTGATATTTAAAAGATCCATAATACAAGTAGTCCTTGACTTATAACCATAATGGAATCTTCCCATTACAGTTGTGGTGGTTGTAAAAGTCACATCAACCTGATTTTACAATCTTTTTTTGTGGCGGTTGTTAAGCAAACCAATGGTTTCAACAAAAATTGGAAGTAAATGCCAGTTTTCTGTAAAATTGTAGTAAGAGAGCCAGTTTGGTCTAGTGATGTCAAATTAGAAAGCAATAGGTTGTGAATTCTAATTCTGTCTTAGCCATGAAAGCCGGCTGGGAGACTTTGGGCCAGTCACTCTCTCTCACCCCAATCCACCTCACAGGGTGGTTGTTGTGGGGAAAACAGAAGGAGGAAGGTGTGTTAGATATGTTTGCTGGCTTGAGTTATTTGCATAAATAATAACAGCAGAAAACAAAATAAAATAAATGAAATGAAAATGTAATCACATTACTGCAGGATGCTTCAAACAGCCATAAATGTGGCCTAGTTGCTAAGCGCCCGAAGTTCAGTCACGTGATCATGAGGGGTTCAGATTATAAGTAGTCTTAAAGTAGGACAACCAATTCCAGATTATAAGTAGTGCTGAAGTAGTCCACTGTAACTTCAAATGGTCGTAAATTGAAGACCTGTTTCCAGTTAATCTGTCATGAGGTCATGAACTACAGTTCTGGTGTTAAGGTTTTGGTCCTTGAACCTCCCTATTCCTATACTTGAGCAGCTGATTCCCAAATGCAACCTGTATCTCTGCCAAGCCCCTATGGAGCCTGATGTCCTGGCCAATTTTTTTTTTTCTGTAGAAGAAGAGTGGCCCTAAGGCATGGGGCAAGTCTGTTTCTCAACCTTGCCAGTGTGACACACCCAGGGCATAGCCTTCATGCAGGCAAAATGCCCAACTAAGCTAGGCGGCCAGCTGGTCTCCCCACATTATACAAATCCTACAACACCCCGTGGGAGGGATTACGTGAACCCCCTATAACCCCAGCTTTATTCTCACAGCAGCCTTAGTTGGAAAAAAAGAATTCAAATGACCACAATAAGTAAGTCAGAACTGCATATACGTTGTGTTGTGGTGGTTGGCTGAAAATGCTATCCTTGTGTCTATATAGAGATACATTTCTTTAAATTCAATGTGATTCTACCTTTAGTGTGAAGATCAGTGAACTTTCAAGCACTGCTAACCCTCTAAAAACCTTAAGTAACAGTAGTAGGAGCTGCAAATCACTTCTTTCTAGAGGCCACTATTGACTAATGCTCTAGTAGAGAACTGAAATTGAAAATAGCTGTTTTAGTTTGGAACTGGAGGAATAATGACAAAAGCTAGCAAGCAGTTAAGTATCACGTATATACCTCATTATTTACTACCTATATTTGAACACACGGTGGGTTTGAAACTTAAGAATTATTGGAAGAGAATTCAGTAAATTAAGAATTCAGTCAACATTCAAAACTTTTTCCGTCATTATTCAAAACCACTTTTCAGAAACTCTTATCAAACTTTGAGGACCGGTTTTAAATCCCTTCCTTCAGTACATAAGTATGAATGGTTGTTGAATGAATGATTATAATTTGAGCACTCCCTTATTATAAACTAATATCACTGAATAATCTTTATGTCATTTCAAGAAATGACCATTGGGTAATTTCATTGATTTTTGTCTTAATAGGAATACTTTGAAAGTTTTTTTGAATATTTTTAAGTCCATCTAAATATCCCTGTCGTGAGGGATAATGGGTTTGTCTGTTGTTACCCAAAGAAAAACGTACCCAAGTTTGGGAAGCACTGTTCTAAAATATACAGTGCAATCTGAATGCATTGCAGTGGTGGGATTCAAATAATTTAACAACCGGTTCTCTGCCCTAATGACCAGCTGGGTAGGCCTGGCTTGGTGATTATGTGACCGTGTGGGAGTGGCCAACTCAACATCACTCACGTCGATGGGCGCTTCGCCTTAGCTGTTACAAAGTAATAAGGGTTAACCAGAGAGGCAGTTTCTGAGAGCAGGGCAATAAAGATTAGGCTAGAAACCACACCAGAATGTTTCCTTCCTGCCTTCCTTACAGGATTAGCCCTCTAAAGTGGAAAAAAAACAAAAGGAGATTTTCTTCCAATAACCGGTTCTCCGAACTGCTTAGAAAGTTAACAACCGAATAGTACGAACTGGCTGAATCCCATCACTGATGCATTGCTAAACAAACTCAGGACCAGATTAAAGGTAGGAATAAATGCATGCAAGTTTTTAAAATGAAATCTCATGTAAGAGAATTCCAGGCACGGTGAGGGGATATTCCACTCTTCCGAGCAGTTGAAACCTCAAGTTATTTAACTGGAGAAATGCTTTCTGTATCTGAAATATTGGTTCCACCACAAATGCGCGTACGAGAAAAGTGCATGTGACTAAAGGGCGGTGACAAAACCGCACCGTCAAAACCGCGGAGACGAATGAGCGCTGAAGCACGCCGACAACAGCGCGCCGACAGAAGCGCTCTGTAACATAACCCTAAAAATAACCCTAACCCTAAACCTAACCCTAACCCTAAACCTAAACCTAACCCTAAACCTTACCTTAACTTAAATCGCGCTTCTGTCGGCGCGCTGTTGTCAGCGCGCTTTTGACATTGCAGTTTTGGCGCCGCGGTTTTGTCGGCGCGCTTTTGACGTTCGCGGTTATGTCGTGCCACGGAAATATTCCTTATCTCCAAACTAGGAACATCACCTTGATTTTTGCTAATCTATTGAATGGAGTCCAGGGAATGTTATCTCCAGGTTTTGGTTACCCAAGCAAATTGGCATAAGAGCACCACGGAAGTGCAAATCTGATAAATCTCAGAAACAAACTTTCTCCAATAAATGATAATATTTGAGGAGGGGGCGAAGCCAGTAATCTCTTTGTATGACCCTTGGGATTATTCTTATTCACTCAGGTGAAAAGTCTGAAATGCCTTTTTTTTAAAAGGTCCCTTCTCACATTTCTAGGGAGAGGGAAGACACGGGAATTGGAGAGCTTTGAGCGCATGTGTCGTTTCCAGCCCTTTTTGAGACTGAAACTGAATTCCACCCTCCATGTGTGAGCCAGGCTGGTCCCCCCTAGTGACCTGAATGAGGGTTTTGTGTCCCCTCACTGTGACAGGAAAGAATCCCCTTTGCTCACCTCCGCTGTGTTGCCGACCCCTTGTGTCTGGCCCACCGCCCTCATTCATGCTCTGCTCCCCTGATGCTGCTAATCCCCCAGCCCAGACAGCTGCCTCAAAGCTCATTGTTTCAGGTTCATGGGCTCTGAAAAGACCAGGATTCCAAAAACAGGGGCAGGCTGCAGCGCAGGATTCAAGGTGGTCTGGCAAAGGCTGTGGAAGATGGGAAAAGTGATTCCTTTTCATCAAGGTGCCTCAGTCCCCAGATTTTCAGATATTCCTCTCTGCCGGAACTATACCTTCCAAATTTCCCACTCGTCATCTTTTCACAAATCTATAGTACGCATTTAATTACTACATTCTCACAATGGAGTGTACCTATCAAATACATCATCTTTCCTACCTGGTTCTAAATGAGGGGTGGAAGAATAAACATTAGAAAGAAGGCACTTTTAAGACAGCCAAATAAAAAAGAAATAACACTTTTTCTTCCTCTGAATGGCTCTGTGCCTGGCAATGAATGTAAGAAAAAAAACAGAAGGCAGAGTAGGAATTCAATAACTTGATAATTATTTATAGGACCAGCCAAATATATTTACCTGAAGTGAAAGTTGTATGGGCCACAATTGAAAGTACCGGTAAATTAAAATTGCAAATGCAACTCGGAATTAAAGTTAGATTTTAAAACATAAATTTTATTAGATGCTTTAAATGTTTACGTTTCCTTGTTAAAGAAAACAAATAGTCTGATTAAATCTGAACGCAAGCATGTTTAAGTATATCTATCTATATAAATTGCTGAATTACCATGGATTGTGTGGGTAGCATTTGTTAAAATACAATTGGGAGTTTTAACATTAATTTATTTCAGGCTATTAAATAAGAATTTTGGTGGTAAAGAACAGCTTTTCTCTCAAAACAGAGGCAGCTTAATAGCTATAGAATGCTTAAGTAAAAATTTAGAGAGAGATTTTTCTCTTCCTGATAATTAACAGAGAAACAGAGTTCATAGTCCAGAGCCTTATGGGAGAGAAGAATGTGAGACACAGTTGATGCCGGAAAAAGGGATCAAGCAAAGCCATTACAGATCGAATAACTACTAAAGATGCTAGTCAGCAGATGAAATACTTCACAGACTTTCTCAGAAATCACTCAGCTACCTCCATATCAATTATTTTTTATGAGGTACAATCAGGGTATAACTGCCAGTTCGCATTATGCGAGCATTGAGTGCACGTGCACAATCACCTATGAATTGTTTTGCCCATGTACAGAACATTTAAAAAGGACTAAAAACCATGCCGGCAATGGCAGGGTGACGGAAAACCGGTTCAGGGGCATGGCCAGCCTGGGTCGCTGCTGGTTCTGCAACCCAGGCCAACATACCACTACCAGTTTGCCTGAACCGGTGCGAACCGGTAGCAACCCACCTCTGAGTACAAAGCTAGTATTTTTCATATTTCTTGCTGGATAGTAGGATAATTAAGGAAACATGATTACAAATATCAAATATCCACAATTCCAATGGTTTAGACATCGATATAATTGCATGGAAAATGGCTAGAATTCTAATATTACTTAACATTAAATTTAGCTCTTTCAGACCACCATTTCCTCCCCCCCAAATGCAAACAAAGAATTCCCAAAATGCTAATGTCCACAGTGTCCATTAATAAAAGTCAAGGACAAGCAAAACTTCAAGAACCAGAATTACACTTGACAATTATGTAAGAATGTCCAGGTTCAGAGAGTGCTTGAAAAGTTAAAAATACAAATTTGGCAAACAATGTTGCAGGGAACGTTCAGTGAAGTAGAATCAACAAATACTTCAAATGTAGTCTTCAGAGACATATTAAGAATGTGAGACATTTGGAAAATTGAGAAATGATTTATGGTAGTGATGCAGGGGAAACAACAGAAATGTTGCAATGCCTTGGCAAACATATTACTCATTTCATAAATAAAAACAATACACTAATTAATAAAAGCCTCCTAGCATTCTAAAACATTTCTGTTCCATTAAAAAAATTGTAGTTATACATTAAAAAAACAATTAAGGATTAAAACATTGGAATTATCTTAAGTAGGCCCTCCCATTCATTATTGATTTAAATTGTTTTCCAAAATACATTTCCTATATGATTTCAGGCTTAATGTGGCATTTTATTATGGATTTGCTTGCTAAAAATAGATACCTTATCTATTAATTGTGGTTTGAGTGTCTGTCTATTCTTTAAAAAGTCTGGGCATTCCTGTTTTTGCACAGGTCTATCTGAATACACTACAGCAAAGATACTATACACTTTGGCCCATCCAGTGAGTTCGCCAAAGTCTTGTTCTCGTTATTTTCTCTCAATTCCTTGAGACCCTTGAAGAAGAGTCAAAACAGACTGTATGAAGATGGGCTGTGAGTCAAATGAAAGAAAAGCTGACTATTGAAAAAACCACTTATACTGTATAAAAACAATTAATCATAACACATCAAATATTTGGGTGACTAATAAGCTATACTCATAGGTAATAGCAATAGCACTTAGACGTATATACCACTTCATAGTGCTTTTACAACCCTCTCTAAGCGGTTTACAGAGTTAGCCTATTGCTCCCAACAATCTGGGTCCTCATTTTACCCACCTCGGAAGGATGGAAGGCTGAGTCAACCTTGAGCCTGGTGAGATTTGAACTGCCGAACTGTAGCTAGCAGTCAGTTGAAGTAGCTTGCAGCACTGCACTCTAACCACTGCGCCACCTTGGCTATGGGAAATATCTTGAGAAATGGGGGGGGGAGATGCTGCCAAGAGCATAATCAAATAAGAGAGGGTACAGCCACAGCTGCAGAGAAAGACACTCAGAAAGGAACACAGCGTATCTGAGTGTAAAAAGAGATGATGGGAGGTTTGTACTTCCAAACTTGCAAGATTCAGTTAATGTCATTTTTCAGTAATGCTAAATTAGCTCTTCTTGTTGTGCTCTCTGTCTGGTGTACCTGGGAAGATTGACATGATAAGACAGATAGACTAGTAAGACAGATAGACTTTGTCCAAACAAATACAATATTTGTACAATCCTTTGTGTTCAACGAAAGTGACTGACTGAAAATAAACAGCAGCTTTATAGATCCACGTAATGGGATACCACAAGAAGCTGAAGGGTAGATAATCCTCAACTTGAAACTTTAAAAAGTTATATCAAAAATGATTTTTTTTTATTTTACATAGACGTTTGCAAAAAGTTACTTATGATCTGTCCTCACAGTTATGACTGCTGCACAACCTTTGTAGGTCATGTGATTACATTTGGGGGGGGGGAGTTAACAGCCGGCCCACATTTATGACAAATTGCAGCACATTTGTTACCATTTTCCGGCAAAAACCACCCATTGGATAAGCTGGTTTTGGACCTATCACCATGTGATCTGCTTAACCATGTGATCTACTCAATGATTGTAGTGACTCACTTAACAGCCATAATAAAACAACTGTAAAATCAAATCTGGGCATATGATTACTCAATTTATGACTAATGTCTTATGACTAAAATCTCAGTTGTAGTCATAAGTCAAGAACTACTTGTAGATATAACAGCTATTGATTAAGCCTGTGAAGTTTCTGCTAAGGAAGGTTGAGATTCAGTTGCAGATGATCACAAGCAAATAGATTGATGTTAGATAATTATCAATGCAGGAGACAGGTGGAAACTGTCCCTCTTGCTGCCCAAAAGAGATTTTTGGCTCTTAGATTGGGGGAGGGAATCCAAAAGCAGGAATCTTGACCTCTCTATAAACATGGCCTAATATTTAGAATTTTGTTTAGATTTAGAAATCGGTTCTTGCATTGCTTGCCTACCCAATGCTGTGAAAACGCTGGCAAAAATTAGGTTTAAGTTATCAGTCATTGTGTGTGAAAATGCAGAAAAATCTATTTTGTATAAATTGTAATAGAAAAGAAATGCATGGATATTTATAAAAGTTTCTCCTTCTAAATCTAGGGTAGTCAATTGGGTCTAGCAACCTGTCTGCAGCTTTCTTCTACCTCAAGAAGGCACCACAAAAATTTGGTTACAAAATATCTGTATTTTAAGATCAAGTGCTTTGGTTTTTTGATTCCACAAATTAAGGATGGGAATAGGAATGTGCTAAATTAAAAAAAAACTCACCAAACTCTAAAGTTCTCCAAAACTGGGGGATTTTTCTGTTGACATCAGCTAGATAGCATTCAGAGAAGATAGAGAAGTTCAGCTATGACCCTGGGCTGCTAACAAATTACAGATTCCTTCGTATGTGCCTTCGTATGTGGCTCAGTGGCTAAGACACTGAGCTTGTCGATCAGAAAGGTTCGAATCCCTAGCGCCGCGTAACAGAGTGAGCTCCCATTACTTGTCCCAGCTTCTGCCAACCTAGCAGTTCGAAAGCATGTAAAAATGCAAGTAGAAAAATAGGAACCACCTTTGGTAGGAAAGTAACTGCGTTCTGTGCGCCTTCGGCATTTAGTCATGCGGGTCACATGACCACAGAGAGGTCTTCAGACAGCACTGGTTCTTTGGCTTTGAAATGGAGATGAGCACCGCCCCCTAGAGTCGGGAACAATTAGCACATATGTGCGAGGGGAACCTTTATCTTTACCTATGTTGACATATACAATCTAGGTGCTGAGTATGCGTCATTATTCCAGGGATATGGTTGGAGATTGCAATGGAATGTGTGGGTGACCTTGGGAGATGAGGGAAAGAGATGCTGCCTATGAAAAAAAAAATCAAAAGAGATAGTGAGCCCCAAAGGCGTAATGGTCAAAGGGAAAAACTTAGGGTCCACCCTAATAGATTAGATAATTAAAACTGATAGCGGGAAGTTTGTACCTTCAGACATTTAAATTTCTGTTAATGTAGCCTTACAATAAAGTAAAATTAGCTCATCTAGTCGTGTTTCCTATCTGCTTTACCTACCATAGAAGGGTTGACAGAGATGGCTAAATCACTAGGAGAACTATCTGGTTAAAATGAAAAATAGAAATGAGAGTTTAGTTAAAATGGTGGTATTAAATTTTCTCATCACCTTCTCTTTATGAAAAACCAGATGAGGAGGGTTTACTTGTAGTACTAATAGTACTGAAACATAGCGACGCACCCAGGTTTTGAAGAGGGATTTTTTTTTTAAAAGTAGGTAGGTAGATAGAGGGATAGAGAGGGAGAGAAAGAGAGAGAAATACAGTAAGTAGGTAGGGAGAGAGAGAGTAGGTAGGTAGGTATATAGGTAGATAGAGGGGGAGAGAGAGAGAGAGAGAAATACAGTAGGTAGGTAGGGAGAGAGAGAGTGAGTAGGTAGGTAGGTAGGTAGATGTTTCCAGGTGTATTTATCCATGTGCTGGAGAAGGAAATAACTGAGAACCTATAGCACCTAAAACTTTGTTTCTGCTGGCACAGCACTTGACCAATGTAATTCTCATCAACCACTCTAACTAAACAGCTTTCCAAAAGAAAATAAAAAGGTTGTGCACTCTGCAAACCTCCCCAAAACAGCCTGTTTTTCGTGAAAACGGGCCCATTTTTTTTAAAAAAAAGGCATGAATAGCTTTGGGAGGGGGCTTTCAGAGTGCTCCTGGGGGGGGGGGCGCAAAAATGAGCAAAAAACAGCCCGTTTTTTTGTCAAAAAAATTGCATGCATAGCCCTATGGAGGCTTATAGAGTGCTGCTGGGGGTGGCGGGGGGGGGGGAATGGCCCATTTTTTGCTTATTTCTGCCCTCCCCAGCCACCAGGAGCTCCCTGAAAGCCTCCATAAGGCTATGCATGGCCATTTTGGTGAAGGGGGCAGGGCCTCAGGAGGCAAAAAATGCTGTATTCGATGGATAAGACGCACCCAGATTTTCAGGCTCTTTTTAGAGGAAAAAAGGTGCGTCTTATACGCCGAAAAATACAGTAATAAACTAAAGTAATGAAGTAATTTGAGGAGAAGCAAATTGGAAGTGTACAGGTAGTCCTCGACTTACAATCATCCATTTAGTGACCATTCAAAGTTATAATGGCATTGAAAAAAGTGACTTGTGATTGCTTTTCACACTTATGGCAGTTTCAGGATGCCCATGGTCATGTGATCAAAATTAATACTGACCCTTATTTATGACAGTTTTAGTGTCCCAGAGTCATATGATCCCCTTTTGCCACCTTCTGGCAAACAAAGTCAATTAGGAAACCAGGTTCCTTTAATAACCGTGTTACTAACTTTACGGCTGCAATGATTCACTTAACAACTGTGGCAAAAAGGTGGTTGTAACATGAGGCAACACTCACTTAACAACTGTGTCACTTAGCAACAGAAATGGATGCTCAATTGTGGTCATAAGTCAAGGGCTATCTGTACCTTGAAGATTTGTATTAGAATGATAGTAACATATGAGAGTGGAACAGAAATTAACTCTTGGTTATTGCAAGTCTAAAAATGATAAAAGGGAAGGTACCAATACCATGAGAATGTTGAGAAATGACAAGATTGTAAATATAGTGGTTTGCTTATGGAGTGATGAATACAAAAACTGCATGGGGAATTTGTTTGTTAAGTGTGCTTGGGAAGATATTTTTTTTTTGCTCTTCACCAGGTTATTGAGAAAATTGTGGGAAAAAAAGGTTACGTTTGTTGATTTAGAAGCACGATAAAGTGAATAGAGCCAAATTACAGAATGTTTTGTGTGAATGTGATATTCAGTATTGGTTGTTATACAGTATGCAGTAAAAGCAATATATGATGGAAGTAAAGCATGAGTGAGAATAAATGAAATGTTGCAGTAGACTTCTCAGAATCTAGGAAAAAAGGATGACACTTTGCAAAATATGACAGAATAAAAGAGTTGGAAGGGATCTTTGTTGTTGTTAGTTGCAAAGTCATGCCCGACCCATCGCGACCCATAGACAATGTTCCTCCAGGCCTTCCTATCCTCTAGCATCGTCTGGAGTCCATTTAAGCTCACACCGACTGCTTCGGTGACTCCATCCAGCCACCTCATTCTCTGTCGTCCCCTTCTTCTTTTCCCTTCAGTCTTTCCCAGCATTAAGCTCTTCTCCAGTGAGTCCTTCCTTCTCATTAGGTGGGCAAAGGATTTGAGTTTCATCTTCAGGATCTGGCCTTCTAAAGAGCAGTCCAGGTTGATCTCCTGTAGGACTGACTGGTTTGATCGCAGGAGTCTTATCCAGCACCATAGTTCAAAGGCCCCAATTCTTTGAGGAATTGGATTAGAAGACCTCCAGGGGATCTTGAAGGTCTTCTATTCCAATCTCAGCTCAGGCAGAAAACTCTATACCACTTCAGACAAATGCCCAGTCCAATCTCTTCTTAAAAACTTCCAGTGTTGGAGCATTGACAACTTCTGGAGGCAAGGTGTTCCACTGATTATGTTGATGTTGATGTTTGATGTTTATTGGTCTTGTATGCCGCCCACTCCCGAAGGACTCCGGGCGGCTTACAATAAACAAGGGAAGGGGATAAATAAACAAACATGATTAATTTTTCTAACTGTCAGGAATCTCTCCTTAGTTCTAGGTTGCTTCTCTCCTTGATTAGGTGCCATCCCATTTCTTTTTGTCCTGCCTTCAGGTGCTTTGGAAAATAGGTTGACTCCTTCTTCTTTGTGGCAACCCCTGAGATATTGGAACACTGCTATCATGTCACTCCTAGTCCTTCTTTTCATTAAACTAGACATACCCAATTCCTGCAACAGTTCTTCATATGTTTTAGTCTCCAGACCCCTAATCATCTTTGTTGCTCTTCTCTGCACTCTTTCTAGGGTACAGATCCAATACAGGATCAGAACACGTCCACTAATCTTCATTTATACTCAGAGATTGAACAGAAAGACAAATACAAGGTAATAAAACATTATTAAGTCCTAGGAGGAACTGAATCTACAAAGCAAAAGAATATAATAATATGTGAGTGCATTTTTCACAACAGCTATACACTTGGCTACCCTGTGAATTATATAATAATGTTTACTCAAAATGAGTTGTATAAACTCATCTGTTCCAACTAGATATTCCAGTGCTAGAGAACTAATACATTTTATAGCAAGTTTTTATAAAATGGGCAGTATAATAAAATGTTATTTATTGCTTTGGTTCCTCTGGATTCATAGAGATAAATTATTTAATTCAGTGGAATTTGGAAATGTTTATTATTTAGGAATACAGGTAGAATAAGCTTTCATTTGGCTCTGAAGAATTTGCTATGCAATTTCAGAAGGATACACATAGTGAGATAAGTTCCTGGTACTCAGGTGAAATAATCCACCTAAACCTTGGTATTCTGTGGTGTCCTTGTCACTATTATTGATATGTCATGTTTTTAAAATCTTTGTAGGAGAATCTGGTTATCCAGCTTGTATCTTAAAAAGATAAAGAACTCTTGATTTCTCTTCAAATCATGCAAACTTTTCACATCCCTCCATGTTAGAGAAGCCTGTATCAATCTTCTCTTTGCTGCAAGAGATATTCAGAAAGATGATCAAACAGTCCAGTGGTGGGATTCAATTTATTTTACTACCAGTTCTGTGGGTGTGGCTTGGTGGGTGTGGCAGGGGAAGGATACTATAAAACTTCCATTCCCTCCCCACTCCAGGGGAAGGTTACTGCAAAATCCTCATTTCCTGCCGATCAGTTGAAATTTGGGAGGCAGAGAATAGATGGAAGCGGGACCAGTCAGAGGTGGTATTTACCGGTTCTCCGAACTACTCAAAATTTCTGCTACCGGTTCTCCAGAACCAATCAGAACCTGCTGAATACCACCTTTGAAACAGTCTATTATTATAAATGGGGTATCAAGCTTCTGTAAACTAAAAGCTTTCCCCCTAATGAATCTGGTTAATAAGACTGTGAGGGTCTACTTTTTATTGGGAGTGGTTGATAAATAGATTAATAAATAAATCTACATTGAATACGAAAGTGAGAAACTAATAGGAAGGAAAATGGTTTAGTGATAAGGAGAGAAGGAACAGAGATTTAATTGCAAAGCAAATATAAAAAAAGAGTTGGGAAGAAGGGGAAGACCAAGAAAACTGTTTGTTGATGATGAAATTCTCAGAAAGAGAGAGATCAGAAGTTTAAAAATCAAAAGGCAATGTATGGGTTAGTGGATATAGTAAAAACAAGGAGAATTTGCAGAGATAAAGGGCACTGAATGGTCCATTGGTAAATTAGCTTTCCTTTTCTCTTATCTCCTACTTACTTTGTTTTGTTCACTATTACTTCTTTTTCTGCTTACCCCCAAAGACAAAAAGATGAGAACTCTGCCTGTATCCAAAAGTTAGAGGACTACACACCAAAATAGATGTAAGAATGAATGACAAAAATCTTTAAACAAAGACGAGATAAAAGAGACGTTAAAGTAATAATGAACAAAATGAAAAGAAGAAATTTCTAGGACAAAAATGAAGATTTTTCTGGAAACTATAGTATTTAAAAAAAAAGAGGTAATAGCAATAGCAGTAGACTTATATACCGCTTCATAGGCCTTTCAGGCCTCTCTAAGCGGTTTACAGAGAGTCAGCATATTGCCCCCAACAATCTGGGTCCTCATTTTACCCACCTCGGAAGGATGGAAGGCTGAGTCAACCCTGAGCCGGTGAGATTTGAACCGCTGACCTGCTGATCTAGCAGTAGCCTGCAGTGCTGCATTTAACCACTGCGCCACCTTTCAATGTAGGTGAAAGATTTACAGTATGTCCTAAGCAAGTATTTCTCTGCCTCGGCAACTATGACATGTATACTTCAACTCCCATACTGGTTGGAAAATTCTGGGAGTTGAAGCCCATCCATTTTAAAGTTGGCAAGATTGAAAAACATTGCTTTAGAATACAGCTTGGCTCTAGAATGTTTGCAAAGCAAAGGGATGTTATTAAAAATGAAAGGTAAAAGTTCCCCTTGCACATATGTGCTAGTCATTCCCGACTCTAGGGGGTGGTGCTCATCTCCATTTCAAAGCTGAAGAGCCAGCACTGTCTGAAGACATCTCCATGGTCATGTGGCCAGCATGACTAAACACCAAAGGTGCAGTGAACGCTGTTACCTTCCCACCAAAGGTGGTCTCTATTTTTCTACTTGCATCTTTACATTCTTTCAAACTGCTAGGTTGACAGAAGCTGGGACAATAGGAGCTCACTCCGTTACGCGGCACTAGGGATTCAAACCACTGAACTGCTGACCTTTCCGACTGACAAGCGCAGTGTCTTAGCCACTGGGACAACATGTCCCTTATTAAAAATTACTTTTTCACATTTCAAACAGAACAGTGGGAAAAAATTTTTCTTTTTGAGTTTAGATATAATAGATATCATCCTCTGGTTGCTAAAGAGCTTCTAATATTTATGTCCTAACCATGTTTGGAGTAGGGTAGGAGAGGAGACAGTGATTACTGTTAAGGTGAAAAACAAAGGGATCTACCATTGCAATGCAGGGCCCAAAATGTCTTGGGTTAACTTTCGCTTTGGATGTGTTTCTCTTTCTTATATGTAGATGAAGAGATAACCCAAGTAATACATTTAGAAGTATTACTTAGGGCTACCAAATCTCTCACTCACCGGGAGAGGTCAGCCTTTAAGGCTGCCAGATCTGAATCGGAAATATCTAGGCTTCAGCTAGAGGGCAGCAGAGATTCACAGAAAATTGTTCTGCTGCCCTCTAGTGGTCATCCAGATGTCCAGATGTGGAAGTCTGAATGGCTGACCTATTCAGGGAGTCACTCTGTAATGTATGGAGAAAAAAAGGAGACGGAGAGACAAGAAAGATGTTTCTCTGTATGTGTTTATTTTCTGTGTCTGTATTATATCCTGTAAAATGACAAGTGATAAATTGGTGTCTCTGTTTGTGTTTGCATTTTTCACAAGGATGAGCCAGTTGTCTTTGGCTTATAAGGGAGCACATGGATGGCTTTCTGTTGGACATAAAATAGCTCTCTCTCTCTCGGGCGCACTCTCTCTCTCTCTCTCTTACCCTCCGTCCCTCCCTCCCTTCCCAAGTTAAGGTCATGTTTTGGGAGCAGAGTTCAGGACCTACTACTCTCCATGAAGTGTTTCATAGCTTTAATCTACCCCTGATAGCAAAGATGTGAAAGTTCAGCACCTCCTACTACAGGCCTCTTTTTTTCTCTTTTTTTGCTTGAAAAATACATGCCCAGACACACAACTTCATGCATGTGTTGAGCAGAGATCGGTTTAAATGCATTGATTAGTCAGCAACACATCTAATGTGATGCCAGTACATTTCAAGAAGATCTTAGCAATGCTGCAGGTATGAAGCCCTATAACCTGAGGGCAGGCCTGGCATTAAGTAATTCCTACCAGGTTTAGGCAAGCCCCCCCCCCCTCCCAACCCCACTCAGGGAAGCCTGGCAGAATGATATTACGGTTTTCCTTGACCTAAGAATGACTCAAGTTTATAATGAATAAACCCTTTGCCTACCATACAGTATAGCTGGTCTGATATCTATTGCAAATACCCAAAGGTAGAAGGATCAGATCAAGTTTAATCTGCAGAAGGTGTTACTTCCCCAGCTCACATAAAACTCCCCACCAGTCTCTTCTTCCACAACCAGGCAGTCTGAGTATTTATTATCGAGGAGTAAAACATGTGAAGACAGGGCAGCTTCAGGGGTGGGGTTGAAAATTTTTAGCAACCGGTTCTCTGCCTGGTTGCTGGGTGGGCATGGCCACGGGGGCGTGGCCTAGCCAGCTTCCTGCACCATGGTGTGGGGAGGTCGCCCTCCTCAGGCTCCGAAGGCTTCCCTTGAGCCTCCAGGAGGGCGAAAACAGTCTCTCCTGGGCTCTGGAGGCCCTCCGGAGGCCAGAAACGGGCCCTTTTCCGGATTTCCAGTAGGTCCATTTTTCACCCTCCCGGAGCCTCTGCGCGGTCCCTGCACTTACCTCGCATCCATAATGAGCTGCGTGGAGACTCCTGGGAGGAGCAGGATGGGTGGGATCAGGTAATCCTTTCAACTACCGGTCAGCGAACCAGATTAAAATTAACATCTGGTTTGCCCGAACCGGTCCGAACCGGCTGAATCCCACCCCCGGGCTGCTTCCTTGGCTAGATAATGCAACTTCTCTTACATGTTCACGATTATAATCTGATCTGAAGTGAAAGTTGGGTCACAGGCAATGGCTGCTATAGATTTACTGAGAAACTGCTGTTAAGATCAGATATGCTCTATGTGGTTTTTGTGTGTGTTGAACTCCTGGTGACTACCAGGAGAAATCCCTGCAGATTTTTTTTTATGGCAAGGTTTTTCATAAGTGGTCTGCCCTTGCCTCCTTCCTAGGGGTGAGAGAGACAATGACTGAACCAAGGCCACCCAAGTTGCCTTCATGGTTAAGGCAGGACTAGAACTCACAGTCTCTCAGTTTCTAGTCTGGTACCTTAACCACTACACCAACCAGGAACTTTCTATGTCTACACTCCAAAAGCAATCTGGATTTAATCTTTTTTATTGCCTTTGAGGGATCCCGGAGTCCTTTTTTGAGAACCCTGAAACATGCTTATTGCTTTGATGGCCAAGAGCAAGTGAAGCCATAACTTTCTTTAATAGATTAAACCTTAATAGTTGCGGTCAATTATTGTGTTGTGTTGTTTCTCTGTGTCATATAATATATGTGGGTATCAGGGGTGGGTTCCTGCCATTTCTAACCTCTTCTATAGAAGAGGTTCCACAAATCTACAGTGCCGTTTAGAACCGGTTCCAGCTCCCTCCCCCCCACCCGTCTGCACATCATCAAGATGAAGAACGAGAGGAGGAATTGTTGAAGTCCACAAGTCCTAAAGCTGTCAAGTTTGAACATCCCTGGGGGTTTTTTTCTAAAGGGTTAGGGGTGCAAGGGTCTTGTAACTTGACAGCTTTAAGACTTGCGTGCTTCAAATGCCAGAGTTTCAGAGCCAACATAACTGGAGGAGGAATTCTGGGAGTTGAAGTCCACAAGTCTTAAAGCTGTCAAGTTTGAACACCCCTGTGTTTTTTTCCTAAAGGGTTAGGGGTGCAAGGGTCTTGTAATTTGACAACTTTAAGACTTGCGTGCTTCAAATGCCAGTTTCTGAGCCAATATTTTGGTTGCTAAGCAAGAGCGTTGTTAAGTGAGTTTCACCACATTTTACAAGTTGGCCATGCTCACCCAGTCACATGGCTGGCAAGCCACTCCCACCCGGTCACATGGCCGGCAAGCCACTCCCACAAAGCAGACCACACCTACAGAAGAGGTTCTAAAAATGTTTGAAACCCACCACTGGTGGATATATACATAATTTTGTATTTATTTATTTATTTAGTCATGTTTATGTAGTGTATATTGGTGACCCTTTGAAAGCTATATGCTATGAAATTTCATTTTAAAGTATGCTGATTAGTGTACATTCAAAATGACAATAAAGTTATTCTATGTCTGTCAATTGATTCCATATAGTCGATAATCCAAAATATGTTATATTATATTATCCAAAATAAAGATATACATAAGAATATATATTGTAAGCAATAGTATTATCAGATTATACGTGACAATAGGTTAAAATGTATAGAGAGATAGAGGTATAGAGTGTTATGGCACAACTAGGGAAATTGTTTTATGTATCCCATACAATATTATGCATTTAAAAAGAGATTATACTACATGATTAAGAGAATAACGGTTACGATTAGGGTGTATAGCACCATATATATATAGCACCATATATATGTATATACATACATACATACATACATACATACATACATACATACATACATATGGACTTGATATAACGAGTATACTGCTGTTGCAAAATTGAAATTGTAATGTAGACTAAGGGAAAATTTACAATAAAAACATTTATTTTTTTTTAAAAAAAAGATAATCCAAAATATGTTGATTAAAGATTAAGGTCAACTGAAAACTGCAGAAGTTAATTTGAGCTATTGCAGATTTCCACATTTTGTTAGCATACACTGAGCTGCAGAATAGTTCCTTTTCCCCAGTGCAAATTACTATTCTTACATCAATTACCACGTATCCAGGCGGATTGTCAGAGCCACCTGTTGAATGTCACAATTTTCATTCCACAGTCAAATCTGTGGACTGGAGAGCTGACATAGGGCAAGCCAGTCCCACTATGAAGTAGGAATGAAGGGACATCATTGCCAGACCCTTGCCAGAAAATCACATTCCCCTTCTGTAGCATTGTCCTATTGCCTCCTTCCTACATCCGCTATCTTGCCTTTCATATTCGTCCGTCTGAAAAGCATCTGAAAATAGGTTGGAAATTAATCTGAGAAAGAGTGGATCTCAGATAGCCTAGCATTTCCTCCAACTACATCTTGGGAAGGAAACCAAGGGGATGCAGTTAAACAGAACAGCAATGCCACATCTGGAACCAGAGGTGCAAGGCTGAAGGAAAACTTACCACCTGCCTGCTCTATTCTTGGCTCTTTTCTAGCCACATTTCTATTATGGGAGCGCAAAGCCTTCCTTCTAACTAGCAAGCCAAGCATTTCCTGGAACCAGGCAAGGGAAGCTTTGCCTTGATAGGTGGTCCTGGGACTACACTTTGGGTGGAGAGAGCTTTGGTCCGTCAGCATGTTTGCATTGGCGCTTGTCACAAATCCTTTTGCTTTTCTTCTGCAAAACGATGGAAGGAATTTGTATGCAGTAGGAAAATGCGTGCATGTACACTTGCCTATAAAAATATAGGTTTGATCGTTACATCAATCTCACCTGCGGGCGTTCTTCCCTTACCAGAATCAAGCAGGAGCCGGTATCTTTTTATTGTTTTGTTTCTAAAATAACGTTCTCACAAGACTCCTCAAAGTTTTCCCCATTATATTATTAAGGCTGAAAGGCTTGAAGTGGTTCTATCTGAAATGCACCCCTTCTCAAATAAATATCCATGCATATTTGCAGATGTTACAGTTTCCTCAACTAAAATAGACCCATTAGCTTTTGTTCTCTAAGGCTACAGTCCAGCTAGTTATTACATGGTACAAGATTCTGGAATGCAGGTAGTCCTCGACTTACAACAGTTCATTTAGTGACCATTTGTAGACTTTATACTTAGAATTAGAATAGCTTTATTGTAGGGGTGAAATTCAGCAGGTTCTGACAGGTTCTGGAGAACCGGTAGCGGAAATTTTGAGTAGTTCAAAAAACCGGCAAATATCACCTCTGACTAGTCCCAGAGTGGGGTGGGAATGGAGATTTTGCAATACCCTTCCCCCCAGGAGTGGGGAGGGAATGGGGATTTTGCAATATCCTTCACCTGCCATGCTCACCAAGCCAGGCCCACAGAACCAGTAGTATAAAAAAATTGAATTTCATCACTGCTTTATTGTCACTTTGAATGTACACCAATCGGCAGACTTTAAAATGAGATTTTGTTGCATACAGGTCTCAAAGGGTCACCACCTCCAACATATACTACAGAAACATGACAAAATAAATAAAGAAATACGAAAATATGCATATAACCTTATATATTATATGGCACGGAGAAACAACACAGTCTAGTTCGGATCTATACATGTACATGGAGAAAAAAATGAATCTTGTTAGTTTACCAGACGGATGGCATAGGGAACAACTTATTGTAGCTATAATAGCACTGAAAACAGCAACTTATGACTATTTTTTTACATGATGATTGCAGTATCCCAATGGTCACGTGATCAAAATTCAGACATCCGGCACTGGCTCCAATTTATCATGGTTGCAATGTCCTCGGGTCATGTGATCACCTTTTGCAATCTTCTGGCAAGCAAAGGCAATAGGGAAGCCTGGTTCACTTCCCAATAACAACTGTGTTATTGATTTAACAATTGCAGTGATTTACTTAAGATCATCAAATGAGGCAAATCACTTAACAAAAATCCCGCTTATTAACAAAAAAATTGGGCTTAATTGTGGTCGTATGCCGAGGACTACCTATAGAGGGAACCCGTGTCCATATTGTAATGTAAAGTTTGAGATGATTGATTAATGTATCAAATTTCCTTTTATATATGAGGACAAAAACAAAGGAACGTTAATTTATTAGTTTATACATTCTGAGGCTGCTCTGGTTGCAATGAATGACTTTAATAGAGAACGGCGGGGGGGCGCTATTAAAAGATTGTGCTGTGGTTTTTCTCTTTTAAAAAACCTGGAAGTTTTGAGAACTGTGTATTACTTTGTTTGATATATTGAAAAAGCTGTAATAGATACCTAAATTCCCCTAATTGGCTTAGCGGCAAATTGAGGGATAGGTATTGGTAGATCTCCAAGTAGATTCCAATCAATCAGCAAAGATTCTGACTCCCAAAAATTTAACACAGCCGACAAAAAGGTGCCCTAGACAGATGATGAAATACCTGAAATAAATGCAAACAAACATGGCTCATTCTCAAATCTACACAATGCTGGTAAGATCAGCAAAGCATCAGTACTTCTCTGTATTTATTGTATCTGTAGACTTGGCCTAGCAGTTCTGTTCAGAGCCCTCTTTTGAAGGAGTTTCAGACTGTGATCTTGGGGATGCTCTTGAGATCATGTGTAGTATAAGGCTGAGCGGTCTCATTATGCTATTTGAGAAAGAACATTTAATGGTACAGGTGAGGTGTCATTAGTATGCTGATGGAATCCCCTTGTCCAATTGTCATCCTGGTCCAAGCCAGGGATACCAGTGGAAAGCTTAAAGCAGAGCCTCGACTCTATCAAATGCTGAATGTTGTGAAACATTCAGGAATATCAACCCAAACCAAGTAAACTCCAAAGAGGTTCACACTCATATTGGAAGAGGTGGTTGGTGATATGGAAGCCTTCCTGGACTCAGGGCTATTGTTTAAACTGCAATGAGAGATTTCAATGAACTTCAGCAAGTGTGTCAGTTGTAACCCTACTTGACCAGGATACTTTGACAAAAAAGGGGACCCAATGGGCGAGTACCAACACTGGAGGAGACTACTAGACTGATAATAAACTCTGCCTCCTCCTTCGCTCACTGCTTTCTCACCTGCTCAACTGACATAATTGTATTCTCTTTATTTTCTTTTTCATTGTTTATTGTATTGTTCCATTACTTTTGCTACTGTTATGTTTACACATTTCTCTATGTTTATATTGTTGTAAGCTGCCTAGAATAGCCCCATGGAAAGATAGGCAGCAAATCAATTTAACAAATAACTGAACTATACGTCATGCCTGCATCTCCATACAGTTGAATTAGGAATCACAAGGCAGCCTTTGGGGATAATTCAGAAGCTATGGCAGGTCAAAAATGCAATGGTAAGATTGTTGGCAGGGTAGCCCCATCAGTAAACCAATGTGGGGAAATTAAGGCTCATGAACAAGAAAGCAGATCTTTCTGCATACAGACATGGTCTGGAATCTCTCATAGTTGCTTCCCTCTTCAAATTTTGGAAGACCGTTAAAACAACTCTCTCCTACATAGGTTCAATAAGAGCCAATGTTTTGTCCCATGCATCTTGAGTGGTGGTTTTCTCTAATGTTTTTAGTTTGTTGCTTTTTTCTTTTTTCTAAATGCTGTGGTGTGTTTATACTAACAATAATTAGAATTGTTTAGTCAATAGCAACTCTATGGATGCAAAAGCTGAACATGGAAGTACCAGAATAGAAACTGTATTGATGCATTTCAATTTCAATGTTGAAGACCCATGGGTAGACCTGAAAACAAATAGATTATCGAAATATAATGTTCATCCAAACCACTAATGACCAAGAACCAACTGTTATATTTTGGACATATCAAGTGGAGCCTCCCTTGAAAAGTCAATAATCTTCAGAAAAATTGGAGAACAAACAGGAAGATGATCTACACATTATTGAAAGGCCTAAAGGCCAAGTTAAAAATACATAACGCTGGAAGGAATTCATGTGATTGCTAAGAACCAACACAAATCTGATCACAATTAATCACTCAGAGTTTGCATTATTATTATTATGTGGTTAATCTTTGGTGAGATTCACAGCCTTTGGGGCTGGTTGGTAGCTCAACAGCTCGAGTCCTAACCAAGGACCTAGGAACTGTTAAGGTAACCTCGGAGGATATAAGCTGTTCCAAGTAGGGTGGTTTTTTGTAGAATCAGAATGTTCAAGTCTGATAAATTATTGTTATTATTAATAATTATAAATTATTATTATTATTATTGATATCAATGATATTAATATTGATATTGTTGATATTATTATTTTATATGCTGCTCAGAATCTACAGTTTGGGGCATGGTACAAAAATTAAATAAATACAAATAAATGGCCTTTCCCCAACTAAATTAGGCTGCAGCCATCAAGATAGCTTGGAATAAAATTAAGGGTAATTATTAATGGAAGAATAGCAAATTCTGGCATAATGAAGATAAATGTACTTTTACTAGAGCTAGGAAAATGTATATGGGATACTGGATCTGAAAACCAGTAGATGACTGCAGAGGTACACAGAAAGTTCTTTGCTGCCTTCTAGAGATTGCCTGGATTTTTATCAGCCCTCAATTGGTTTTTATCTAAGGTATTTGTAAGAAGTCATTTGTTCAAAGAGAGAAAATAAGAGAGAAAGTGGGATGAGAAGAAAGATACCAAAGGGACTTTTGGTAGAAGGAAGAATATATAAACTTTCCATCGGGTATGCATCCAGCAGCTTGCAAGAGATGGGTGCACTCAAGTGTCACCATTTCCCCCCCTTGTTTTTCACCTAATTTATTGGTAGGTTTTCTTTCGTTGACTCTGTTCAACCAAAAGGTTTAATAACCGGTAGATCCCACCTCTGATTAAAAGCATTAAAATAAAAAAAGATAAATATTTCCAAAACCATAAAAGTTTAAATTATAATCGAAAGTAGAATTATAGTTAAAATATGGGGAGGGGAGGGAACAGGATGCATGGGGGGGGGGGTTGCTTCTTAATTCAACAATCACTTCCAGTGTGATTTTCCTCTATGAGGGCCCCAAGTAATCTTCAAATTACAAACAAGTCTTAATATCAGTGAATATTTGCTTTACTTAGAGCCCATAAGTTGCAAGACAGCCAATGGAGTTGTAATATAGTTAAGAATAGAGAAACAATTATTCAGAGTGAAGCTGTGGAGGGGAGGGAGAAGGCATCCCTTGGCAATCTTTTTCCTATCTTTTGAAAAGAACATGAATTTTGCTTCGTGCAAATCTTGGGCGGGGAGATGCAGAGAAATCCATTCATAATTTAATTTAAATATCTGTTTTGGGGAAGCTGAGGTAGAGATGGGAATACATCATTTGGGGCTTTGAGGTTTTCGGAAACCAAGAGTTTGTGCTACGTGACCAAAGGACAAGCCAGAAAGAAAAAGAGCAAATTTGGGGCCTGATGATATAGGAATACCCCTAAGCTTTGAAGTACTTTACCATTTTGACAAAGGGTTAGTTTGGACCTCAGATCTTCTCATCCAAAAGGAACCTATAACTAGCTGAGTGGGCAGACTCAGTCCAAGCCCTGAAGGAATTTCTCTGTTTAGATAGTTGCTGAAACCAGCAGCTCAGTGGTTTACCACATAGTGTAGCTGGATGCAGATCTCAGGAGAATCAGATCAAGTCCCAACAGGCCCTGAAAGAACCAGGAGTCTGATTTTAATCTCCTTTGAATTTAAATCAGAGTCGCCTCCTTAGGTCATTGCAGTTGTGAATTAGTAACCATAGCCAATTCTGGCTAAGATGAAATTTAAACAGTAATATTGATACCTTAAGCAAAGTGGGTACGCCAGTGTTTCTCAATCTTGGCAACATGAAAATGTATGGACTTCTACTCCCAGAATTCCCCAACCAGCGTGGATGGCTGGGGAATCCTGGGAGAGGAAGTCCACACAACTACAGGCTGCCAAAATTGAGAAACACTGGGGTATGCAATTGTTGCCTGTTATATCTTCATATTGGCTTTAATGGCAGCGACGGGGATTTTATTTCATGGGTTCCATAGTGAAATGTCTCCTCTTAACCCAAACAGTTTGCTATTTTTAAAGTTATAACTAGATTGTATCCAAGTTCTAAGTTGTCCTCTGAAAATCTAGGACATTGTGCAGATTTATATGAAGGAGAGAAAGAAAAAGGAAGAGAAATTGCATTGTTTCTACTAACAATTCCATATATGCAACATCGGGGCCTCCATATGCATTGCTTCAATTTCCCGGGGATACGCAGAGGCTCAATATGGTTGTTCATTCACTTGCTAGTTAAGATTATGTACAATAGATATTTGCTCAATGTTTATTGGAAATCTTGAGCCATTGGGGTGCTGAAGAACTCTCCTCCTCAAAAGCAGTTCTTTTTCTTTTCATTTTAGGGATCACTACTGAAGTTCCAACACTACATAAACCTCATACCAGTATTAAACAGTTGGGATAGCAGCAACAACACTAGTGAAGAAGCGCCACAAATATTCTTCTCATCAGTTCCGCTGAATTAGGCAAATCTAACCCAGCCTTGTAACTTTCCCATGAAAGTCTAGCCATAACTTTTAAACTTAATATATACATTATTTATATGTATATGATTGCAAGATTTAGTCTTTTTTCTGTTCACTTGAAGACAACAGTTCCTTGAGCTGACATAGAGAGTATACATAAGGAGGAATCTCAGGTAAGGAAGAACAGTAATGCTATGGCTTACTGCCATTGGCAGGGCTGGGGCATGTTGAGGAATGTGGTATTGACCACAGCAGCATGAAGTAGCGCTGGAGATTAAAAATGCTGGTGTGCATTTGTTAGGCTATCAGTATTCATGATCCCTGTGGTGGCATTGTGGACTGATTCCAATAAAAAGAATATCTGTAGCTCCAGGTGGAAATATAGGATTCTTGGTGCTCTTTAAACTTGGTTATCTTCCCAACTATGGTGACATAATTACTGCAGTAACAGAGAACATTAAGAAGTCCACACTATAGTGTAGAATGTCGTGGCAATTCCTTCCACATTAAAGTTCAGTAAACTGTCTATTGTTTAATTCTCCTCCTCCTCCTCCTCCTCCTCCTCCTCCTCCTCCTCCTCCTCCTCCTCTTCTTCCTCCTCCTCCTCCTCACCAAGTATTATTTTTATTTCCATCTGAAGCCCTAAGATACTTAGATCCCTACCTTTCTTCCTCCATCAATTTATAGCTTTAAAAGAGCAATTTGGATCTTCAATTACTATATAATGAAACTAGAATGAGTTAATTACAACATATCACTAATTGGCATCACTGTTATTGTATCATTCAAACTAATTATGTTAATACTGTGTCAATGAAGTAGATTGAAGACGTCAGTCTGTCTCACAGTGCATTTCTTAGTGTTTTCTGATGAATGACTTGCTCATCCCAACCTTCCTTACCTATGATTCTTTAACAAGCATTTAATGATATATCCTATCCTTTCTCTAATTGGTTTCCTTGCATTTCCTCAGATGGATTTCCATCAGGAGTCTTAAAGGGCCATAATAGCTTTGTTTCAAAAACAGATGATTCTTGTTTTTATTTCGTTCAGGCAATCCAAGCAATTTCACGTGAGCCAGTAGAAGTCCAGCCATCTTCAAATAATCTTGCTTGTAGACTAATTAATAACATATATTATCTTTGCAATAATGTGCACTCAGCTACATTGTGCTCTTATTTACATTATGCATAATTATTATTAGGTAAACCCAACTAAGCATTTTTGATAGGCACTAAGTTTAATGTCACATTATAGTGCCAACGTTACTCAAAGCAGCTTTCCTCCTTTGATGTCTTTCACATACATTAAAACCTGCTGGCTGAGGGACAATGAATGTTCTAATCCAATATAGCTGGAAGGGCCCAGCCAGAAGAAGTCTGGATTGCTTGCTTGCTTGCTAATTCGCTCATTCGTTAATTCATTCATTAATTAATTCATTCATTTGACATTTGCCACCCATCTTAATTTGAAGTGACTCTGGAAGGCTTACAGCATTAAAAGCAGGAGTGGGATTCTACTGGTTCGGACCAGTTCGGAGAACCTGTAGCTCCAACTATCAGCTGGGAGCAAATCGGTTCATGCCAATTTTGAAGTGGGCCCACCCGCCTGCCCCTCCGCTATGCTCACCTATATTTCCTTTTCTGAAGCCCAGCTGATCAGGGAGGCAGAATGGATTGCCATGCCTCACCTGTTTTCCGCGCCAGCATTAATATGGAAGGTGAGTTTTCTGTAAACTGTACACATGTGCAAAGCGTCTGCTCAGTGAACCAGTTGTTAAACCGGTAGATCCCACCTCTGATTAAAAGCATTAAAATAAAATAAAAATATTTCCAAAACCATAAAAGTTTAAATTATAATCGAAAGTAGAATTATAGTTAAAATATGGGGAGGGGAGGGAACAGGATGCATAGAGGGGGGCAGGGGGGTTGCTTCTTAATTCAACAATCATTTCCAGTGTGATTTTCCTCTATGAGGGCCCCAAGTAATCTTCAAATTACAAACAAGTCTTTTTGTTAATATCAGTGAATATTTGCTTTAATTAGAGCCCATAAGTTGCAAGACAGCCAATGGAGTCGTAATATAGTTAAGAATAGAGAAACAATTATTCAGAGTGAAGCGTTCCTATGGAGGGGAGGGAGAAGGCATCCCATGGCAATCTTTTTCCTATCTTTTGAAAAGAACATGAATTTTGCTTCGTGCAAATCTGGGCGGGGAGGAGGGAAGATACAGAGAAATCCATTCACGATTTAATTTAAATATCTGTTTCAGCCCAGAAGGGATTTCAAAGGACATGCAGTCCCAACCCTTCTCTCTCATTCCTGCTATGGGTCATGTTAATTAAACCCCACCCGTTTCTTAAAGATCTTTATCAAGAGTACATTTTACAATCCTCCTGGTTCGGAGTACATTGTATTTTCTCCTAATAACTAAGCATGGGAAGAACACTAGCACCCCTAGTCAGATCATATGGAAATAATCATTACGGTTTGATGTACGAACAGTTTTAGATCTCAGCCCACTCTCTGAGACTACTTTATACAGCATAAGCTGGCTTGAAAATCAATTCGATCGGGGCAGAATTTAACTTTCGGTTGTTTCAGAAATAAAACAATGACCTCACAAAGTGCAATGATACGGAACAGCACAATATTGACTTATGTATTAAACAACACAGGCCTAGGGTAGGAAGAGTGTATTATTGATGATTCAGACCAATGTGAGATCGTTGCACTCTCAAGAACAGAATTGATTTTTTGCACCAAATCAGTCAAATCAGAAAACAGTACTATTTTTACAAATACGGGTAGTTCTCAAATTACGAACACAATTGAGCCCAAAATTCCTGTTGCTAAGCAAGATAGTTGTTCAGTGAGGTTTGCCCCATTTTACGACCTTTCTTGCTGCAGTTGGTAAGTGAATCATTGCAATTGTTAACTTACTAACACAGCGGTTAAGTGAATGTGTCTTCCCCATTGACTTTGCTTGTCAGAAGGTCACAAAAGGGGATCACATGATTCCGGGACAAAGCAACCGTCATAAATATGAATCAGTTGCTAAGTGTCTGAATGTTGATCACGTGACCATAGGGATGCTGCAATGGCCGCAAGTGTGAAAAAAGAGCCATAGGTCACTTTTTTCAATGCTGTTGTAACTTCTAGTGGTTACTAAATGAACTGTTGTAACTCGAGGACTACCTATATTATAGTAAGGACAGAAACATGGTCTTAATACCTGATTTTTGTAAATAAAGAGGTGGTAATGCAAATCATAGAGTCATGGCAATAATTTTTTAAAAAAAATCCTCATGGATATATTTAAACTGGAATTAAACAGAACAAATAGGTTTTAAATTTTCATGCATTAACATTTATCTTTTTGCAATTAACTAACTTCTTTTCAATGAACCAATCAGCTGAATGTAGTGTTTTTGTTTATATTATTTGAAATGCATTGTCATATAACTGATCAGCTAATAGATATTTTTTCAAAACAATCCATTTCTTTGTTGATCATTTTATTACTATCAGATAATTTCTTTAATAGTCTTCTAAGTTTAAATGTGAACAGAATATTACTGTAACTGTAGTTTTGAGTTTTCTACGTATATATTGTTTAATTTAGAAAGGGCAAATTATACATGTAACTTTATTAAAATGTTATCTTTGTATTTAAAGTCCCAAGTAATATAATGTCTCAGAGTGAAAATATGAATTATGTTATGACATGTCTGATATTTGCAAATTGCTAATTGCATTTCAGATTTGAACAAGTTCCCAATTTTCTTTTTTTTGTTAATATAAAATTGATTGGGGTGTAAATTGTTATTTAATTAATATGCAACGTATTAATATAACATCTGGCCAGACAGCATATTGCTGACTAGTATAATTGATTTATAAAAGATTAATGATATTAAGAATTAAATTAAGCAAATTAAAAACTGGAGTTGTAGCAGCCTGTATTTGGGCTTTATCCATCCATTGACCGAATAGCTGCCACCACTTAATTTTCTGCATCCTTTCCCATCCACGTATCTGTAGACTTACAGTAGAGAGGATGGGATGAGAAAACAAGGAAGATGACAACTAAGGTGTTCAAAGGCCTGGAGTCTAAAACATATGAAGAACATATGAAGGTTGCAGGATTTGGGTTTGGCTAATCTAGAGGAAAAAAGAACTAGGGGGTGACATGATAGCAGTATTCTGGTATTTGAAGGGCTGGCACAAAGAAGAGGGGGGGTCAAATTATTCTCCAAAGCACCAGAGGGCAGGGCAAGAAATAATGGTTAAACTAATCAAGGAGAGAAGCAATCTGGAATTAAGGAGAAACTTCCTAACAGTGAGAAAACGTAACCAGGGGAACAGCTGGCCTTCAGAAATTGTGGGCACTTAATCACTGGAGGGTTTTAAGAAGAGACTGGACAGCCACTTGTCTGAAATAGTATAGAACCCCCTTGATTCTGCTTGAGCAGGGGGGTGTACTAGAAGACCTCCAAGGTCCCTTCCAGCTGTCTTCTCTTCTCTCTTCTCTTCCCTTCTATTTCATTCTTCTAAATCCCATCTATGCTGGTAACACATTGGATGTGGCCTAGTATGATTAAATTTCTTTTGATATAATTTTTATTGAAGGAATTCTGAACAAGAGGAAAACGATAGGAATATTAGAATGAAACAAGGAAAAGTAGTAAATAAGTAAGCAAGAAAATAGAAAAAAAATATAAGAAATCTTTTTGACAGAAGTTATAAATGTGTTTACATTTTACTTTCTCTTTCGCTAAGATTACATCATAATTTCCTTCTTCCCCCTGTTACTTTTCTAATCTTTAAACTCATAAGCCATAAGCTCGTTTTTCTCTTTTTCCCCTCAAAAACTTCATGAAGAGTTTCCAGTCACCAGTAAATGTAGTTGTTGAGCTAATTCTGCCATGTCTGCCAGTTCTATCATCTTCACCAGCCATTCTTCTATTGTGGGCATTTCATATTCTTTCCATTTTTGAGCATATAATAGTCTTTCAACAATAAACATATATAAAATTAATCCTCCATGGATATTTTCTAATTGACTGTCTATTGATCCCAGCAAGAAAAAGGTCTGGTTTCAATTGAATATTGATCTTTAAAATTCTTTGTATTGTTATATATATAATATAATATTTGAACCCAGGAATTTTTGGCTTTTTTACAAGTTCCAACAGAAGACAATAAATGCAGATCAGGGTTGAACTGTTGGTGGTTTTCATGGTTTCATAACCAAGCTAGGTAACATCATCAGTTCTAGTGTGTGTGGGGTTTGCTAAGACTTATATGCAAGGGTGATTCAGTGGCTAAGACATTGAGGTTGTCCATCAGAAAGATCGGCAGTTCAGCGGTTCGAATCCCTAGTGCCGCGTAACGGAATGAGCTCCCATTATTTGTCCCAGCTTCTGCCAACCTAGCAGTTCAAAAGCAAGTAAAAATGCAAGTAGAAAAAATAGGAACCACCTTTGGTGAGAAGGCAACAGCATTCCCTGCTTTTTCGGTGTTTAGTCATGCTGGTCACATGACCACAGCGATGTCTTCGGACAGGGCTGGCTCTTTGACTTTGAAACGGAGATGAGCACTGCCCCCTAGAGTCGAGAACGACTAGCACATATGTGTGAGGGGAACCTTTACCTTTACCTATATACAATAGCTTGCTCTGCTAGTGTTGGTGAGGGTGTAATTTTCTCCTTGGAAATTCCTTGATTTTTTAAAAAGTCCACCAAGCATGATAAAATGACCCTTCATTTTATCTGCATTTCCAGCATAAATTTGAAACACCTTTATATATTCTAGATACTTTTTCTAGTCATAAAACATGGCCTAGTGTACTTATGAAAGTAACAGGGAAAATCAATCATTATTTTCAAGTACTATCTAGCAAGATTCACAACATGTGAAAAGGAAATGCACTAGTGAAAATGTTAATTTCAAAATGATCAAAAATAGAGAGAAGGCTACAGAGGCAAAATTAGAAAAATATTAGAATAGAAATGTTAAAAACAGAGCCATGTAAGCAAAAGAAATATATATCAGAGGAAAAATAAAATTTCTGATTTTATTTTATACTACTTATGTATATTACAAAACTACAAAATAGCAAGAGATGATTTGAAATGACATAATAATTTAACATATAAATAAATAAACAATGAATGAATGAATACATAAGTAAAAATCAGCAGTACCATATAAATGTGCTACAAAATATTAAGGATTGATGTAGACTGATCAAATTCAGAAGTGACAAAATAAATACTGAGCCAAGGTGGCGCAGTGGTTAAATGCAGCACTGCAGGCTACTGCTAGATCAGCAGGTCAGCGGTTCAAATCTCACCGGCTCAGGGTTGACTCAGCCTTCCATCCTTCCGAGGTGGGTAAAATGAGGACCCAGATTGTTGGGGGCAATATGCTGACTCTCTGTAAACCGCTTAGAGAGGCCTGAAAGGCCTATGAAGCGGTATATAAGTCTACTGCTATTGCTATATTGCTATAAATATAATACTGAAAGAGGTATTGTTTAAAGATTTCTGAGACTTTGATCAAGAGTGCTAAAAACTTGAGGTACCAAGTAGCACACATTCTACATGTGTGTTGGGATCCAGCCCAATCTAAAAAAAAAAGAGGTTCATCCGAAGAAGACATTTGGGATTCTCCAGAAAACTACATTCCCTCAAAAGATCTCTAGGAAGATTTCGTTGTCTAATAGACTTCCTAAATACACTTTTGACACAAACACCCTATAAGATTTGAAATAGTTTCTCCTCTAGAAACCAGATAAAAACTGAAACGATACATTTTAGGGTTAAGAGATTATGCAAATAAAGTCCAGTCTGATGTTGAAAAAGAGATACAGATGACACTTTTACGATAGGACAAATCCATATAAAGGGATATATTTGAATGCTTGGACAGATTTGCAAAGTCTTGTGTTATAAACTATTAAGACAGGAAGACCACTAATATAAATAATTTCAGAAACTAAGAAAAAGCAAAAAAAATAATAACACTGAAATAAATATAAAGCAAAGATTATGTCTTTCTCTTTCTCTCCTGTTCATGCTATGGATGTATAACATCTGGAATGAATAAATAATGAATTCAGCCTTTTTCAGCTAGCTGGTTCTGAAATAGTTAGTAGGGATTCTAACCTTATATTGAAAATTCACATACAGAGGTGTTAAACTATATATCCTGATACTTTAAAAAAACCAATAAAACTAAAATTAAATAACAATGGTATTCACAAATGAAGGCAAATATATGTGGCTCAGGATAATGTTTCTGGATCTAATCTGGGTTAGTCACTAGTCTTCCAATCTTTTGGACTTGTGCTGGAGCCCATCCTCAAGGAACTCCTCTCTCGCGCACGCATGCTCACATTTGCAAACCGATAGGGAAGGTAAGTGAATCCCACCCCTGGTATGTATGCATGTATATATGTACTATATACATTTATACATGTGTGTGTATATATTCCAAAGAAGATTATATCAAGAAAAGGATGCCAAATATAGGAAAAATGTTTCATTGCAGATATGGAAGTGATAAATATAAGTTTTCTTCAAGAGAAAATTAATAAGAATTATTAGCATTAGACACAGTACAGATATTTCTAAGGTGTTTGAAGCAGTGGTGGGATTCTATTTTTTTACTGCTGGTTCTGTGGGCTTGGCTTGGTGGGCGTGGTGTGGCTTGATGGGCATGGCAGGGGAAGGATACTGCAAAATCCCCATTTCCTCCTGATCAATTGAGAGGCAGAGAATAGATGGGAGGCAGAGAATAGATGGGGGTAGGGCCAGTGGTGGGTTCCGGCCAGTACAGTCGTACCGGTAGTAGCTGGGAGCAGCTGACCCACCCGCCCATCCACAATCTATACCGGTTTTTAAAGCAACTGGCTAATTGCGCAAGCGTGCACAGTGTGTGGCGCCTGCACGAGCTTCGACAAGCAGCTGGGTATCGCAGGTGTGGTGGAGTGCACATGCGTGCACAGCGCATGTGCATGAAAGAATGTGCAGCCCCATGAGCACCATTTGAAGAGGGTTTGAAGAGACTGACAAAGGAACAAGCAACTTTCTGGGATACAGAATTCCAAGTTCCTCTGAGTCTTCTTATTTATATAAAAATAGAAACAGTTAGTTGTTTATATTATTCCTGGCATAAAAACTAAAGATTGCAAACAGAGCTTAAAGAATAGACAAGCCACAGGATTTTACTAAAATAACAAATAAAGTTCATCATGAACTACAGCCAGGGTGACATGAAGAGAACTTCACTCATGCAATGGGATCTTTCTGTGCTCTCCTCCTAGTGTAACCTCTGGGCCTCCAAATCTGCTAGGCAACTTATCCCAATCTTCTTAAACAGATTTCAAGAGTGCTGTGTGATTTTGTGTGTTTGTGTGTGTGTACTGGAGTGTTTGTGCTGGAGAGAAATGATGCTCTATCGACACATAGATAGCAACACCAATAGCACTTAGACTTATCTACCGCTTTACAGCCCTCTCTAAATGCTTTACAAAGTCAGCATATTGCCCCCAACAATTTGGGTCCTCATTTTACTGACCTTGGAAGGATGGAAGGCTGAGTCAATCTTGAGCCTGGTGAGAATTGAATTGCCAAATTGCAGGCAGCCGGCAGGCAGCAGAGGTAGCCTGCAGTACTGCATTCTAACCACCGTGGCTTATAACCAGATACAATCACAAATTATATTTAGAAAAGAAAATGAATAAATCCATAAAAAGGGTTTATCCAAGTAAGGTTTTTACACTAAAACATTGAAATTTATTGCTAAAGAGTGGTATAATTCTACAAAATAAATTTAGGATTATGAATATAAAGCATGTTTGTTTAAAACCACTACTAATGTCTATCTGTCTGTACTTATATTTATACATGTAAGAGAGGTAAATATTGTTAAATAAATTTTAACTCTCCTAGTGAAAATCTCCATTTAAAACTAAAAGTTTCATAAACTATTTAAAATTAAAATTTTACAAACCAAAAATAAAACAAAAGCATAAAAACAGCAGTTACAAAAACAAAATCCACCAGAGCTACATTATTAAACTAAAAGCTAGGAGCTAAAAGCACAGATCTTTTTAAAAGTCATTGCTTGACATCAAAGCAATAACAAGATATTCCCTGAAATGGATTGCAACAAGCAGAAGGTTCTGTTTTGGCTCTCCTTAGCTTAATGCCAGAGGAGAGCTGCTTAAATTAAGAGCCTGAGTGTGAAAGGACAATGCCTTCCATTTGCAGATGGTCTACTTTGGACCTGGCACACTATGACTGAATGTATCGCTATACTTTTATCTTTCTAAGCCTATTCAGCTTTTAAAAGACAAATCAATTATAATCCATTTGACCAGCGGGCCTTTCCAAGCTCTTTTCTACATATGTGAACCTAGTCCTTTTAATTGGAGATGCCAAGATTTGGATTCAGGACTTTCTGCCTTCAACACAAATTTAGCTCCAGCTAAAGCTGGATTAAGAACCTGGTTTTGATTAAAAAAAATATCATATGTTAAAGTGGCCTACTCAAAAATGGTAAATATAAAAGGCAAAGTTAATGTCTGTGTCAAGAGCAGGAAATCAGGAGTCAAGGTGGTTCAAATTAATATAGGGGTTTTTTTGTGCGGTAAAGCTTTCTACAAGAATCTGAACTACTAAAGGTCAAAGCACATTGGTGATAAATAAGAATCAATGAAATTCAAGGTGGGCTGGACTTCAATCACTTGTGGGCGCAAAGAGATTCCAGACTGATGACATGCTTGACCCCTCCCTTGGGCTCAACCTGGTCGTTACAGTCTGCTGCAAATCATATGATAGTGCAATTGATCTGGAGATACCAAAATGATTGGCTTCAACTAGTATTATTCTGAGTCAAGCAGAATGCATTTTCCTCACTCCTATTCTTTTCACGCTGTTATGGGGTATTTTTCAACATAATATATGCCCAATGTAGAAACACAACCTCCAAGATTTGCATTACACTAGCCTGGCTATGTTATTTGGGTAGAAAATCCCACAAACTCATCCCCCTGACATTGGAAATGTATTAATAATAAACTATCTAGTTGACTACTTCTCCTTTCATGAGGTGGGTGTCTCACTCCCACTATTACGAGGTGCTGAACATCACACCAGTTAAGGAAACAATAGTTCCCTAAGACACTTCACAGTGGCCAGGTCATCATGTCACATCATGCTCTTACTCATGAACTGCAAGAGACTCCATTAATTAAATGAAGAAATTCCCAACAATTCAATGCAACCCCAATGCTGCGTTCCACAATTTTTACAATGAAAAATGCTCAGTGCCCAAATCTGAAGTGCAAGCACTTAAGATGGAAATGAAGATCTCATCACAAACTATGCCCAGTTTTATCCACCCGGCTTAACTCCAAAGCAAACATTTGCCCAGTGAGAATGTAACAATGCTGTGGCATTCATAACCACCTCAACATAATTAAGCAGCATTCTTTAGAAGAATAGTAACGGCAATAAAACTTAGCATTAGCGTAGCATTTTTGAATTGTAGGCATTTTGTCCCTAAGCGGTTCTTATAGTGATCTTTTAAAAGCATGTGGCATATATTAATCTGTACAATAATTCTATACAGTTCTTATCATCTTCATGCAGCAGGTTATGGTCCTGAAGTTAAACGCGAAGAGCGTGTTTAAAACTATCTAATGAGTTAAGCAGAATTCAAACCAAGAATTGCCAGATTCATCACGCAGTTTCTTTGCGGTTGCATCACACCATCCTGAAGTGCTTCCAACCAGATGGATAGTTCCTAGTAGTATCATTTAAAAGACATTATGCAACCATTCTATTCTTTCTTTCCTCCTAAACAAATGCACTTTAGAAAGAAAGAAGGCAGAAAATAATGACATAATAGGGATGTGTCATGTGTTTGATTTTTTTTGGCTCCATCTCTTTTAATTAATGAAAGAGGGCAATTCTGTAAAAAAAAAAAACTTATCTAGAAACTTTCAGCTCTACAGTTTGTCTTCCCATCATACCTTTGAGAGGATGGGCATTTTACAACTCCCTTGAAAAATGGAAAGATGTGGAGGACAGGAGCAGTGGCTAATATAAACATTCACAATCTCAACTCTATAAATGCAGTGAGGCCATCCTCCATTAAAATCACTCATACTTAGAAGGCTTCTATTGAAATAAGTAGGGTGTTTTGGTCAAAACCCAAATAAGCATGCGTTAAAAAAAGCTGAAACCCAAACATAACGGCTAAAGTTCTTGGCTTTAAACACTCAAAGACAATTCAATACAATCTTGGATTCAGAAAAAAGCAGTTTAAAAAAAGTTAGAAAAAATAACCCACAATGGGTGGGCTTGAGTCTATGTCTACTTAAAATATTGTTCTTCATCACCACTCTTCTCATTTTTCACTAATGGAGGAAAGATTTGATTTTCCTTAATTCTCTGAAAAGGAGACATTACCCCACCCCCACCCCCATCTTAAATTCCTGGAGGAAAAGACAGTCGTAGAGAAGGAAGTGTGGGAAAACACTTTGCTTCTAATGGCCTTCTATGGTCATTATTTTGTTTTGTTTTTGGTAATGATCTTCTAAGTTAAAGGGAGGGCAGGAATGCTGGTGAAGACAGTAACGTTTTGTTCCTAACTATATGGGGATAGACGGGGAAAAGCATAAGGGGATTCAGTTAACACGCGCACACACACATATTTTCTTGTCAACAGATGGCTTCTGCGAAACAACACACAACTCATGCCCCACAAATATTATTACAAACCAAATGTGTCTCCTGACCCAATATATACAACTACTCACTCTTTTAAATACCATCTAACCAAAATAAATACCCCAAAGTGGGGGGGGGGTGTCTGGTGGCTATTATTTTCCTGTGCACTATGCCCCTTTTCATTGTGCTGTTCATTTCTAAATCACTATGCTGCATGATCTAGCTTTTCTTTCCATGTTGTCTGAAACGTTTTTATTTCTTTTACAGTTCATTAGAACGTACAGTTCTAATCGTTTGTTCAACTGTGCCATTTCAAAGTCCATCTAATAATGAAAGGCAATAAAAGAAGCAATGTGAAGAAGTGATGCTAGCAATTTGAGCAATGTTGTGTAGTTCAAGATGAGATTGTTAATTAAAGGTGTGGATGACGAAGTAAATACTGTATATCAGGGGTGTCAAATTCAAGGCCCCTGGGCTGTATCCGGCCCGCGGGGTGCTTAGATCTGGCTCGCGGTGCCTCTGCCAGCAAAAATGGAGCTTGAGTGGGGGGCCCTCCATTTTTGCTGGCAGAGGGTTGCAAGAGGCCGCCCTAGCTGAAAACGAAACTCGGGAGCCTGCTTTTGCTGGCAGACCATTTGGGTCACAGACAACCCCAACACAAATGGCATCAAGCTGGCCACCCCCACCCCAACTCCCGGAGGTCAAGCACAACCCTGATGCTACCCTCAATGAAATCAAGTTTGACACCCCTGCTGCTGTTCTTACCAAACAGTTTTGTTCCCCCTTCTAAGGTCCATTATTTTCCATATTTTATGGGAATAAAAACATTTTCTGACTCTGATGGGACATATCAAGCAATAAAACACAACAGTGCAACCCCACATTGGTAACTATGTTAGACACTCCAAAGCAAATTGTACAGCTTCCAGGATGTCAGGCTCCCTAATGGTGCTTTCACTCTATCAGCATTTCCATCTCCCAAGCCTTCTGAAAAATATCCAGAATTGGCCTTGCTATTTTCTTACCTACTTTGGGTATTTGGTTGGCTGGGCCTAACAGATTCAGTTGTAAAGTAGGACAACTGGGCAGGACTAGCTGAGTGAAGGTGATGGGATGCAACCTGAGAATGATTCTTGGCCCCCATTTATCTTATCACTTCAGCAAGGAGTGGGGGGAAGGAAAATTGTCCAAAAGGAAACAGAGGGAGAAATAATGCACACCCTGTTTTGACTCCATGTCTCCTGGCTGCTCCCAACATCTGGATGTCAATTCCCACTCCGGGGGAAGAGTACTGCAAAATCCCCATTTTCTCCTGATCAGCTGGGACTCGGGAGGAGAGAATAGATGGGGGCGGGGCCAGTCAGAGGTGGTATGGTATTTACTGGTTCTCCAAACTACTCAAAATTTTCCGCTAACAGTTCTCCAGAACCGGTCGGAACCTGCTGAATACCCCCTCTGGTGTGATAGTAAGTCACAGTTACTTAAAAAAAAATAGGTTTGTTTGTTATTATGCTGAATATTGTTTGGGGTTTAAGTAATTATTGAGTTATTTGGTTGTTTATTTGTTCAGAGTAGTTCAGACTGTGTTGGTTTTATTAATATTTATCAATATTATTAAATAAATAAATAAATAAATAAATAATTTTCTCCTAAATAAACAACAGGAGTTGTTTGCAATGGCAAACCACCAGTTACAACATAATTTGATCAACAGGTGGCTTAGTCTACATTAAAAACTGGGTCAATGACTTCACTTCCTCAACCTCTACTAGACAACCCTTCCTTGTGACATCCTCTTAATAGCCTTCTGGGAACGGGAAGACTCTAGGAACAGGCTAATGTCAATTTTAATTACAGTTGTGGCTAATTATCAGTCATTCTTCTAATGCAGTAAGTGAAGATCAAAACTGATGTAGGAAACAACCAAACCAGTGCAGCCAATAAAAAAAGAGACAGAAAGGATGGAGTGTAAAGACAATATATAAACATGAAAAGTGATGTAAAGTAAAATGGGCTGCTTGTACACTAAACTCATTTTTTAAATTATTATTTACTCACTCACTTACTCGCATAGCCTTGATCTCATCCTTCAGGCTTTCTAATAAGTTCAAAAATTATCTTCCTTTTCATTCCTTCCTTCCCCTTCCTTCCTCTTTACAACAGAAAGTTATAATGAAAATCTACAATTGGCCAAAGATCATCCAGTACATTTTATCTCTGTGTGAAGATTTGCAGGGCCAAAGTCTACTCTGGTGCGTCTCAAACCTTTTCCTTCATTACCCAAAACTGCTTATCAGTCCTTTATACCGCTTATCAGGGGAAAAAAACTTATTTAAAAGTCCTTGTTGAGCTTGGATAAAGGGTTCGTGTGTCATTTACCCAATACAAATTACCCAATATTTTACCTAAATTTGGGTAATTTCTCCAGGTTTGGGAAGCACTGGTCTACTCCATCCTAATGAAGCTTTTTACCTGGACACACAGGGCTTTTTTCCACTGTATTGTTCTAGATTAGGGAGAAAACTGTATCTTGTATATAAGAAAATAAAAGATTTCCAAACCAGAATTTGCTGTGAATGACTCATCTTTGGAAGAACTGCCTGTGAGGCATTTCCCCTTTGATACAAAGCCTCAGAAAAAGACTCTTTTAAGAAGTAACTTCTAAACAATAGCATGTAGCTTAAAGATTTAAACAGCATGGGGCTGCTTATTGATGGTTTTAATACTCCAATATTACTTGGGTGTGGGAAAAAGCATGTGTGCCCATATACATCGTCATATAGGACAAGCACATGCATGCCTGTTTTGTGCCAAAGCAAGGGAAGTTACGCTGATGTCCCCTGAATGCTCTGAGACAATAGCCTTTTGAATTGGATGCATGGACTGGATGGAGATGGTTGGTATACAGCACAGGCATTGTGAAACTATTCCATTTATTTTATTTATCAAATTTAGGTAGCTGCCCATCTCATGAATGTGACTCTGGGCAGCATACATAAAGAAAACTAGAACATTTAAAAATAAAACTTAAAGCACCAAACAAATAAAACACAAGCATAACTAAAATCACAGGGGAGCACCTTCAAGATCTTTCCTGCAGTAGCCATTTCACGCGCTCCCCACTACTTCCATAGAAATCCTGAAGCTTGCCGACAAAACTGTTTCATGGAATTTCCACAGAACCAATCAGATCGAGGCCAATCTCTAACCATTGCTAACAAATTCTTTTTGTAAATCTACGATAGTGATTCATAGAAATCGAAAGCAGGTGATAAGATGAAGCGAAAACAATGGCACGTCAAAAAATAAAACTCAATAGCAAGGCCTCCATACACACACAGATTTAGCAAATACAGGTACTCCTCGCCTTACGAACACAATTGAGCCCAGAATTTATGTTGCTAAGTAAGAAATTTGTTAAGCGGATTTTTGTCCATGGTATGAATTTTCTTGCCACATTTGTTAAGTGAATCACTGCAATTGTTAAAATTAGTAACACGGTTGTTAAATGAATCTGGCTTCCCCATTGACTCTGCTTGGCAGAAGGTTGCAAAAGATGGTCACGTGACCCTGGAGTGGGGCACTGCAACAGTCATAAATATGACATTTGGATGTTAAAGATCCGAATGTAAAACACATGACCATGGGGAGACTGCAATGGCCATAAGTTTGAAAAATGGTCATAAGTTCCTTTTTTCAGTGCAATTGTAACTTTGAATAGTCACTAAATGAATTGTTGTAAATCAAGGACTACCTCAGAGGTGAGTTCCAGGGTGAACTGGTAGTGGCAGCATTGGGAGGCTTTGCCCTCCCACCTGGATGCTTCTGCACATGTCGCATGAGTGTGCATGCATGAGCAAACTGGTAGTAAAACCCACCGCTGGACTACCTGTACATTATTTGGAACTTTGCAGTGGAATAGAATAAGCTGAGGGTGCAGGAAAAAGGGCAACCAACAGCCCCTAGGTTTTATTTTTAGTCTGCTGCTCTGTGTCTTGGAAACCTTAACTACAGACAACTCAAGCCATCCAATGGATTTAGGACTGAGTTGTGAACTGGTGTTTCACGTATGGGCAACTTCATTCTTTGTTTATATGTACTACCTCCTGTTGTCTAGTTTCTAATCAGAAGAAAAATCAGTCTTTGTCTTCAGATCTGCATAGTAATAGATCAGTGAGAAAAATGGATGAAAAGGAACCAAAAAAAGTGCAATTATCACAATATAGATATTTATAATAAATATCTATATTGGCTGCAAGTTGAGGGATTCAACCGTGTTGAATTCCTTCCAACCTGCATCATCTCGGCAAGCATGACTAACAGTTTGAGATAGTAAGAGTAGAACTTCAACAGCATCTGATCAACCCATTCTACCCTGAGGAATCCTTGGAAGTTCCTTAAGGAAAGTCTGAAAAGCAGACGGGATGCATACTTTTACCCACCATGTTACTCTTTATATTTGAAATCCTCCTACAGTAAAATAGTGCCCCGTTGTCCTTAAATGTATGAAAATGATCTGAAGAAAAGACAATAAACATTCTGGCAATATATGTAGCGTATGCAAGTTGCAAATCTGCTGAAAAGTACAACTGTATACCTGTCTACTCAGAAGTAAGTTTTCTGAATTAAGTGGGATTTATTCCTACATATACGTAGGATTGGGGAACTATATCAAGGCTTGTTTTAAGGCTTTCTGTGTGGAAACATCCAAAACAGTAGAGAAAATTATGTCTCGTTTCAGATTTACAGAACTACCATAATTTTTATTCAGAATTAATTAAACTGCAATATCTCCTTTATGTCACAACAAAGTATTAAGGAAGATACTCTTAATTTGGAAGATGAGATAAAGAAAGTCATTCTTTTAAACTGTAATAAACTGTTATTTTTGTCTCATTTAGATGTATTAATATAAAATATTCTGATTTGAAATAGCCATAGCAGTAGCACTTGGATTTATATACCGCTTCTCAGCCCTCTCTAAGCAGTTTACAGAGTCATTAATCCCAATAATCTGAGTCTTCATTTTACTGACCTCGGAAGGATGGAAGGCTGAGTCAACCTGGAGCCAGTCAGGATTGAACTCCTGGAGTGAGCAGTGAGATAGCCTGCAGTACTGGATTCTAACCACTGCGTCACCACGGCTGCACCATAGTTACCTTTCTGCTATGCTTTAACCATTGTTATATATTTAGGAGGATTAAAATGAGGCAGAAGCCTGGGCTTCCTTTTCCAATGTCTGAAAAGGAGCAGAATAATCATTCCACCTTTACAATGCAATCTGTCATTTGCCTATTCAGAAATCAGCCTTTAAAATCCTATGGGATTAATCCAAGATAGGAGATAGTATTGTTAGCTAGCTTATTAGAATTCAACAGTTTACTTATTAAACAATTGTTTCAGCTTATATTTTTGCAACTGTGATGAAAGATTATTTTACAATAATCCTTGACAGTAATAGTCTGAAGACAGTCTTCAGTTTACAACCATTCAGTTATAACAGCATTGAAAAAAGTGACTTATGACTGTTTTTACATTTTATGACCATTGCAGCGATCAAAATTTGGGCTCTTGGCAACTAGCATATATTATATATGAAAGTTGCACTGTGCTCATGTCATGGGATTACCATTTGCAAACTTCCCAGCTGGCTTCCAACAAACAAACTCAATGGAGGAAGCCAAATTTGCTTAATGACTGCATGATTCACTTAACAATTACACCAAGAATGTTGTAAAATGAGCCACAACTCACTTAACAACTGCTTTGTTTTAGCAACAGAAATTTTGGGCTAAATTGTGGTCATAAACTGAGGATTACCTGTAGCTACAAACATGGGATTCAAGAATGAGAAATTTAACATTTCCCATACTGACAGATTTCATCCACAAATCTCTATCATTAGAATGTAGCCATTCATTGGGTTTTGCTCTTCTCTGAACGTCCTTGGTATTTTGCCTGAGATGTACAACTGCATTAATACCTACAGATCTGCAGGGCTCTCTGCCCTTCTAATTGTTGTTAATGATAGAGCTTCTCATAAACTGGCTACGGTCAGTGCAAATTGGAGGATCAGAGAACTATAAAATTGAGTGTGAAGACACAAAAGTGTATGAAAAAAAAGAGGAAAAGGAACAAAGTTTCCCTAAGTTTTATAGACTGGTGTTTTATAAAATTCCAAAGATGGGTGTTGGGTGATCTTTACAAGCCTGAAATAATTTCTTTTGGCTTTCTCTTCCCCAGCAGTCTTTACTACACAGTTACACCTTCCAACTGGCAAACACCATTGGACCCAAACCAGTCATGAAATAAACAGATAGTATAGGAAACAAGCCTTCTACTCAGAGTTTATTTCTTATTACATATTTTAAGATGGATGGATGGATGGATTTCATTTCATTTCATTATTTCCCCCCTTTCTTATTTTTTCAAATAACTCAAGGTGGCAAATATATCCAATACCCTTTCCACCTATTTTCCCCACAAGAGCCACCTGAGTTGGGTTATTTGTTTTTAATCCCACCTTTTTGCCCATGGAAAGAAAACTGAGTTCGAATGGGTTTAGGTTGATAGTAGTTAATTATAATAATAATAATATTTGTAAAAGTAGTCCCAGGGTAGTTGGTATTGAATTCAATATATTTTAAAGGCTTATGTATTTAATAAATAAATTGATGGTACCACAAGTGAAAATTGTGCATGCTTATTCTTTCTCCTGGAACTTGGCTAAGACTAGAGAGCCTTTGCTACTCTACATTTACCACTGAAAGAAAAGCACCGGAATTAGAGCCCCGTGGGGGAAATAAGATAGAACTGACCAAGGAGCAAAATAAGCAATTGGAAGAGAAGCTCTTTCTATTCCCACTTCTTCTCTCTTTGGATTTGCAGACTCTCAGAGTGGAAAACTCTCTTCTCTCTCTCTCTCTCTCCAATTTATGCACCATTTTGTGATGGAAAGAAGCAGGCATGTAACAGCAAACATATAGCTTGTGCGTCTTTTCTTACCATTGCTAAATAATGTACAGAATATGGATCAATAACATCTTTATCCTGGTCCTTACAGTAAAATAACGTCTTCCAACTCTCCCTAATGTAAAGGTAAGATCTTCCATTTTCCATTTCTTTTTATGAAACTTCCCCCCACCACCACCACCACTATTTTCTATGGATGTAGACCCTTTCCTAATAAGCTGGGAGGAAAGTCTTCCAATTATTTTTCATTTATATACGGTAGGTCCATTTAACATATATTCATATAGAATCAACATTTGCATCTTCCTGCTACTGAAATAAAATGATAAAACTAAGCGCAGGTGTCCACTTTCTGCTGTGCCCCAATTTATATTCTAGTCCAACACCCAAAATCTATAAGGTTGTCTCATCAAGAAGATTAGTGCCACTGCTGGGAGCTATTATGAGTTCCGGCACACTTAGATCGGCTTTGTATGGAGCCTCCTATATGACATCCTCATCCAGAGCAGCTTGAAAACTACTACCTTCCGTCACAGGGATTTGGGAGATGAGGTAGTAAGCCTCATGGGTCGGCAAAGGACAGGAGTAGAGCATTTCTATGACATCACGGAGAGAGACATCCAATTCTTACATGAAGCTCCATTCTTACATGACAGACCTCAGTGTTCAGGTTTCAAAGTCTGGATGTACATAGTGCTTCCTATGAGATACCTACAGTAGGATGCGGGCAGCTGGAGACAGCTTTACATAGCTGTTCCAAGCGGTGAGTTATTGCTCGTGTACTTCCATAAGTAGCTGTGGCAAGGAGATAATATTGGGCTTACGGTGTGGGCAGAGACTAAAGATAGTCCCACATGGCCAAATAAAGCATCCTTGGGGTCCCTGCCTGTAGATCCACCCACAATGTATCACAAAAGCCATGTTTTGTACCATGCAATCATCTGGTTACAATTACTGGCACTGTTGGGGAGACAGCAGTATCTTTCCTTTTGGTGGATTTTTTTTTAATTATCTTGAGTTTTTTCATCCTGTATATTGTAAAAATACAGCCTCCGAGAACCTGCCCCTTTCCTTTAAATGCTACCTACTAGCCATCTTAAAGTAGATCCGGAACATAAGTGGACTTTATCTGCTATACAGGATTATTTTATTTGACTTTCACAGGAGCGCCCATGAGATTCCTTGATTAAGGTGAGGATTTCACTACATAATCTTTTCCTGTTTCTCTTCCTTTAGATCAGGAGTCACCAACCTTTCGGACCTCAGTGACCACTAAATTCATAATTTTAAATCCCACGGACCACTAATATGATCTGCCTAATGACCGGCTGGGTGGGCGTGGCTAGATGGTCATGTGACTGGATGGGCATGGCCAACTCGATGTCACTCATGTCGAGGGGCGCCTTGCCAGCCTCTACTTGCCCCTCACCTCCCAGACACTCCTCACCTCCCTGTCCGGGCTCCTTAGGACCCCAACAGGAAGCAGTTGTTGCAGTTAAGCATCCACCAGAAAAAGAGTTGGGAAAAAAGCTCAGTTCAAATTGGATCTGACCAAGAAGGCGGCTCAGTAGAAGCACCTCCCTGAGGACTACGAGCATAGGCTTTCCAAGCAGAGGGAAGACCTGCTGAGTGCAAGGCCAGGTACCTAAGATGGTCAGCCAATTCCAGGCCATGATGCAGTCCCACTGGAAGAAGGCCCTCCAGCTCTTCGCCACCACTGGCACTTTACTCCAGCCTTCGCCCAAAACTCCGCACCAGCAGGCCAAAGCAGATTCCAGACAGAATTTCTGCCCCACTCCGACCCACGCAAAAAGACCCTGAAGGGGGAAGACGCAGCAACACAAACATTCATTGCACGTATCTGTCCCAGGGCGCGTAGTTTGAGGACCCCTGATTTAGTGCAATATAAAAAATGCAAATAATTTTTCTGCGGACCACCAAAACTTTCTCGTGGACCACCAGTAGTCCACGGACCACCAGTTGGTGACCACTGCTTTAGATTATTGTATTGGAAATGTAAACTTCTAAAGACATGACTGCTGAAAATGAACAGGAAAAAAAAATTCAGAGTTGGAGGAAGAAGAAATGGCTTTGGTTAGTGATCAAGAACTCTGAAAATACACACTTCATTGTGAATCGCCTTTTTTTCCTGCCTTCTCTTACTTCTTTTTTACTAACATACACAATTGCTCTTTTTAATCGGGCCTTCCTATAATCATGTAAATATAAAGCCACTATAGCTTATGCAATCTTTTTCTATTTCTGTTCCATGCTACTTTATCCATAACATTAATTTATCCATAATTCTTTGATGTTCACATTCATTTTCTATATAGGTATTTAACCTGCCTAAATTGTTCAGAGAAGCAATATGGTAAAAAAAAGCCACATTCCAAAATGCATGTCAATCTAAGAATGGGAAGTTAGCTCAATTACAAAATAATTAAGGTACTTTCTGTAATTTGGTAGTGATCGGGGAATACATGTTAGATGTTTAACAGCACACATCTTTTTGTCAATACTGTGATCCTTTCCAGTCTTCCATTTCTTCTTTGGCAAGTGCTTGACCAATGAATAAATAACATTTTAGTTGCAGTTGTTCAAAACAGCCAGGTTCCTATAGACGGTTTTATAAAAATACAGCTTTAATAGAATACTTGGAGTGGTGTGTGGCTAGTTCAGCCATCACACTAAACCATAATGGAGTCTTTTCATTTTAACTTGGCATGTGGCATGAACCTAGCTACTGTGAATTGTAAACCATGCGTTACTACTTGGCAAATTCTCCCAGTTCAGGCAGTTGTGGTACATTCAATAATCTATGGTTTAACCAGCTCCCAGTATGTGTGTGTTTGAAGGAACCTGCTAGGTATTAGTTTACTAGCATTAATATAGTTGGTTCAGACTGTAGTGCAACATAGGTGATTCAAAACAGGGGGAAATAGAGCTTATTAGTATGTTTAACAAGAATACAGATGAAAATAAGAAAGTTAATAGAAAAATAGTTAGGGATAACTGGGGTAGTGTTTGTATAAAAATAATAATGTTGTAGTTTTCTAAGAGAGTAAATGCTATGCATGTCTGCTTAGACTAAAAGTCCTTGGAATTTGGTGGGGCTTATTTCCAAATATTGCATAATATAACGTGTCTTAAATATCTAATTTAATCTGTAAAAATGTGGGGAATGCATGAAAAATTAAATGTATTAAGTAGAAAACTATATAAAAGCCTGAGATCCCTTCATTCATCATGGAGAAATAGTGCCATCCGGCAAAGATGGGATAAATTCATAATTTTCATAAAGCTTTAGGCTTCTGAATTATTCATTTAGCTAAGTCCTTCTGGATTCCCCCCCCCCCTTGTATATCTCACTTGAAAGTTAGCTCCAAGAGCGAAAGGACGCTTAGGCGTCATGGGTTGGATAGTAGGCGTTCCTAGGTGGGGCGATTCCATAGCATCTACTGTATGTCCAACAGAATAATCAATTCACCCTGAATGTGAGAAGCCGCCGCAGGCCTGTGAAATGTTCAGCCCCACCCTAAAGGACGCTTGCCTCCTCAGCACAGCAGATGGATGAAGGTGGATGTTCCCAGATAACACCCAAAATAGCCATCACTATCTTACCACTTTCTCTGCAGTCCAGGGAGTGTTTAGGTGTGTCTACCCCCCAAGACGGGAAGCACACGATGTGGGTTCATGACACCTCCTTTTCAAAATGCAAAATGCCAGGTGGCTAGAGGCAACTGTTCAAAGGCAACATGACTAAGAAAGCTACAGTAGAGGAAGCAAGGAAAGAGGGTAGGTTGGGAAAGGCAGCTAAAAAGGATCCATTCAGTGGCATGGAGGTATCAAGGCCATTGCAGTTTTTGACTTACGAACCACAATTGACGCCAAATTTTGCTTGATAAATGAGACACTTGTTAAGTGAGTTTTGCCCCGTTTTTACAACCTTTCTTGCCACAGTTGTTAAGTGAATCACTGCAGTTGTTAAATCAGTAACACCGTTGTTAAGTGAATCTGGCTTCCCCCATTGACTTTGCTTGGCAGAAGGCTACAAAATTGACCCCAGGACACTTTGTCATACATATGAGTCATTTGCCAAGCATCCAAATTTTGATCACAGGACAATGGGGATGTTGCAATGGCCATAAGTGTGAAAAACGGCCATGCCGGTTTTTATCAGTGCCGTTGTAACTTCAAACGATCATTAAATGAACTGTTGCAAGTTGAGGACTACTTTTACTTATTTCAGGAGTATTATTACTTCCATAGGAGACTGAAGCTATGTGCACGATCATACAGTACTTCTCCAAAATTGACAGCAAAATACCAGGCCCTGAACAAAAAACTTACAATCTAAATTTCAGTCGCAGAAAAAAAAACAAAGTGAATATGAAGAATTACATTGGATGCAGAGCAATCTCATGGCTTAGGAAGCAGAAGAAGAAACTGAACATTAGAGGAATATGTTTTTACAAATCTTGTGTGGCCTAGATAGGGCGTTGGTACTTACCTGATACGCCTCTTCTCATAGTGGGGGGAGGAGTATCCAGGATGGGTGTTGACTTTGTCCTCTCATGATTGGATGAGTCAGATAAGCTCTTTGGGTAACGCCCCCTGGCCAGCAGGACTACCCATTCTTTTGACGAAGAGCTCCATCCGACTCGTTGCACCATTCACTCCAGACTCTTAATTCAGTTCTTAGCTTTTATCGTCTTCAACATCAATATTTATATAACTTCATAAAACTGTGAACATAAAACTTAGTCATACAAACATAGTCAGGGAGGGACTGGATACTCCTCCCCCCACTATGAGAAGAGGCGTATCAGGTAAGTACCAACGCCCTTTCTCCATAGTGAGGGGGGAGGAGTATCCAGGATGGGACGTACCAAAGCCTGCACGTCCCTAGGGAGGGAGACCCCAGAGGCCCCATGTCCCCCGCTTGTGCCAGTTGAGGCGTGGGCTCCGCCCTGTGAACCACCTGCAACGCCCTGCGTCCAAGAGGCCCTGCGTCCAAGAGGCTTTTGCCCTGCGGGGTAAAAGAGTCCAGTTTATGGTTCCTAGCAAAGGGAGAGGGGGAAGCCCACGTGGCTGCCCTGCAGATTCCGGCCAGGGCTGTCTGCGTGGCCCAGGCCCTGGATGTGGCTGCGCTCCGCGTGGAGTGAGCTGTGATATGATTGGTGTCTGAAAGCCCTGTGATTGGTATGCAGTGGCAACGCAGGTTTGCAACCACCTACCTATTGTGGTGGAAGTCACCCTGTTACCCAGGCCCCTATTGGAAGGAAACAAACAGAGCTTCGGATTTCCTGACTGGCCTGGTTCTCCTGAGATAATCCTCAGGGCCCTCCTTATGCCCAGAGTGAGCCCCTTCTTTCCCCCCCGTCTGGACAGAAGTTGGGCAAATCAGTTCCTGGGTTTGATGGAAGCAGAAGCCCACCTTGGGATGAAGGGCGTAACCCCACTCTGTCTTAGTGGGGGAAGCAGAGACCCTCCCCGGTGGAGAGCATGCCGTTCATATATCTGCCTGGCGGGGGGGGATGGCCACCAGAAAGGCCACCGTGAGAATCAGGAACTTAAGGGAAGCTGTTCGTAAAGGCTCAGATGGAGCACCTATTGGAGCGTCCCCTACCCTGTGTAAGTCCCAGGAATGGTACTTGAACGCTGCGTGCGGTTTGGGGTTGGAAGCCCCCTTGAGGAATTGTCTGACCACAGGAAGGTGAGTCAAGCTCTGGTTCCTGCCACGCAGGACAACTGGCGAGAAGTCTGGGACCTGTCTCCTAATTATGTTAGAAGCTAACCCTCTGTCCCGGCCTGCCTGGAAGAGGTCCAGAATCTGAGGCACTGAGGCCTGGCTAGGATTGTGCCCCAGGGAATTACACCATGAGGCAGAGGCCTGCCACATGGAGCCATATATACGCTCTGTGGAAGGTGTGCGGGCAGTCTGGATAGTCTGCATCACCCTGGGGGGGGGAGGGTCTTTCCCCAGGATGCTCCGTTCCAAGAGCTAAGCGGTCAGCTGGAGCCATTGACGGTCTGGGTGCTCCAGCGACCCCTGGTTAAGGGATATTCCCTCCAGGGGGAATCTCCATGGCCTCTCTGTTGAAGGCGACTGGAGCTCTGCAACCACAGTCTCCGGGGCCAGAGAGGCACCAAGAGAACCCCTTCTGCCCCCTCCCGAAGGGTTTCCCATATGACCCTGGGGATCAGGGGTAAGGGCGGAAGACATACCGACAACCCCTGGTCCAGGGGCTTCGCAGATCGTCCGCCCCTTCTGCCCCCCCCCCATGTCTGGTACCTGGAGATGACCCTCAGGAGCTGAGCGTTGAGGGCGTGGCGGGTAAGTCGATCTCCGGGTGTCCGAAGCACTCTGCCATTTCCTTGAAGATTGCTGGCTGCAGCTTCCGCTCCAAACTGTCCCCTTGGTCCGGCTGAGCCAGTCGGCTCTGATGTATCCCACCCCTGCTATATGTTCTGCCCTCAGCGAAAGTTGTCTAAATTCATAGGCTATCTGAGGTGCTTCTGCGATCTCTCATAGTCGGGCATCCCATTCTGAGTTTGTGGTGGGTTCTGGCATGGGGTTCTGTGGTGGGTTCTGGCCTATCTGACCCTTTTTTCCCCCCCGGCCATAAGGGTGCTATGATTCTATGGCTAGGATTAGCGCAGAGATATTCTGAATGTAAACACCGATGGAGTTTAATGGGCGGCCACTAGAGTGTGTGTAACGATGAAGAGAGGGAAGCTAAGGCTCACAATAAAGGCCTGCCACAAAGGTAAAATAATAATAATAACAAGAATCACAACAACAATAATAATAATAAAATGAAATACAAAAAGGGGGGGCATCTTCCCGCCTGATAAAACCAAGAAAGATTAAGGAAACAATTGGTCCCTTGCTGGGAGAAAGTGGCCCGAAGGTGACAGGCAGCAGGGGTAGAGCCGAACTATTTAACTCGTGCTTGGCATCTGTCTTTACCAGCAGGGATAAACTATCCAACCTATCAAAAACAGCACCCCAAATTCAGATTAGGGACCCAAGATGAGATAGGGAAGAAATGGTAGCCTGTCTATCTTAGGCAAGGTCCAATTCCCAGGACCGGGTTACACCCCAGGGATCTGAAGGAGCTGGCGGATGAGATCTCCAAACAACTGAAACTATATCTATCAGAGCTCCTGGAGTACCGGAGAACCACTATAGAATTGCTGATGTGATTCCCCCCCTTCAGAAAGTGAGAAAACCGGCTCGAGAGCCCAAAGCCGACATGGGTTTGTCAAAAACAGATCATACTAGACTAGCCATAATGAATGTTGTGTTTTATAGTTAATTTTTTATTCACGTTTCTTTTATGTCTTGTTTTGCACTCCCTTCCCCCATTGTTGTAAGCCGCCCTGAGTCCCCTCAGGGAAAAGGGCGGCCTATAAATGTTCAATAAATCTAAATCTACAAATCTTCTTAGATTACGGTGACAACCCTAGTGGACCATAGGAATGCCATTGATATAGTTAACTTGGACTTCAGCAAGTCCTGATAAGGTAGACCATAACCTACTACTAGATAAAGTAGAAGACTGAGGATTAGACCTAGTCACACCAGGTGCCTTGGTAACTGGTGCACACACCTATACTCCTCAATGGGACTGCCTCTTCATGGAGGGAAGAGTGCAGTGAGTCCCCCAAGGCTCAGGTTGAGCCCAGTACTCTTCAACATCTTCATCAGTGATTTGAATGAGGGTGTTAGGTGTGTAAGCTAACATTTGGGATAGCAAAATAAATGCCATGATAGTAGTACTGTTTCTTTAAGAACTGCTGTTATCTCAAGCGGTCATGAGAAGGAGCCAGAATGACTGTTAGCTCTCTGTTTGTTAAATGCTGATGGGGGGGGGGGGTGTCATCAGGTTAGCAGGTGACCCCAAGCTGGCAGGAATAGCCAACACTTCAGAATACAGGCTAAAGATACAGAAGGATCTTGGTACCCTTGAGCATTGGGCACTACCTAGGGAAATGGGATTCAAAGAGGTAAGGTTCTACCTTTAGGCAACGAAGGTGAAGTGCACAGGTACAGAATACCTTGCTCCACAGTAGTAACTGTGAAGGGGATCTTGAAGTCCTGGTGGACCACCCTTTAATATGAGCCAGCGGTGTGCAATAGCTGCCAGAAAACCTAACACAGTTTTTGGCTGCATAAACAGAGGAATAGAATCAAGCTCCCGTGAAGTGTTCATTCCACCTTATAAGGCCTTGGAAAGGCCAGATTGGAATTCTGCATTCAATTTGGTCACCATGATGTAGAAAGGATGTGGGGGCTCTAGGGAGAGTGCAGAGAAGAGCAACAGAGGGATCAGGCTGGAGGCTAAGGCCTATGAAGAACGGTTGCAGGAATTGGGCAGGTCTAGTTTACTGAAAGGAAAGACTAGTGGAGACGTGATAGTAGTGTTCCAATATCTCAGGGGTTGCCACAGGGAAGAGGCAACCTGATTATCCTCCAAGGCATCTGAGTGCAGAATTAGAACTAATGGGTGGAATCTAATAAGGAGAGAAGCAACTTAGAACTGGGGAGAAATTTCCTGACAGTTAGACAATTAATCAGTGGAACAACCTGCCTCCGGACTTTGTGAATGCCCCAACAGTGGAAGATTTTTAAGCAGCTGTTGGATGGTAATAGCTATAGCAGTTAGAATTATATACTGCTTCATAGGTCTTTCAGCCCTCTCTAAGTGGTTTACAGAGTCAGCTGTTAACCATTGAGCTACAGGGCTGACTAGTAATGATAGCCATTTGTCTGAAATGGTGTAGGAATTTCTGCTTAGGCGAGGGGTTGGGCTAGAAGACCTACAAGGTTCCTGCCCCTTCTGCTATTGTATTGCATAGTATTGTATTGTATAGCATTTGCTCTTTGCCTATTCACCCCCACCCTTGGAAAGCCTTGGGGGAGGGGGGTAATCTCTAACCTGATTGGAGGTTCTTCTGTCTCTCCCTGGGGGCTGAATACTCTTCCTTGGCTTGGCCACGTGGGGCCCCTCCCCCCTTCTTTCCAAATGGTTTTGCAAGGCAATTGCCATCGCCCCGCCCTCAGAACTTAGCCACAAAAAACAGCTTTTGTTTTGCCTCCTACTCAGGGACTTCCCGCCCCTCCCCCCTCCTTCTCCTACTCAAGGAGAATTTTCTTAAGGGTGAAGGAGACTTAGCCCCCCCCAAAAAACGCAGCTCTTGCTGGAAACCTTTTTCTGATGGCATTCTCGCCAAGTCTCTTTCTCCTCCTTAAAGGAGAGTGTCCTTAAGGGTGGGGGGGGGCTTTTCCTGTTACTATGCAGTTAGAAAGGGAGAGAACGGGCTTTTAGGCAGGATTTCTGAAGCACCAAGCCGAAGGGACTCCTCCTCTGGGAGGTGAGGAGTTCTCAGGTTGGGGGGGTGGGTTCGTGCAGTCTTGATTCATCTAGGAAGTAGGGGGGGGGGAGATCCACCGCCTGCCTCTAACTCCCTTAACAAGCCTCCTGTTGGCCCTTTGCTGCATCCCCCGCCCTTGGCTAATGCCTCTGCGATGGTTTCTCACCTTTCAAGGGCTCCACAAGCCTCCGGTTGTGGCTGGAGGGCTGAGAGTTGAGGCTCTGAGCTGCTGGGGGCAGCCATCTTGGACCATGTGGTTTCAAGATGGCCCCGGCTCCAAATTCAAACGGCTCCTCCTTGCTGGAGCACATGGAAATGGCTTTTGCCTTTGCAGGCTTGCCATGGCTGCAGCTCTCTCCCCTGTCTTCCGCAGCTCTTTTTAAGCCTTCCCGGCTCTCACCTTGTCGGCTGCCAGCACAGGTGTTCCAGGGTATTTTAGCCAGCTTCGTGGCTCAACCCGAGGGGAGCAGAGGAGCGCTTCTGCTCCTGATTAGCCTCTGCATTAAGGGCTGCTTCTAGGAAGCATATTGCCCTCTCCTCCTGCCTGCCCGGCAATTGTCCTCCCTGAGTGACTCCGTCTCACTCAGTGGCCAGGGCAGCGTGCCGCCCCAGGGGGCTTGTGGCAGTCCAGTCCTTGCAGGAGGAGGCTGTGTTCGATGAAGGGAGGCAGGATTCGCCGGATCCAAGTTTATTTTCCTTACTCCTTTGTAAATTACTGGAGTTACTGAGTAGTGCAACTTTTCCTTGAGGAGATGAGTCAGAAGAATGGGTAGTCCTGCTGGCCAGGGGGCGTTACCCAAAGAGCTTATCTGACTCATCCAATCATGAGAGGACAAAGTCAACACCCATCCTGGATACTCCTCCCCCCTCACTATGGAGAACTAAAGATTCACAGATTTGCTAGTTTCCACAGAATAATTACATTCCAATTGGGGATTGGCTTTAGTATGTTGGAAATATTTTTTTTCCAGCTTTGTATATAAGGCTATGTAGCCACAACTAGAGATGTTAGAATTCTTTTTCTTGGTGCCCAACTTAAAGTCAACTAAGCTAATTTGCACTTCCAAGTTTTCATGCAGATTGGAATAATTATTTTTTTTTTCATTTCTTTAAATTTTGCCTAGCAGTCCTTGGCACAAAAATGCAATATGTTTACATAATGGAATTATGTGCATAAAAATCAGTGTGTTGGTAAACATTTTATACACAGATAAATACACCTTTTCTTGCCGTTGAAAACTATTTCAGGATTGTGCCGAAAATTCACACAACAGACTTTTGAATAGATGCAAAACTGATAAGTATTACAACCCATACCCTGATCCTAACAGAAGTCCTCTATTTTGGGCATCAGCAATAGTACTATTACAGTCACATTATATTTCAATAATTAAGTAGCAGTCTTAAGTGCTATTGTAGAAGTGTATCTGTTCTACCACAGATGAAATAACCATGGAATGAAGCTAGCAAAAGTAATAAAGGCAATAGCCCAACCAAGTAGCAAAGCAGAAAAATATGCTGTGACACAAAAATTAAGAAAGGTTCAGTCCGATTCTCAAAAATTCAGCCTACAGTTCCTGATTGAAACTTCTATTGGTAAATAATCATGGGCAATGTTGTAGTACACACAATTGGAAACATGGAAGATCTACCTCCACTGACCTCTGTGCTTTGCAAGGTAAACTCAGCAAAATATGGGTTTTTTACTGAAGCTTTTTTTAACAGAAAAAAAAAATAAGTGTCTACCGTAACTGTTCATATTTAACTGTCCAATGCCAGATTAATCTATTTCTTGCTTCTCCAAAAGAAACACCTCAATATTAGAAAGGCATTTCCATCTAATCCTACTGCTACTGGTTTTCTGCTTTAAAATTTTCTTTTTCAATTATCTGCCATCTGGGTGGTCAAATAATACTAAAGATTTTTTTTAACTATTTCATTTATTTAAAACCTTCATCTTATACGAAACTGGGTGGCTTCCAATCAAGAATTAAAACAATGTCAATCAGAAAACAACAACTGTATTAAAACTATTAATACTATAAACATTAAAAACAAAAACCTGGCACCAAGTTAAGCTTCTCACATGCAGACACCTCACCCTATCCCAGAACTTGGGGGTGGGGGTGGGGGGAAGCCAAGTCTTCAGTGCTTTTCGATAGGCTCGGAGGGTAGACCCCTACTGAACTTCAGGCCTATATGATGTACAACAATACCCTGGGAATAAAACAACCTCGGCTGAGGACTATCAGATTCTCTTATACTCTATTATTTTCAGTAGATGGCTACTGAATTAATATATAATTCAGTAGCCATCTCAGAACCTACGACTTTAGATTACAATAATAAGACATCAACTGGGGACTTATTCAAGAAGATGTAGAAGGTAGTAAGTAGGACTATGTATTTCCAGAAGCAGCATGGGACAGCATGTGTCAAAAAGGCAGAGATTCTTACTCCTTTCCCATAGGACTTATAAGCAAAATATTTTACCAACCACTTAAAATTTGGTAGAGCTCACATACAGCTGATTTGGGCTATCCTGGATCCCTCGGGATGTCTCTCCATCACATTTACAGTGTTAGAAGCACAGATGCACTTTCAGAGCATGATTAGACCCTGGAAGCAGTATATTAACTAAGTCATAAGTTGTCCTCAGATTTCAGCCAGATGTTCACCCATGGCCTGCCTCTAACAATCTGCAAGCAACAAATTCATACTCTGATCTCAGCTTTCTCTCCTTGTGTGTCCAAAACACTGGAACCAGCAAGTCTCTTACAAAACCCTGAGTGGACAGTGTGAGCTTTTTTTTTCCTCCAGCAGAAGTTCCCACAAGATTTATTTCTTAGTGCTCCAAATTCCATCTCATCCTTTTCAACTGCCCCCCACCCTCCCCAATCCATCACTCACAGCAGATTGTTGTTAATGTGAGCTGCAGTCAAGAGGCATCCCCAGCAACCGTATCCCCTTTAGCAGTTCAACAAGTCCACACAGGTCACTCCAGCTGCCAATTCCAGTAGACAGGGGAAATGGATTCTTAATTATTTTTCCAAGCCTGTCATGGAGGGCTTTGTTTCTCTTTTCTCTGTTGTGTCACTAAATGTTGGAGATGAGTCACGCTAAGGGATTCCTTTTCTTTTTCTTTCTTTTTGCTAAATGAACAGAGTAGCTTTTAAAACTGGGGGGTATGAAAGCTCACCCAGCATTAAGAACATTTTCATAAACTAACATCTGTGTTACACATTTTAACAAATTTAGGTATCGCAGCTTCTTCTAAAGCGCCTCAGAAAGGGCTTTGAAAAGCCCTTTGCAATTTGGAGCGTTTTCTACTAAAATAGTTTTCCTTAATCAGGACACCTGAGCATTAAAAAGTTGTGACCAGTTGCTGTGAAAACATACCTCAATGAATCCCATTTATTCCGGATTGAGACACTTGTGAATGTGGTGAGTAAAAGTGAAAGAAAGACAATTATAAAGGAAAAAAGGGTAAGGGTTAATATTCAAATGATCAAACCCAAATTGTGGGATGAAAAGGACTTTAAGTGATATCTGGGCAGCTTGAAAAATAGTTTTTTGGACTATTTTGTTTGTGTGCCAACAATTATGTCCCCCTCCCCCCAGTCATTTCCCAAAGATGTGGTCTAAAAACAAGTGTGAGAAGAGGCCAAAATTAACAGCTATATAACTGTATATTTTAAAACCTGATTTACCCAACTGAAATTTACCCTGGTTGTAATAATTTAATTTCAACTAGAGAATCCATCAGTTTCGTCCCACACCAAGTTTTTGAAGTTTGAACTGCTTGCATAGGGGAAAAAAGTTTTGTTAAAGAAAAATGCCACCGCTCTTCTTAAAGAGATAGATAGACTTGAAGTTTCCCAGTTCCACGGACTTCACGCCAGCCACCACCGAGATGTGAAAAGCAAACCAAATTACAAAGTGTAAACCAGGTAAAAAGGCTGTGTTGGGGATTATCTTGCTACCAATCTGTCATTTTTGCAAACCAATTGGTGATGGGTTTTGTTGCAGCTCCCATCCCTTTTTTTAAAAAAATTGGATCTTAAATGCTTCCAAGAATCTTTCTTTTTTGCCCTGTTTAATTCAAGTGACTCCTTTCCTCCATCCCCTCCCCCCCCCCAAAAAAACAGATGGAGAAACGATCTGACACATTTTGTTTTCTCTTGACAAAGAAACATGAAGAGTTCCCAATTTCAGGCACCCACCAGAGGAAACGTCCGAACGAAAAAGTTATCGCGTTGCTCTAAATGGAGCGTTGTTGAAAACAGGGAGCCCAAGCACCGTCCGAGGATCCTTTGACTAAAGTTCCTAGAGGAACCTTTCTCGCTCAAAAAAATAAAAATAAAAAACCCATTTTCCTTCCCCGCATTTTTTCCCTTGGAGTCATCAACGTTACAACCATCCAGACCTGCAGGTTGTCAAAGATGCCTCCAAGGCGAGCTACTTTTTTTTTTTTACTTCAAAAGATTGCCATAATCAGTTGCGAGTTAAACGCACACGCAAACTTACCTTTCCAAAGGCTGAAGCGGAATGCTTGGACGGGCATTAGAGATCCTCGTATTCTTTATTGGGGTTCGGTGGCGATCCACTCCTAAGATCTGACCCCGGTTCCGAAATTCCAAAATCCCCGTAAACTTTCTTCCCCAAAGAGCAACATCCAAAGGCTTGGAAGGGGGAAGCGCTTTTTTTTTTAATAAAAAAACAAAACAAAAACAAACCGCGACTCTCCCAGCAACTAAAGCGAGAGCGCTCTAACCTTCCTCCAAATTCCCCAAACTTTCCACATCTTGGGCTTCCACTTCTTTTCGCCTCTATAAAAAAATAAAATCCAAAAACCGGAGTCGGTTGAAAGCCGTTAAAAAGGCGATCGGGGGGTGCCGCTTCCCATGCCTGCACACCCAGGCATAAGCAGCACGCGTTATAAATATTCGATTCTCCAGCCTGCAAGCCGGGACCACCTTGAAGCAGGAAGTTTTGATTTTCTTTCAAAACTTTCCCGATGCTTGCTTGAGCTTTCGCACATGGAGCCAATCAGCCGCAGCGTCTGCGCTGCTGCTGTCTTTTGAAGGAGGGCTCTGCTGGGACCGGAGAAACTCGCTGGCGGGAATGGGATGGGATGAGATGGGATGGAAAGGCAGTTTTGTTTTGTTTTTCTTCGCGTCCCGTCCCCCCCTCCCGCCCCTTGCAACTTTCAAGCTGTTAAAAGAAGAGGGGAGCTTTTTTGGGACAGTTTCTAAAGTTGTTGGCTGTCTTTTCCTTAAGGTGGGATCTCTAACAGCGGGAGAAGAGTAAGCTGAGCCCTGTGTGAGGTTTTAGATGAAGGAGCCCCTCTCCGGCTTAGTTCTCACAGCATGCTGCCTCCGGTGCCAGAGCGCTCTGGAAAACCCGGCCTGGAGTTTTGGCCATTCATACAGTGCACTCGCCGACTTGGGCATGTGTCATATGTGACATATGCGGATGCAAACGACTGTGCATGTGTCTTAAAGGAATGTATCTCATTCTCTCCAATCCCACCCACAAGTCTTTCTCTAACGGAGGACCCTATTTAAAGACGAATGGGAAGAAAAGGTTGATTTGGCCGGGATCAAAAATTGTATTTCCCTGAAATGTCCCTGAAAGTTTTTCAGAAACTTTCCAAGTCCCATCCCAAATGAAAGCTCATATCCATGCCCATTTTCTCAGAAGGAGAAAGTTTGCATAAAAAAAATTCTTACATTTTCCACAGAGCTCATTTCTGAAGAAATACCAGCGGGAAGAGCAAAATATATTTCAGTGCCTGAGGCAGGGCAATAAATAACCTCTCCTTCATATAGTTGGTAAATATTTGGGCACCCAAACCAGAATGGCTGCCCCTCTTGCCTACCCCATTTCCTGGGAGTCAAAATACATTAAGACATTTGATGTTTTCAATGTGACTTTTTCACATCATCCAAAATGGAGGTTGTGAGAGAGGCTCCCTCATTCAACATTTCATATAGTGCATGGGCCAATAAATTACAGTTCAGTCCAATAAAACGAAAGTTTATTTACTAGCAGCGATCAGGAAACATATAAAGCCATAATGCCTTTAGAGTTTTCAAAAGAACCCCCCAAAATGCTTATGGTATTTTTCATGGGTGCCTGTGAATGTATTAATGATTGTTGTTATTTATTTGTACTCTGCTCAACTCTTGGTTAAAGAGCAGCTTAAAGATGGTTAAAAACGTTTATAAACAACTCAAAAAGCTGCCAAGAAAATGGCAGAAAAAAGAATTTGGCGGGGAAAAGGGAAAGGAAAAAAATGGGACACCAGTCATCCCCATCAAAGGCCTGGATGAAGAGTTATTTCAGGGCCCTTTGAAATGGGGCTGTTTGTATCTCAGAGGGAACCCCATTCCAGATGTTTCAAAATAAAAAAGTCTCTCTTGTTGCTATGACAGTATCAGAGTTATTACTACATTACATGGATCTTTTAGTTCAGTATTTCTTGTTCTCTGTTATGGTGTCACAATGAGTTGTAAATAATATTTCAGTTGTTTTATTCTAGATCTGTATTGTATTTAGTGATAAATGCATAATAAATAAACGTTCTGCTGTGGTTCAGAATAATGCTTAACATGTTCTGCGGTAACAACCATATTGCTCTATGCGGCATAGATATACAATTGGTGAACTGCGGAAGGGACTGAGCAAAACTTTTCAGCTCTCCTTGAAGCCATCATTGATTTACCAAATAAAGGGAGAAGAAAACAATCTTCTGAATTACCATGGCAGTTGATTAATAAAGGTACAATTAAGTCCCTGCACCAGAAGCTATAAAAGGAGCACCCAAAGGTGTTTGGTTTAAGAGGCAACTGGACTTTCTGTTTTTTCTTTGAAGACGTTTCGCTTCTCGTCCAAGAAGCTTCTTCAGTCTTCCCCACCATCCAGTCAGAGCTGAAAAAGCTTCTTGGATGACAAGCAAAATGCCTTCAAAGAAAAACCAAAAAGTCCAGTTGCCTCTTGAAAAAAGCACCTTTGGGACAACCATGACCTGGATGACTGAGAATCTCCATAGATGTAAAAGAAGCAATTGAGGAAGACATGGACACTGATTCTCCCAGATGGGGATAGAGCTAATCTTGATCAGGGAGACCATTAAACCTCCCTTCTGTGGTAAAATGGAAGCACTATATTGGGTACAGTAGTTCATCTGTATACTTAAGATGGGGGTTGGTTTATTTGAACAAGATTGTATTTCTTCTCAAGATCTGTATATGTAACTTTGCTGTGCTGGCAAAACAGACGAGTCTCCCATGCAATCCTTTCCTGAAAGGGATAATTCAACTCCTTCGTTCATATTGGAGTAAGTCCAATCTATTGTCTGTATATGTCATTTCTAAGAACAATTCAGGAATGATAGCTAATTGTACTTGTACTTGTACTTGACGCCTCTTCACCCATCGTGGGTATAGGCGACTTCCATGGAAATTTGACGCCACTGTTTTCGGTCCTGGGCTAGGGTTGTCAGGTGGTGCAGCCAGTCGCTATTATATGATTTTCGGCTAAGATTGAATGGGCGCATGACTATATCTTCGGCTTTCCGTTTGAAGTGACGCAGAGTGGTTAGACGAACACCTCCTTTTGGCCGTTTCCAGGTCGGACCAGGCTCTGCAAGCAGGGAAATTTTTGGGATTCGATTATCTGGCATTCTCAATGTATACAAAATGAAAGTGGCTAGATTACTAAATGAATCCTGGTTTATGCTAAACATCTCACCCATTAAAACAAGCACTATCCATTGATTACCTCTATATGCCATTTTTTCTCCAGCTTTGTAGACAGTTCTTTCCGTGGCTGTTTTGTTGTCACAGCAATCATGAAGTAGGCTAGGCTGAGAAGTAGCAACTGAGCCAAAGCCATCTCAAGTGAGCTCCGTAGCTGACAGGAATCTGAATCTCAGTAACCTCAAGTTTACTTGAACCTTGATGTAGACCAGTGGTTCCCAACCTTTTCTTGGCTATGCCCCACCTAAGCATCTCTAAAATCCTGGTGTCCCCTTCCCCCGGTGATATATAATTCTTACTTTACTCAAAAAGTGAACTCTGCTCACACGGAGGAAGCCTAAAAGGACATTAACTTGGTTTAAACAAGGTTCAAATTGCCCCCATTAAGAATCAAATTGCCCGCCTGTGGGGTGTGGGCCCCATGTTGGGAACCACTGATCTAGAGGCATCCAACTTTTTCCATGCAGAGGACCGAATCTGGAATATGAGTTGTTGTAGCTATTTTAGAGTTTTATTTGTTAACAGAATTAAAATTACCTTTGATTTATATGTAATTAAAATGCATGTATTTATGAATCTAATTTTGTTATTTTTATGTATATCTGAAGATGCTGAAGATAATGTGCCCAGTGTGACTTTTCATTAGATCCTCATGGCAACAATGCTATGTGGCAAATGGTGATGTGAGAGAGTCACTGGCTTATATGTATACAAGGGAGAGACATTACAATGTCATGATTTAAACATCATTTACATTATGATGTAATGAGCCATTGTGTTGCCATTTTGGTGTTGTAGTGGCTGGTTAGAGAAACTGCTGCCATTAAGACCCACAGTTGAATGGAGAAAGACATCCACACAGACATATAGACATATAGATAGATGGACACCCCCTATACAACACACACACACACACACACACACACACACACACACACACACACACACACACACACCTTTATAGATCAAACAAAAGAATGGGGATATAAACATGATCCTACCTATTCTTAATCCAAAGCTGTAGCCACTAAGGGACACTGCTGGTTTTCTTTCCTTTTGCCATACAGAAAATTAAAATCTTGTACCATTTATTTTAACTTTCTAAGGAACATATCCACATCTTTTGGGACTCAGACATAGCCTTGGGATCTCAAGGTTATACACTTCTGCTCTAAACAGTATTCCATTATCTGTTTTGAGTTCATTTCCCATTGCAAGGTTTCTAAACACAACTTTAACCTTTAAACATTCTAAATAGGCTATAACCAGATCACCCTAAGAACCAAGTCTCCATCACTGACATATCTATTATTCATCAGAGTCTCCACCTCATCCTCCTTCTTTGGAAGATAGAAAACCACAACAGAGTCATTTCAGTTGTCATTCTGGAACCAATGGCTTATTTGATGCCCCAAAGAGACCTTTTAGGTAAGTTAATCAGTATTCAATTAGGAGGGATAATATGTGTGTATGTGTTGAGGGTGGGGAGTTCATGCACCTTTTAAAAAAATGTTTTGATTTTTTGTGTTGGGTTTTTGTGCCTTTGTTTGGATTTTTTGGGAGTTTTTCCCATTTTGTATTTCAACTTTGCCTTGAATAATGTATATGTATTTGTTTATGTGTGTAATGTATGTACGCACGTACGTATGTATCCTTTTAAGTTTCAAAGCACACCGTTTCCAACCTATTTTAGTGTTTTCAATTGCTTTGCTTTTATTTTGATGCTTTGTATTTATTGCTATATGTTAATTTTTCATGTTAACCAGCTTACTGAGTTTTGAATTTTAAAGGGGGTGGATAGTGCAAGTAGTGACACTGAAATAGATTCCACTCCAGTGATTGATTATGTGCCATCAAGTCATTTTCAACTTCTAGGGAGTACATAGTTAACTTTTCTCCATGACAATGTACCCCATACCTGTTCTTTCAGCTATTCCAGTTGTTCACTATTCCCCTTCCAAAAAAAGTACAATAATGGAAGGACATGATTGGAAACTTAGTATAAGAGAGCTAAGAACCTCTGGAAATAACTTCTCCCAGATTCTCCTCTATGTAACAGTAGCACTGGAAATAAGATTGGCTTAACATGGCATCCAGAATGCAAATAAAAGAATTACATGTATAAATGGTGTTTGTACACTTTAATGGTTTGTTGTTTCTAAAATTGGAAGGTGTCAATTGAAGACATGTTTCATATATTTTAACATAAAGTATATTATGATTACATTTTAAAAGTATATTTTAACATAAAGAATATCAAGTAAAGATCTGTAGTCGGTTAAAATATATGAAACGTATTTTTGTATATTTCAACCATCTACAGATTTTTACTTGCTCTTCATATGAAAAAGTCTCACTCCCCTGACTCTTGGTTTTCGTGGTTATTTTTTGCCATATAAGATACAGAATCCTTTTTATCTTGTTTATTGATACAGTTCATTTGCCAGCTTAGCTGATTACATCTTAAGTTTTTCCCCCCCAAATCTAATATTCTATATCCAGCAATGGCCATTTGTATCACTAGGAAGCTTAAGCATGGAGGAGATGACTATCATTCCCTAATTTCCCCCCAGCTTTCGTAAGGAGAAAATATCCCTTATGAATATAGATGATACGATTATTATTTACATCCCGGTTCTCATCTATGAGTTCAGGGCAGTATGCCCAGTCTCCCAACATTTTATCCTTCTATCTATAACATCCATAGAGGTAAGTTAGCTTGATGAGCAACAACTAGCCACTCTGTAACTCTGAAATTTGGACAGGGGGTGTATACTTATGAAAAGGTGGATTTCTGCCAAAATTTGGTATAATTTGGAACTCCATGTCTCCTGAATATGCAAGTGAAAAGGAATGAAGCTCAACCCAAAACCCAAAAAAGTGGATGAATATCAGGCCACGAGATAAAGCGCTTCAAGATCATTCGATTTTGTTTCTCATTATCTTCAGAGTTTTTTTCTACATGGTAGAAAAGGATAATTGGACTTCTGTCTTACTGAAGATGGAGAGCATCTTCATATACATATAAAGGTGGGAGTCATATAAGGATGGGAGACCCAGTGAAACCACCTTTTCTTCATAGAGAAGCCCAATAAAGGGCATGAACATTTGTCAGGCTGTCTGGGATGGTTAGAAATAACTAACACCAATATCTGAAGGACAGCAAGAATTAACCCCACTGTCCTTCCTAATAATGCTCAAATTATTGTTTTAATAAGAATACAGGTTTAGATTCATAATGTAGAGGCAGATGAATTTTTTGCTCCTTTACCTCAAGTCCATGTATTCAGAAATGGGTGTCTTCTCTTAGTATATACAGATGAGAGAGGGGGGAGGGGGAGAGAGAGAGGGAGGGAGGGAGGGAGAGAGGGGGAGGGGAGGGGAGGGAGGGAGGAAGAGAGGGAGAGAGAGAGAGAGAAATTTGGATCTATGCCCAGCAGGTCCCTGTGCAATCTGGGAGCCACACCCAGCACTGAGCTGAGTTCTGTCATCACATCTGCCATTGCCTGTGGGTGGTTTTCGCTGCTTGCAGCATCCTTTTCTTGAGCCGCATGTTCTGCCTCTTAACCGATGAGAAATTGGAGCTAGCAGGCTTTCCCAGAAACAACCGGACTGTAGGCTGAGCGCTAGCAGATGCTTATTTTCTTCAATTACTCTCATACTCTGCAGGTGACCAGCGATGTGCTGAGTCAGCATTCAGAATATCGTCAGTCCAGACAAGTGTATCTACCATCTGTGCTGATATAGCTAGTCAATTAAATATGCCAGCATAAGGGGGGGGGGGGAGGAAGAGGAAGAGATAGCCTCCATCCAACTCTACCTCCCTCTCTTTCTCCCTCCCTCCCTCCCTCTTATCAGATTTATAGTAGATAATTTCACAGCTCCAAAACAATTCTATGGGACCTATCTGGATCTCTATTTATATTGATCACCTATTCCAAAGTTAAGAAGAGATCGCACGCACAATTCCCTTACAAGATCTTGTTGCTTTGCGATCTGCAACCATTCACAGGTGGAAAAGTTTATTTTCATGCTTAGGGGAAAAAAATCACAAGCTAATTTTTGTGAACCAATTTTCTATTCAGTGAAGATCCCTGGAGTAGCTAGCAACAGCTGGCAGATTCCACGTACTATGGAATTTGTTGCCCTGAATTCCAAATATTTAAAGGTAAACGTAGGTTGAGGATGGCCACAGATTTGCTTAACGGCTGCTGCAAAAGTTGTAAAAGTGGTCACGTGATGACTCACTTAACTTATAACCGTAATTACAGGCTCAATTACAGTTGCAAGTTGAGAACCACCTGTAAAGGCACATCAAATGTACGTTGGAAATGTGGACTTGAAGGGACATCTTATTATGCTTATTGGACATGTAAAAAAGTTAACCCAAACAGACTTTGATACAGAGGATTTTAAAGATATTTAGTTGATGCTGGAACTTTTCCTTTAGACTTTATTAGGATTAATGGATAAACAATTAGAAAAAAGCCATGGAAGATTTCAATATATTATGACAGCAGCAAGATTACTGTACTGTATGCACAGAAAGGGAAAGATTCGACACTGTCCTCTATGGATGAGATTTTGCTGAAATGGATAAATTGACTTCTTTGATGAGAGAAAAAGCCTTATCGACATTTAATGCTGGCTAGCACTGGATCTTTTGCATAAATTTAAAAAAAAAATGAAATTGTGACTGATGATTAGACAGGATAAATTATAGAAATAATGGTAATATGATGTAATTTTAGAGACAGAAGTCAAAATATATTTCTATTTGTAATTGCTGTGTTTCTTTTTTATTTTTCTTTAACCTTTTTCCTTTTCTACCTCTTTCATTCATTCTTTCTCTAGTTTGTGGTAGCTTTTAAAGGTACATGTATCTAAAATGAGTATGGCACCATATTTCGTGTGTTTGTGTGTGTGTGAAATATGGTGCCCTACTCATTTTAATAATCTAGATGATTGCCTATTTTATGTATATGCCTGAGCCATCCCTGCGTCTGTTAATAGAGTCCCACCATAATTTCTATAGATCTACCAAGCTCATTTGTAATTTCCTTCTCCTGTTTCTGCCCTGAAGGCCATCTCTATTCTGAAAAACAGAAGTTTATCTAATTTGAATGGGTTTAAGTTACACATATTTCTGCTCATCAGAACTTTATTTATAGCACAACAATATCGGGATATATTTCTTTTGGAATACCCCATGTTACAATCACTAGAATCAGTTCTTTGATGGGCAATGTAGTTTTCTGAATTACATGAGTTTTTGTTCTACAAATCCTATCTACCTACAGTGTTGATTCCCTTTTGATCCTGGCTTCTCTTGGCTTCTCCTGTTTATATAGAAAAAAACCTGCTAGTAAGAAATACATACATACATACATACATACATACATACATACATACATACATACATACTAATTACATGAGAAGAAGTCCTTGATTCCAGATGATGAATTGCCAATTATAGAGAATGATGGAAGGCATATGTTGGCAATGTATCTGAATATCTATACAGTTGCCGCTTCTATCCTAGAGGTTTCTGTACAGACATTTGTTTTGATAGGTAGGGGATTGGACCTTTTGAGCTGTGTTAAGCATACCCCAGCTCATAAACCAGCATTGTGTCAAGCAGTAATTCTAAGTGGGGGTTGTTCTTTAACCTACTTTTTGCTTTGGTATGAAGAATAATTAAGAGGGCATTGAGTCATACTTGGCCCCCAGTAACTGTTTCAACCTGATCTGGGTGATAATCCACAGTCTTCCAAGACTATTCTAATGATCTCCTTAATCCAACCACATATTCTTTTGCCTCTCTCAATCTTGCCAAGCATAATTGCTTTTCTAATCCACCACTGCTTGCTTCCCATAATCAAAGTATGTGACTTTGTGTGTGGTGATCATCACCCCAAGAGAACAGTCAGTATTTCATTAAGACAGATGAGTTGGTTCTTCCTGCAGTCCACAATATTCTTAGTAACCATTTCCAGATTCATAATTTGAAGGTGTTGTCTATAGGAAGCCTTGACTTACGACCGGTCTCTTAGCAACTCTTTGAAGTTTTGACATATCCCCAAAAGGTACTTGCGATCCAGTTCCAAAGTTCTGACAGCTGCCCCGCCCCTGCAATCATTTGACTGCATTTCAGGCACATGCCTGCGATCTATGGTATTTTTGCTGAAAACCAGCATTTACTTCCAGATCTCAGCAAAAAAACATCTCATAGCAAACAATGGGATTTGCTTAACAATGGCAACATTTGCTTTACGACCATAGCATTCACTTAACGACCATCACAAAAAAAGGTGGTAAAATTGTGTTGGATGACCTGCTTTACGGCGATCACAACTTGTGACCATAATGGGTAGGCTCCATTAACAGTCACAAGTGTGTTTTCTTTCTCTTGTTCTCCTTTGTTGTTCTGCTCCAATAGCCCTGCGTTATCATTAGAAAAAAACCACTTTCCTGAACAAAAAAGCCAACTTGACAAAATCTTTCCAAGTATAAAGACTATATAACTTCACCCATTTAACCAATTAGGCTGATGCAAATTTGTCTGCATTTAAAGTTTCAGGGTGTGGGGGGAGTTGTCAATCATATGATACGAAAGAGAAGAATGCTATCTTAATCTTTAATGATTGTGAGATTGAAATATTTTTGGCAAATGCAGCAGACTTATAGTAGCATGATGCTATGATAGTCTGTTATTGAAAATAATGTGCCCATTCATTTTCTTCTTTGAATGCTTTGGGGTGGTTGGGTCAACATCTGGAAATGAGAACTGCAAGACCTGGCACCTGCTGCCCTCTAGAGGATACAATTAGCCTCAACACCCAAGCCGCAGCATCTGTTCACTGTTGCTTATATTTCAATCAGTGAATATCGCAAGGATCTGATCAGTAAAAGTCACATACTGTAATACAGAACATGTGATTCCCCTCCCCCCCTTTAGTTCCTTGCAAGGATACAGAAATGTGACTCTGACTCTGCAGCTGGAAGAAAGACTAGACACTTATGAGGAAACGATGAACCATGTTTTTTGAAGAATGCTGAAATTTTCACTTCAGGTACAGTATTATTTCTTAACAAGGGAGTTGAACACCAGTTGAACCCTTCCCCAGTATGCTTTCCATTGCAAATTTAATTGTTGCAAGAATGCCAGACCATCACATCCCCAAACACCTCTTCTATGGTGAGCTGTCTCAAGAAAAGCGATTGCACAGGGGACAAAGGAAGTCATATAAAGACATGTTGAAAGCCTCCTTCAAGTCCCTGGAAATTGACACCACCTCCTGGGAAACCCTGGCACAAGACTGATCAACATGGCGCATGCTGATCCACCAAGACTGCCAGACATCTGAGGGCAGAAGAACAACTGTAGCACAAGAGAAGCAAGCATTCCACAAAGCCAGAGCTGCAAATGCTGCAAAAATGGTGCCCATACATGTCTGTCCAACATGTGGCAGAACATTTCGTGCCCGTATTGGCCTTACCAGCCACCTGCGGACACACCATGGACAGCCCACAACCTGTTAGATGTCAAGGTCCTCTTCGAACACAATGGACAAACATCAGTTGTGGAGAAGAAGATCTGAGAGAGGAACATCGTTTGGGCCTCTTCTAACTAAGAAGTTAAGAAGGGAGAGAAAAATCTCACTTTCTTAATCTGAATTTAGTGACAGCTAATTATTACAGAAAAAAGTAGACCTGGATTAAACAGTCCAATATCTAAGTATCTAAGTCTAAGAATGATTGGTTAGTGTACCTTAGTGTGTTGTGCAAACACAGACAATGGAAGCAACTGGTAAACACTGCCTTGTTAGCCATGGGTTGCCATATTCTGTGAAAATTGAAAGCTATCTTGTTCAGCTTTATATTCGGGATCACCTTTTGCAACCTTTTGGCAAGCAAAGTCAATGGGGAAGCCAGATTCCCTTAGCGTGAAAAGAAAGAGCATAAGATGGGGCAAAACTCGCTTAACAAATGTCTCGCTTAACCATAGAAACGTTGGGCTCAATTGTGGTCATAAGCCAAGGACTACCTGTACAGCATGGAAGGATATTTATTGTTTTCTGGAATTAAAGGAGGGGAACAGTAGAACTAATTATGAATGTCCTCCTAGTAGTTTCATGTTAAATAGAACTTTGTAGGGTTTTTCCCTAAGAACTCTTAGAATGCTGGTGATTGAATAAGTCTCATGATAAACTGGCTGGAGAATTCTAGGAGTTGAATTCCACAAGTCTCAAAGTTGCCAAGTTTGGGGACCCTTGTGTTAAATGAACTTAGGAAGCTAAACTATTGTACTGTGGACGCATCATGCAAACTGACACATGTATGGAACAAATGACAATCCTGGCTAAAAGGGATGAAAGGCAAGGAAGAGATCAATAGCGCATGAGGTTCATAGGTGAAATGTATTTATTAAATGTATTGAAATACTGGAAGATTCAGGAATGCACTTGCAAGATTTCCATGATGTCACAAGAGATAGAACTTGGAGAAAGTTCATTCTTAGCACCATTAAGATTTGGCTATGAATTGATCTGGCAATTAAGGAGCACACAATGTTCAAGGGGAATGTTCCACTCGCCTTAATCAGATGTTCCAAAAAGTGCTTCCCATGTGAGCGCACCAGTTCATTCCTGTTCCTCCCAGATACTGTTGCTCAAATGAAGTCCACTTCCTGCAGACATTTGTGCATTTAGGGTGAATGTCTCCAGGAGAGGAGCCAACAATCCATAGTTATTATTAGGACAACATTCATGATAAAAGCATACATTCTGAAGAAGAATTTACCTTTTAAGCAACAGTGGTGATGGGTGGGGCATTACCGGAGTGCTCTGTTTTTTTAAAGATTGAATAGGGCTTTTGTGATAGAGACTTTGGCTTCATCATGAAAGGAAAATGGGGATCTAAACCATTTATTGTGCTTATGGTTTTCAGTAACACTTCATCAAGTTTATTTAGAGAAACACGATGACTTTGCCAAACTATTAAAACTTAAAAGAAAACCTGGTGCATACATTCAGGGAATAATTTTTCCCTTGAAGCTTAAATTAATGTCAGTTTGACTTCCGCCATTTTTCAACAGGAACAGGAGAAATGTAGAAGGAAATAAAGATAATGTTTAGCATGTAAACTACAATTCCAGGAATAAAAGGCTGATCAACCCAATCATTTTCAAGGTATAGATGAGGTTTCTGAAACTCTATTTATACATGGGTTGGTCCCACAATCAGCCAGATATTTAGATGAATTTCGCATCTTTATTCACCTGTCGAGTCCTCCTCAAGGATGTGAGATCGGCAGATGCTATTTGATGATGTTAAAGATATCATTGCAACTTGTATGCTGTTCCAAATAAAGTTGCCTTTTGCAGTTGATTGATGGTCACTCTACTGCTATTTGCAGGTCTTTGTACTTTGTGATTTTCTTCTGTTCTCTTTTACCATTTCCAGGGCCGTGGTAGCTCGTGAGGTTAGAACACTGGGCTGATGGTCAGCAGCCTTGCACTTGCAACCCATTGCTGCCACAAAGTGGGGCGAGTTCCCATCACACACTCCAGTGCCTGTTGACCAAGCAGTTCAAAAGTGGGCAACTGCAAGTAGATACATGGCAGTGGTGGGTTTCAAAAATTTTTAGAACCTCTTCTGTGGGTGTGGCCTGCTTTGTGGGAGTGGCTTGCCAGCCATGTGACTGGGTGGGAGTGGCTTGTGGCCATGTGACTGGGTGGGCATGGCCAACTTGTAAAATGTGGTGAAACTCACTTAACAACGCTCTTGCTTAGCAACCAAAATGTTGGCTCAGAAACTCTGGCATTTGAAGCACACAAGTCTTAAAGCTGTCAAGTTACAAGACCCTTGCACCCTTAACCCTTTAGAAAAAAAACCCCAGGGGTGTTCAAACTTGACAGCTTTAAGACTTGTGGACTTCAACTCCCAGAATTCCTCCTCTCACTCTTCATCTTGATGATGTGTGGATGGGCTGGGGGGAGCTGGAACCGGTTCTAAACGGCACTGTAGATTTGTGGAACCTCTTCTATAGAAGGGGTTAGAACTGGCAGGAACCCACCCCTGATACATGGGTACCATTTTGGTGGCAACTTCACAGGGATGCGAAAGGAGCCCCCAGCTTGAAGTCCTCCAGGCAACAGTGATGTCACCAGCAAATCCTTTCACAAAGGAAATACTTCAGTGCTTCCAACATGGAAATATTAGTATCGCCAGGTATTGCAAGTTCACTGTCTAGGTTTTTTTGTCTTTCTTATCAACAATTATTAAGACTGGGGTGTTATGTGGCAAGCGCTTCTCTGTTTGAATTCTAAAATCACAGAGCACTTTAGCTTCTTCATATTCTATTACTTTATCTTTTTTGTGGTCTCACCAACTCATTTCATATTCCAATGCAGTATTGTTGCTACTTTGTCATGCCATTGTTTGTAATCGATCTTGAAATGGTTAACTTGGTAGTCCACTGTTTCTCCAACTTTTTGCAGAGGTGGCATTTGCTGTCTATAGCTGTCTTCTCAACCCTGGCTTTTTGTGCATTTGTTCTTAAAGCTTAGTCTTGTGCAGCTGTTAAGTAGCTGTTTCTTTCTTCATTTTTCAGTTTTTAGCCACTGCTAAGTCTTACTGTTATTAGCTAGGTTTTTTAATCTATACTGGCTGTGTAATGACTTCACCTTTCCATGTTTTTTTCTATTTTTCATTTGTTCTTTTTCTAATTTAGTTTGGTCTCTTCAGTATTCAATAAGCTTTTATGGTGTACTAGTTTCAGTGCATCTTCCGTCATCTCCTTGAGATATCCTTCCAATGCTCTTTTTCCTTCTTCAACTGTCTGGTCTACTTGTAATGCTCCATGGATACACATACTCCTTGGTAAATCAAATCTGTGAGGATGAAAGGCATGTTTCATTGTCATTATTTTTCTGGCCAGGGCTTTTGGTTCTGCTTAAGTCCAGTCTACAATTCCAGCTGTGTATATACCGCCTGGAGGAGTCTGTGTGTTTAATTGGGTTGATGAGTTTGGGCTTTAAGATTTTCTTTACTTTCATGACATATTCACTTCTAATTTTCTTCTTGACTTCAAAGTATTTGGAATTGTCAGCTTGAAGGATGGCCAGATATTTGTAGTGAATTTCTTTATCCAGACTCCTAATGTTATTTCCATAGAGCATCTTGGTTCTTTCAGTTTTCATTACTTTATCATATTGATGGTAAGGGTGTCATATTCGTCCAATCCAAACTTACTTGCAATATCTTGGCTGTATATATAGACAGTGTTGAGCGGTGATTCTATTTCAAGCAATATTTTTCCATATAACTAGATTGTACCAGTGGTGGGCTGCTGCGTGGTTGCGCGGGTTTGGATGAACCCTTAGCTTTGATCACTGGCTGGGAACGCCCACCCGCCCTTGTACTAAGCTATCCATTTATAACTAACTTTGTTCCTTCCGCCCTCACTGCCCAGCGGAGTTTCGCACCACCCCTGCTTTACTCACTGGAGCTGCCTGATTTGATTACCTGCTTCTTTGAAGCTCCGTTTCACTCCCAAAGGGGTGATTCACTGATTGTGAGTGTGTGTGCTCACAACCAGCAAACCACTCATGAACATACCATATTTTTCATAAGACACACCTTTCCCCCTAAAAGAGGGTAAAAATTTGGGTGTCTCTTAGACACTGAATGTAACCCCACCCACCCACCGTCCCCCACCCTTTGGCCTCTGCCTTCCAGCAATTTACCTCCTTGCAGCACATGGGAAAATGGGGTTTGCGGAGCTGCAATAGTCTATAGCCGTGAGGGCGAACCTATGGCACACGTGCCATACGTGACACGCAAAGCCATTTGTCAGGGCATGCGAGGCATTGCACTGGCCAGCTAACTTAGGCCTTCTTCTGAGGCCATTTTCTGCCTTCCAGAGGCTTGAAGCCTTTGGAGCGCAAAAATCCAGCCCTATGGGCAAACTGGAAGTTCAAGAACGGACTTCCGGTTTGCTCATGGGGCTAGTTTTAGACCTCTGGAGCATTCAGGGGCCTTCAGGAAGCTTCCCTGAAGGCTCTAGAGGGCAAAAAACAACCCTACGAGCAAACCGGATTTCCGGGTTGCTCGTAGGGTCATTTTTTGCCCTCCGGAGCCTTTAGGGAAGCCTTCTGGAGGCCCCTAAACACTCCGGAGTGCTAAAACTGGCCCTAGGATTGTTGTTTGTCCTCCAGAGCCTTCAGGGAAGCCTCCTGGAGGCCCCTGAAGGCTCCAGAGGGCTATAATTGGCTATACGAACAAACTGGAAGTCTGTTCCCAAACTTCTGGTTTGCCCATAGGGTTGATTTTACGCACTCCGAAGGCTTCAGGGAAGCTCCTGAAGCTTCGGGGGGGGGGGGGACAGTTTTCACCCTCCCTAGGCTCCTATAAAGCCTCTGAAGCCTGGGGAGGGTGAAAAAAAGCATGCCAAAAATGGGGGGCGCTGCTTGTGCACCCATGCATGCTGGGGTCTTGAGCATAGCACTATGGGTGTGGCATGCCTGCGCACAACTCCCCTGCGCTCCTCCTACTTTTGGCACGTGAGCCAAAAAAGGTTCTCCATCACTGGGCTATAGCAATCCTTGCAGCCTGAAACAGCTGATGATTGGGAGGCTTTTAAACTGAAAGTGAAACTTGCTGTTTGCTCCACCAAGCAAATTGCTGGGAGGCAGAAGCAGATTCTTTTTTCTTGTGTTAATCAGGCTGTTTGCTGTTTGCTGCAAGAAGGTAAGTCAATAACTATAAATGCCTATAGAATATTCAAATTATTAGACTTATTTTTTAAAGACTGCTTTATTATTGTTCTAGACAGCGTAATAAAGCGAAGACGCTTTTTAAAATAAATGCTTGATCTGAAGAGGCCCAGTGCTATTGTATCTTCTTTTAATTAGCAGAGAATAACTATACTTCCAGAAAGCACATCAGTTTTAGCAGCCTCTGTACAAGTATAGTCTGAAATGTAATACTACAAACAGTGCATATTGTCTGTACTGCTTGCTGTTTGTTGCAAGGAGGCAAGTTGCTGGGAGGCAGAAGCAGATTTTTTCCCCTTGTTTTCCTCCTCAAAACCTAGATGTGTCTTATACTTCGGAGCATCTTATACTCCAAAAAATATGGCAAATGCAGCCCACCTCTGGATTGTTCATGCTAGAACTAGACTTGACAGCTGCATACAAATCCCTTTTTATGTCATCTTACGTAAAATGATCTCTCAATACGATATTCTTCATCTGTGTTGGACTTTTATTTCTATTATTACTAACCAACATGGCCAAAGACTGTGATAACATATCAATGATTGGAACTGAAGCACTGCACAACACACTGTAGCACTTCTGGACAGCAAAAATCTGGTAGCTCTGTGAGAACAAGAGCAAAGAGGTGCAGAATGTGTAAAATCTCGTAGCCCAGGATTTTTGCAACCTCAGCATAGTAACTCAAGTCTGGCAAAGTTTGGTGAAGGCTGTCATGTAGAATCCAGTAAAAGATTTGTCATTTCCTCTCTCTCTCTCTCTCTCTCTGCCCACTAGACGGCAATAAAGAGCCATTGACGGATTGATGGGTTACATTGTGAAGCCCAAGACTTTTTGTCGCCTTTCTTCTTCTTGTCCCACAAGAAGACAGGGATTGTCATGTTCAGACAAAGGACCAACACTCTACCTTCTAGCTGAAAATAAGTATGGAAAAGAATGAGATTTCCCACCTCTTCTCTTTGGGCAAAATAGGATTAAGGGCAAAGCAGTTTCCCTAAGATGGCACAGGAAGGGTAAGAGAAGATAAACTTCAATGGTGCTGCTGGCCGCTCCTGTGTAGCCCTTTCGCCCATTGCAAAGCAAAGTCAAATGCCACGTTGTGTATATTTGTGTATAAAGGGTAAGCAAACACACACTGTTGTGTTGTAGGTACTGCAAAATAAAACTTGCTCTTGGGCAAGGCTGGAGAGGGGTTGCGTGTCTTGTCCTCACTGTTTCTGGTGCAAGGGGGGGGGGGCAAACACCCCTGCTTCCCAGAAAGGCTGAAACTGTCCCTACCTTCTGTCCACCAGGACATCACACATTTCTCCACAACCATCTGTTCTTGCCTGTTCTTGCATCAGCCCATAAGTTGATAAGCAAACTTTCCATTGAGATTAAAACTTTATAGCAATGGGCTGCACCTTGTATAGCAACATGAAATGTCATTATGGTAAATAAAAAAAATTGCCATAGAGGTAATTAATTACCAAGTGGGGGCCTAAGTGGAGATGCTGTTCCTCCATAGCAGATCTGGCCTTTGAAACAGCCTCCCACCTGAAGTCAAACTTGGCCCCTCCTTCATCGTGCTGAAAATGAATAACAGAATAATAAAGTTGGAAGGGACCTTGGAGATCTTCTAGTCCAAACCCTACTCAACAGGAAACCCCATACCATTTCAGACAAATTGTTGTCCAATCTCTTCTTAAGAACCTCCAGTGTTGGAGCACCCACAATTTCTGGAGGCAAGTTGTTCCACTGATTAATTGTTCTAAATGTCAGGAAATTTCTTCTTAGTTCTAAGTTGCTTCTCTCCTTGATTAGCTTCCATCCATTGCTTCTTGTCCTGTCTTCAGGTGCTTTGGAGAATAGCTTGACTCCCTCTTCTTTGTGGCAGCCCCTGAGATATTGGAACACTGCTATCACGGCCACTCCTAGTCCTTCTTTTCATTAAACTAGACATACCCAATTCCTGCAATCATTCTTCATATATTTCAGCATTTGCAAACTACCATGTTTCCCCAAAAATAAGACATCCACAAAATATGGCTTGGGCCTTATTATCAGGGGAAGGCTTATTGTTTTGGGGTTGCTGGGTGGCTGCTCTCTTGCAAGTAGGCTCCCGAAGAGCCAGGCACAGCCTCAGGGTCGAATGGCTGTGTTGCGCTGTCGCAGCAGCACTACACAGCAGCCATGAGGTGACCACGCTCATAAGCAGCCGCCTGGCAACCCCCCTTTCCAGCCAGGCACACCGCCATTCACTGACCTAGGGGTGTCACCAAGCCGCGTGAGCACCTATTTGCTGCCCTCCGGCTCCCACGGCTTGGTGTCTTCAGAATGCCCCTAGGTCAGTGAATGGGGCTCGGCATGGCTGGATAAGGGGGCTGCGTGAGGAGCTTTGCCGCTCCCTGCTCGCATGACTCCCAGGCTCATGATGCCTTTGCCTAACTTTCCCTGCAGAGCCAGGGCATCTCCGCTGCCACCGCCACATAGTTTTTTTCGCGACTTCCAAAGCACAGAGGTAAAATGCCCAAGTCTTCTGGCAGTTGCTACTCTGGGAGTATGCTCTATGGTTGTGGGCTGGCTGCCGGCAGAGCGTACTCCCAGAGTGCAACCATACAGCGTATTCCCAGACTGGCAACTGCCGGAAGACTCGGCATCTTACCTCTGTGCTTTGGAAGCCGCAGAAAAAGCCATGTGGCAGCAGCTATCTTGTCACTCCTAATCCTTCTCTTCAATAGGCTAAAGCAGTGGTGGTGAACCTTTTCCTTACGGCGTGCCAAAATTCTGCGCATGTGTGCTATCACGCGTGCGTGCCCACTCAATCTCCCCGCCCACCTGAGCATGCATGCACAATCCCCCAGGCTCCGGAGGCTTTCCTGAAGCCTGGGGAGGGTGAAAACAGCCTCTCCCAGCCCCCTAGAGGCCCTCCGGAAACCAGAAACGGATTGTTCCCAAACTTCCAGTTGGGCCATTGAGGCCGTTTTTTGTGCTCCCCAGCCTCCGGAGGCTTTCCTGAAACCTGTTTTTGCAAGGGCAAAAACAGCCTCTCCTGGCCCTCTGGAAGGGTGGAAAATCAGCTGCCCAGCGCACACATGAGTGCCGGAGCTAACAGCTGGCATGCCACCAAATATGGCTCCATGTGCCACCTGTGTCATGCGTGCCATAGGTTTGCCATCATGGAGCTAGAGTATCTAACTCCCTCAAACATTCATTATCCAGACCTTTTGTTGCTCTTCTCTGCACACTTTCCAGAGTCTCAACATTTTTAAAATAATGTGGTTACCAGACCTGGACTCAGTATTCCAAGTGTGGCCTCATCAATGTAGTGTAAAGGAGTAGTATCACCTCTCATTGTAGATGCTATTCTTCTACTGGTATGTGGGTGTATAGTGGTTGTCCACTAGGATAACACAGGTTGTTCTGGTGGATGACCAATCAAGTATACCAACTCATATTTAAGTGGTTGTCCACTAGGACACCTAAATCCCTCTCATAGTCATTATTGTTGATCCAGGTACCATCTACTCTACTATCCTATTCCACCTGCACATTTGGTTTTTCTTGCCTTTTGTCACCACTGAATTGCATTTTGTTGAAGAGGGCCCAGTATTCATGTCTTTCAAGGTCCTTCTGAATCTTGATAGATTGAAGAAACTCAAACTTACTGCATCTTAACTCTCTAGGGCGGGAAGGCAAAACATAGACAGGCTTTAGGATTCTTTAATGTAGCCTCTATTGAAAAGTAGAATTCCAGTCATTATGAACAAGACTAAAAGGCTGAGACATGAAAACCTAGAGAGATGCCCCCACTATGTTACTTAGAAAAAAGGCAGATATCAACTAAGCTGATACTTACTTAGGCTAGTAGAGATGAATGATAACATTTTTGATAAGGAATTATGATTCTCTGACACTACAGCTAGCATAGCCAGTGTTGTGGACTGGAGGAATATATAGTTTAGCAAAATCTGGAGAACTTATGTTTACTATGCAGAAAAAAGTAGACATCAAGGTGAATACTATGCCAAGAACATCCCTTTTCTGTTTCATTGTTTTACTATCAAGTATGGAAGTTCAAGGTTCAAGGTTCAAGGTTCATTTTATTTATATGCCGCCCTATTCCCAGCGGGACTCAGGGCGGCGCACAAACCCAAAGGAGGGGAAGGGAAACACAAGAACTACAGCAAAAAGTACAGGGAATTTAAAACGACCAACAGCCACACGATTCGAGAGGGGAAGGGAACTCATCGACCCCAGGCCTGCCAACACAGCCAGGTTTTAACGGCTTTTCGGAAGGCCTGGAGAGAGGTGAGGGTCCGAATATCTGCGGGGAGCTCGTTCCAAAGGGCCGGAGCCGCCACAGAGAAGGCCCTCCCCCGGGTAGTAGCCAGATGACATTGGCTAGTAGACGGAACCCGGAGGAGGCCTAATCTGTGTGATCTAATGGGTCTTTGGGAGGTAATTGGCAGCAGGCGGTCTCTCAAGTACCCAGGTCCAATACCATGAAGGGCTTTATAAGTTACGTTCCTGATGATTGCCAGTCTGGGTAACTTAACCCAGGCTATTTGTTTGAATCCAGAATAAACCATTTCTGCTTCAGCTTCCCACTCAATCAGATCTTGCTTGAGACCGCCCTCCAAACTTGGAGGGGATAAGTGGGTGAAGCTGACTTCTCCATTTTCTTGCACACTTATCAGGTTAATTTGCCTACTCAGAATTACGGTGTTTTTTTTTAAAAAAAAATCACACTACTTTGCACATTACTGACCTGGCAGCAGGCATTTTGCGATCTAATAGATCTCCATGAGAAGAATGTGGAATCTGTGGACTGAATGATTTATCTCAGGGGTGTTAAACTCGATTTCACTGAGGGCCGCATCAGGTTTGTGTTTGACCTCTGGAGGGGGGTGTGTGGCGAGGGGGGGCATGGCCCAGGGGTGGGTTTCTCGCCCCGTTCCAACCGGCTCCAGCTGCTCCTGGAGGATCGCGCAGGCGCTGTATGCGTTCTGTGCATGCGTGGAAGCGCAGAACTCGTCAAAACCGGGTAAGAAACGCAGGCGGGCGGGTGGATCCTTCAGCGTTCCCGGAAGTTACTTACTTCTGGGTTCGCCGAGCAACCGGTTCGCGGGGACCGCCGCGAACCGCCTGAAACCCACCCCTGGCATGGCCAGCATGATGTCACTCACGTCGGGCGAGTGCCTGTGGTGGCCCGAGTGCTCTGCCAGCAAAAATGGAGCCTTGAGCTCCATTTCGGCTGCAACGCCCTCCTGCAACCCTCTGCCAGTGAAAACAGAGCCCGGAGGGGGGGTCATGTACAACCCTTGTGAGCTCTGTTTTCGGCTGCAATGGCCTTCTGCAACCCTCTGCCAGCAAAAATGGAGCTCGGGGGGGGGGGTGCATGTGGCCCTCGCAAGCTCCATTTTTGCTGGCAGAGGCACCGCAGGCCAGTCCTTCACTGTTTCCAGGGCAGCCCCACAAGCTAGATCTAAGCACCCCATGGGCTGAATCTGGCCCGTGGGCCTTTAGTTTGACACCCCTGATTTATCTGAAGGAGGATACGCCCAGTGTGTTTCCAAGGATTTTCTCCTTTGGGGGCATTTGTGTGCGTTTTGTTTTTTTAAAGAGAGTGGTAACAAATCAATTCCCCACTGCGGTTTAGACGTCCTACCGGATTTTGTTAAATTGTGAATAAAATCGTGTCTAGACTACCCTATACTTATTAGCTAACAACATTTAATTAACATTTAACTTTTAATCAGTAAGTTTTGTATTAATAAGTTAAGATATTTAAAGAAAGGTTATCAGGCAGTATCTGGTTCCTCCCAATGACTGAATTTGTGTTGCAAGCTGAAGTGTCCCATTTGTGTGCATATGAACATTCCCAAATGCAGGACCCAAACCAAGCAAGCATTCATTAGTAGGTTTCTTAATTGTAATAGAGGTTTATAGAAAATTCATTCACAAAGGGTAGACAAAACCTACCACTTAGCTAGAGAGGAGGAGGAGGAGATTTAATGATCATGAATTCTTTGTTTGTTTCTTTGTTCGTGCATGGCTGCTTGTGAAAAAGAGCAAAAGGGACCTGGCTTTAGACTACCAAAAGATTAGGCAGACTGATAGACCAAGGAAGGGGCACAGGGTAAATACTGATTTCGCTCCCATTGTTCCCTGGTGAACAGGAAGTCACGACATGCTGGATTTCAGGGGCCATTAGGTTTGGATCTCTAACAATTCGCACCATATGCAGGACCACAAGCTAACCACCCACATTTCATTTTAATTTTATTTTGCAAATTCAGTCCACGTGGTAAGTTTATGGCTGATTGTGATACGTGAAACCTCACCGTTGGATTAAGTAAACCATGCTGAAGTTATTTAGGGGAAGCATGTCGTGCAAACACAGCCCGTATGAATCCTATATGGAGGTTGTTTGGCAGATTTTTTTTTTAAAAAAAACTTGTATCACAACCTGATGTGAGCTGAAAGTTAAAAAAAATAATTCCTTGTCTCAATGCACATCAGATTACATCTCCACCCACCAATTATTTCCCTACCTTGTGGTGCAATTAAGGGGGGGGGGATACAGGTGGTCCTTGACTTACAACCACAATTGAGCCCCAAATTTATGTTGCTACGTGAGACAGTTGTTAAGTGACTTTTGCTCCATTTTGCGACCTTTCTTGTCACAGTTGTTAAGTGAAGTTAAGTGAATCGCGGTTAAGTTAGTAACACAGTTGTTAAGTGAATCTGGCTTCTCCGTTGACTCTGCTTGTCAGAAGGTCCCAAAAGTGGATCACATGATCCCAGCACAATGCAACTGTCATAAATATGAATCCGTTGCCAAGCATCTGAATATTGATCACATGATCATGGGAATGCTGCAATGGTTGTAAGTGTGAGAAAAATGGTCATCAGTCACTATATTCAGTGCCGTCATAACTTCATACAGTTGTGAGTTGAGGACTGTCTGTACTTAAAAAACATGTGAGACATGAACCTCCAGAAACATTTATTCCTTGCAACATTCATTCATTCGGTCGATCACTAGGGGGCATTAAGAATAGATAACACGCTTATCAGAGATGGAAACTTTCTATTGGAATATGTAACTTTTTAAAATAAACTGTACTTGTCCTTTCAGACCTTAAGCACCTGTCTCTGGCTTCCTTTAATTAGCTTTGTTTGACTTGCACACAGATGCTTTTCTAAATATGTACTCAGTGGATGTACTAGTGTTATCTTATCTCAATATTTTCCCTCTGAGATACCCTTCCTTTCTTTCACTGACTGATTGCAAATTACACCTGTCCTTTCCTCTGAAATACAAAAGCTATTTTACTACCATCTTAATTGAATGGGATGAAATGGAATAGAATAGAATAGAATAGAATAGGAATAGGAAAAATGGCCCCACAACTAAGGAGGCCCTGCTTTACTAAGCCCAAATCTGACTCTATTCAAGATTAGGTAATATTTTTCATCCAGCTTTCTCCATATAGTATTTAATTGGGATACTCTCTGATCTTCTACATTTGAGATGATCATACTCTACTCTCAGAAAAAGGATTTGAATTTTGTTGGATGGACTTAACTGTTGTATTTACCTGAAAAGAAAATGAAGTGTATTTTTGTTCCACGTAAATAACAGCAGTAAAATAAATCCTCTAGTTTTGGGATGCCTTGAAACATTTTGGTATGGTCAGGTTACAATACAATATAATACAATAGCAGAGTCGGAAGGGACCTTGCAGGTCTTCTAGTCCAACCCCCTGTTTAGGCAGGAAACCCTACACCACTTCAGACAAATGATCCAACATCTTCTTAAAAACTTCCAGTGTTGAAGCATTCACAGCTTCTGGAGGCAAGTTGTTCCACTGATTAATTGTTCTAACTGTCAGGAAATTTCTCCTCAGTTCTAAGTTGCTTCTCTCCTTGGTTAGTTTCTACCCATTGCTTCTTGTCCTGTCTTCAGTTGCTTTTTTAGAATAGTTGACTCCCTCTTCATTGTGGCAGCTCCCGAAATGCTATCATGTCACCCCTAATCCTTCTTTTCATCAGACTAGACCAGTGGTTCTCAACCTGTGGGTCGGGATCCCTTTGGGGGTCGAACAACCCTTTCATAGGGGCCGCCTAAGACCATCGGAAAACACATATTTTCGAGGGTCTTAGGAATTGAGATACCAATTTTATGATTGGGGGTCACCACAACATGAGGAAGTGTATTAAAGGGTTGCAGCATTGGGAAGGTTGAGAACCACTGGACTAGACATACCCAGTTCCAGCAACCGTTCTTCAAATCTCAGTGAATGTAAACTAAGGACAGGTTGACAGCAGAATTGTTTCCCACCCCAATCCTTCAAATGCAATTTGAAGAAGATTTGTGGTTGTCCTTGCTGTCACCAACTCTGCAAGGCTGAGAACAAAGAGCATTTGGGGAAGGTCTAGTGAATCCTGCTGTGGGCAGGGCAGTGGATTGGGTGACTTCCTTGGTCCCTTCTGCGATTCTGTGGTTCTATGATCCGTCTGCATGATCTGAGAACTGCGTTACTATAAAAAAAGTCCTTCAATCCATCAGTCTCTCTGTCTTGATGATGATGATGATGATGATGATGATATTATCCATTTATTCATGTCCGACTCTTGGTGATTCTATGGATCAGATCTCTCCACATCTTCTGATCTTGTACTGCTTCTTTGACTTTTTCTGTGCTTTGACTGGTGTCTAGCCATTGTGTTTTTTGGCAGCCTGGTTTCCTTTTACTGCAAACTCTTCCCAACACAATTACTTTTTCCAGTGAATTCCTCCTCATGATAGGGCCAAAATAAATGAGTTTGTTTTGAACCTACAGCCAATCAATTTAATTGGGCAATGTTGACTTTAGTATTCTATGAGAGTGAGAGAACAATGTTTTCCTCTTTGAGACAGATATTCACTTACTTTTGCATTTTGCCACAACTTTCTTCTTTTTTTTGTTGGTTGTGATGCATCAATGGAACATTATGTTGTGGCCTGCTAGTGGCCAGTGGAGCTGGCAGCAGATTCGGACAGTGAGGAGGTTGGGGAGGAACATGGGCTAGTCCTGGAGTCGGGGGAAGGCTCCGATAAGTGCTCTGTGTCAGAGGCAGAGATGTAGCCAGGGCCATCTGACAGTTCTCAGCTGCCTTCGGAGTCAGACATCAGTGAGGCAGATGAACAGCTGGAGCCTGTTCCCAGTGTACTCATGCACAGAGTTGCCAGATGAAGGGAACAGCTAAAGAACAGGAGTCGGGAGTAAGGCCACAGGTGGATGATGAATGGCATCTCCCATAGGAAATAAAAAAGGAGCGAGAGGGGAGTGGAGTTTGCAGGAGACAATTAGTTCACTTAATTGGTTTGTGACTCCCTCAGACTCCTTACCAAGTTTTGCAGATATTGGCCTGGCAGCCCTCCAAGCCAGATAAGGTCTGTGACTGTAAATCCTCCCTGGAAAGACTTTGCTGTATGTGAATGAGCAGAATTCACAGTCAATTAATAAAAGGTTTTTTTTGTTGGGACCAGTAGTTTGCTTCATGCTCTTGGGAAGCCTCGGTCAGAACACATTCCCAAATTGACTTCCATTAAGTTTTCTCTTCCCAAGCCCCAAACCTCAAGCTCATTCCAGTACATGAAAGCACTGGTGGATCTGTGGCCATCCCCAGATTCTGCACCAATTCTCAGCAGGCCAAACAGTTCTTTCAAACCAAAGTAATAGACTCAGTTCTCTTTTGGAAAAAGGGGTGCAAGAAGCCTCACCCCACAGAGTCCGTCCTATCAGTGCCTTTCTCGTCTGGTAAGAAGATCAGGCCTGAGGTTTTAATCCTGTCAAAATCCTCACTTTCCTCACTGTGCATCCCTTGGGATCAAAAGCCACGGATCTTTGCTCTCAGCCCGTGTTCAGACACATACAAGGACAAGAGGGGGCCCTCTGGGCACCTTATCCAAGACCCCTGTTTATTTTTACCTCTGAGGCCAAGCCCTCTTGCTCCGGCCTGCAGGTCCTTGCCCTCAGGCGTTGCCATGGCGCTTGAATGCAGGGCAGAGGTCCTTCCCTGGCGGAAGGGACAGGCAGCTATTTCAGGCAGTATGGACCTTGCCCTCTCGGAGAGTGCCAGAATATGACATAATTCATGGCACTGAGATTTGACTTCTGAGAGACCAAAGTCCATTGCCAGGTATGTCTAACTGTCTCAGCATTAACAGAAAGGGAGGGGGGACCCATCCAGCGAAGTCCTCAAGGTAGAGTGGCAGTGAAATCTTTGTGAAAATATCCTTCCCCGGGGGTGGGGGGTGGGGGTGGGGGGCTTCTCTCGGCCTAATGGGACAGTTGTGTGGGAAATGCAGTTGACCAACCTCCAGGCTTGGCTCAAACATGGCTATGATGCTAAGTGTTGCGTTCAAGAAAATTATTAGCATGACAGGAGGGGATTATTTGAAATCAATCCAGTTAGGAATGGTGTGGCTCTGTCAATAATGGAACTTTTCTTAGAGATCATGTGGATGTGGCTACTGATCTTCTCTAGGTGTTATGCTTTGCTGATACTTTGGGTTTGTGTTTCTATGGCTTTTAGTTTAATTTTGATATTACATTGTCTACTATCTACATTAGCTTTCCTTCACTGACTTAGTGGCCTACAAATACACTAAATCACAATATCCAGAATTCATGGGCATTCAAAATCAGACAGTAGTGATCTAATGGGGGAATAATCCCCTCCTCCTCCTCTCTTCCTCTCCTTCTCCTTTCTTTCTTTCTTTCTTTCTTTCTTTCTTTCTTTCTTTCTTTCTTCTTCTTCCTCCTCCTCCTCCTCCTCCTCCTCCTCCTCCTCCTCCTCCTCCTCCTCTTATTGTACTTCATAGCAGGGTGGGTTGCTGCCAGTTTTACTATGTGTGTGTGTGCTGTTCATTATAAATTGTTCTTTGCACATGTGCAGAACAATTTACAGTGAACTGCAATGCACAGTCACTAATAACCAAAATGGCGGCGGCCCAGCAGTGGCAAGGGAACTTATTAAAGACTAGGTCGATCATAGGCATCGGAGTCACTGAGGTACTTTAATGGCTTTATTAACACAGAACACAAGCTCAGAGCAAGAACAGTAACTTCAGCATCTCGCCCTGCTTGACAGCTATTTATACAGGAGCTGTCAAGCAGGGTAACCAATAGAAACCCTTTAAAATCACACTTTCAGCCCGATGCATCTAAACCAATAGGCGCGAGCCTTTGGTTGCCGGGCTGTCAGTTGTAAGTCGAGGACTTGCGGCCGGTCGCAAGTCAAGGACTTCACACCACTTTCCCCCCAAGTATGTGCAAAGGTGGCACATGCGTAATCTGACAAGTAGGCGGGGTGCCTCTGGGTCCACCCAAAACGCTTCAGTTGTGGCTCATCAGCAGAGGAGGTAGGATGTCCCTGTGGTAGCTCCTCCCCAACAGGAGTGGAGCTCTGGGTGACATCACGCAGGCCCCGCCCAGGAGGCAGGCCAAGCTCTACAAGTAAGTCCTGCGGCGACGGTGAGGTGGCTTGACGCGTAGTTCTTTCGGGCCGCCAGAAGGCAGTGGCTGATTGCAGGATGTTGGAGGATAGGCCTGATGGGAGAAGGCCTCAATTGGAAGGCAGGGCCTCAATTGATCGATGTGGCACCGCCATTCTTGCCCATCTCATAAGATGGCCCTGTAGGAACAGGGGCCCGTTAATACAGTTACAATTGTTGGCACCCACTTAAGGTCCCCTGTAAAATTTCACGCGAAAACGGGCTCCCTCTCTCTAAATTGCCATGTGGCCATTTCTAGGGGTTCGGCCTTTGAGTTCGCATAGTGGGGGTGTAGCCGGTCCAGGGTAGTCTGCAGCCACCTGCCTATCAGCAGTTCTGCTGGACTTTTATTCATAGTGGGGCACGGAGTGGAATGCTGCCCCAGGAAATAGGCTGCCACTTATTGCACAACCGGAACTGGATATGGATTTGCCTGGAGACCCTTGTTGATGGTTGACTTATAGTCGGCCTGAATCCTGATGGACCCATCAGCCTTAATGGGGACCACAATTGGGGTCTCCCATTTGGAGTGGTCGATGGGCTCCAGAACTCCTTGTGCCAGGAGCTTATCCAACTCCGCATCAACTTTGGATCTCAAGGCAAATGGCACCCTGCGAGCCTTAAGCCTAATGGGGATTGAGACTGAGGGGAGAGCCCTTGTATTTACCTAAGGACCCATCAAAGACGTTGGCAAACTCCCTGATGACGTCTTCGATGGAGGCATCTGCTGGGTATGTGGTGTGTATGACGGTGAGAGACAGCCCCAGAGGAGGGAACCAGTCCAGGCCCAGGAGAGCTGGCAAAGGCTTGGCAACAACCATGACTGGTAGGCGGTCATGGAAAGACCCATAACCAACTAGGACATCAAGGTAACCCAGGGTGGGAATAGAGCATCCCTGGTAGTCTTTTAAAGAGGTGGTAGGCTCTAGCAGGTCTTCTTTCTGGAGGGCAGGCATCAAGGCAGAGCGGGTGTCCCAGGAAAGGATGGTCTTAGAGGAGCTGGAGTCCACTTCCATGGTGCAAGGGCTTCCCTCAATGGTCAAGGAGATGTGGATTTTGCAGCTGTCAGCAAAACAGGACAAGGCATTGCTGACTGAATCAGCTTGGCAGCTAGGCATTTTGTTGACGCTATAGCAGCCATCATGCTGAGGTGTTGGTCGGTGGTATTTGCGTGAAGGCGGTGGGTGGAATGGAGGCTGTCCCGGTGCTGGCAGGTTGGCTCAGCAGATGTGCGAGAGGTGGCAGGTGGAATTTTTAAAGGGACAAGCCATGCGGGAATGAGTTCCCCCGCAGCCGAGGCAGCCTCCCTGGGAGGGTGTTGGTTGACTAGCTGGCCGCTTGTTTGGCAGGGACCACAGGCGATCCACTTGCTCTTCTTCCTCAGGGGATGGCTCCTCAAGCGGGGTGATTACATCGATGAGGCAGATTTTAGGTGAAGAGTGGTAGCACTGCTGGCACTTTTGGAGCTCAACCGTGGACTGTTTGGACATTTCGGCCGCCCTGTCCTCATCCACGGCTGCTTGCAATGTCACCTCCGAGCATGCCAGCAGCCGCTGCTTCAAAAGGTGTATCACTCTGCAGACAAATTGTTCCACCAGGGAGTCGTCTAAATCAGGGAATTCACACTGGATGGCTGCAGTCCGGAGCGAAGTGAGGAATTGACTGACCAATTCCCCTTCCTTCTGCACGCATTGCCTAAAAGCGTAGCGACGGGCAATGCATAAGGGAGTGGGTGCATAGTGGTTTTTAAGATTTGTCAGTAAAGCGTCCCAGACAAGCGAATGGGCTGGCGCTGGGATTGACAGGGTTCATGCGGTCGCAAACATTTCTGGACCATAGGAGCTGAGAAAAACTCCACTCTTCCTATCTGCAGGCAGCTCATGGAAGTTGTTCTCCGTGAGGAAGCACTCAAAGTGCTCGAGGAACCCGTCCCAGGATTCCGCATTCAACCCAAAAAGGGTGAATTGAGGAAAAGGAGCCATCTTTCACAGCTGAGGAAAGCTGAGAAGAGTGGTGAGAGAATTTTTTTCCCTTTTCCTCTAGTGTTGTCAGCAGGTCAGGATACCATCTTCATAGCCAGTATTGAAGACTAAGTTGAACATAGGCGTTGGAGTCACTGAGGTACTTTAACAGGCTTTACTAACATAGAACACAAGCTCAGAACAAGAGCAGTAACTTCAGCACCTCGCCCTGCTTGACAGCTATTTATACAGGAGCTGTCAAGCAGGGCAACCAATAGAAACCCTTTAAAATCCTGCATACAGTCCAGCATGTCTAAACCAATAGGTTTAGACATGCCTTTGGTTGCCGGGCTGTCAGTCATAAATTGAGGAGTTGAAGCTGGTCGTAAGTCGAGGACTTAAGACAGGTAGCAAGTCGAGGACTTCACAGAACTGGTTTGGCAGCATGGCAGGCCTGAGTCCCTGCCGGTTCTGTGACCCAGGCTTGCATTCCACTAATGTTGGGTGAGCCAGGCCGAACCAGGAGTAACCCACGTCTGCTTCATAGGATATCTGTCTGTTGCAGCAGTATACAGTCAGAAAATCAATCCCCCCCTCTCTTACACACACACACACACACACCACCACCACCACCACCACCACCCCCCCACCACCACCACCGTCCATATATGCATACATACGTACCTACCTACCTACATATATATATATGCATCCTATGGTTTAAATTGTAAGCTTTTTCCTCTGGCCTTTCCAATTTAATGGCCAATTGGCTGATTTCCCAAGGATAGGCAGAAGGCAGCTAGGGTTTGTTGATGTACAGTTCCTCACTAATCTGGGAACCGTTAGTTCCTATAACATTGGATTCATTCCTAATGCCATCTCCCTTTCCAATTTCTCTCTCCCCTCATGCCACTTTCTGTCATGGGTGGCTGGGAATCATCGTCCTTCCAGAGTTTCCTTTTCTTTGTCAACTACAACGAATGAGACCTCCTCCCTTACAGACACCCTCTTGACTCAGGATAGTACTAAGAAGAACAGGATCTCCATCTCGTTGTGGGCTGGGGGTTATTAAAGATTCGATTTCTGTCCTTTCTACCCATCCTTTCTCCTGAGACTGGACAGCAAGGAGGAGGTTTCAGCCCAAATTTTCTACTTTTCTGTCTGGGTCCCCCACTGCCCTTGGAACACTCCCCTCCCCCTCCAATATTTAGTTGGGACAGTCTTGATTTCTTTCCCATCAGTTGTACAATTGTCTTCCATGCCAGAAACAAGATCTGCTCTTTTTCAAAGGTAGAAATATTGACAGTGGGTACCAGTGGGTGACTGTATGGCTGGACTCTCAGAAGTCTGGGGTTCATTGGCAGCAGATGTATGTCTTAACTGGCCTTAAGTGGCCTGAAACGACAATATGGAAGCAGAGGCATGAGCTAAACGAACTCAGCCATGCACAAAATGTCAGGCCATTGTTCAGTGGGAGCTTGCATAGCAATGAAGATATTACTCTAAAGTGGCATCTGCCCTCACCATTTCATAATGGGCTAAGGACAGGCAAAGGTAAGAGTTGAAACAGAGCTTTCTGAAGATGGCCATGAATGGTAGGCTTTTGCCAGAAATAAAAGTTTGGTGAAGTCATTGTTCGGGAACTTTTGTTACATGAGCCAGCTTAGTGGTGCAGGGGAGACCACAAAATGGAATAAAGAAAACATCTTAATGAACAAATAGAATGCCATCTTTGAAATGTGTTACGTCACTTATAAAGTCCAAGGAATCTACAATCCAATAAGAAAATAATATGGAATAGGTCAGTGGTAGGTTGCCAATATTTTTACTACTGGTTCGGGCGCACAATGCTTCTGCACAGAAGTGTCCGGATGGGTGGGTGGAGCCTCCCGCCACTGCTACTGCCGATTCGCCTGATCCAGGCCAAACCGGGAGTAACCTACCTCTGGAATAGGTAATAGAAAGCCAGATAAAAATTGCTGGGTTTTCCACAAAACCAATGGGACATAAATAAAGCTTGCACGATCTACACATCAGTCTACTGTAAAATACAAGTAGTCACATCAGGTTGTTATGGCAACTGGGGCAGGCTTGCCATTGCTAAGTGATGTGGCCGTAATATCATGTGACCACAGACAACAATTTCATCATTCACAGTTGCTGTCGTCATTCAAAGACATTTAGATCGCACAGATTAGGCCTCCTCCGAGTTCCATCCGCCAGTCAGTGCCGACTGGCGACTACGCGGAGGAGAGCCTTCTCGGTAGCAGCTCTGACCCTTTGGAACGATCTCCCCGTGGAGATTCGCACCCTCACCACCGTCCAGACCTTCCGCACAGCCCTTAAGATCTGGCTATCCCGTCAGGCCTGGGGATAAGATTCTAATTCGCCCCCACCCGAATGTTGAATGAAAGTTGTGTTTTATTGCTTTATTTTTTTCTCATTCATGTACTGTCTTATGTTTTGTCTTGCACTCCCCCTCCCATGAATTGTAAGCCGCCCTGAGTCCCCTCAGGGAAAAGGGCGGCCTATAAATCACAAATAAAATCTAAAAATAAAACATGCATATTGTTAAGCAGGAAATGGTGGGAATCTCAGGCAAGGAGTGTGAGGGTGCCACAGGGGATGAGGAGGAGGCTGGGAGAGGGCTTGGAAGACCCGGTGTAAGCTGTGCATGAGTGCAACACAAGAGTGAAGAAAAGAAGAAGCTTCTTGGATGAGAAGGGGAAAAAAAACAAGGTCCAAGAAATCACCTTTGGGACAACCATGACCTGAATGATTGAAAATCTGCACAGACATTCAAACAGGGAGCTTGCATCCCTGGACTTGGATCCAAAATTTTATGGAGAAACTATGGAGATTCATCAAGGCCTCTGACCATTTCCCAGTATTGCTCTCCATAGATGTTATGATTTTGTTTACGCAGAATAAATTTGACCACATGAAGGTGACATAAGGCTTTGGAAACCAGGGAAAAGTTAAAAGCCCAGTCAGGGACAGAACACTACTTCAGATAAGTTGTTGTTTGGGCAGGGGCTATGGATGAAAGATAAGGTCAACCTAGTTGTTTGATGGACAGAATATGCCCTGATAACCGTCAAGGTCCCTGCCCTCACAGCCATTTCGGTAACTTTCCATACTAATTCCCTGGAATTATTCCGGAACTCCCAGAGGACTGCCCAATATTTCTATTACTATGTTCTTTGCTGCCCATAAAGTCTCCCACCAATCATCTGAGAAGCTGCTCTTCTGACCAGAGTAGCTGGGTAAAGTTTCGATGAGTCCAGTCCAGTGGTGGGATTCAGCCAGTTCGCACCTATTCAGGAGAACCGATTGTTAACTTTCTAAGCAGTCCGGAGAACCGGTTGTTGGAAGAAATCTCATTTTGTTTTTTTCCAGTTTACAGGCTAATCCTGTAAGGAAAGTAGGAAAGAAAGATTCTGGTGTTGTTTCTAGTCTCATCTTTATTGCCCTGCTTATAGAAACTGCCTCTGGTTAACCCTTATTACATTGTAACAGCTAAGGCGAAGCGCCCATCGATGACATGAGTGATGTTGAGTTGGCCATGCCCATCCAGTTACATGACCACTGAGCCACGCCGACCCAGCTGGCCATTAGAGCAGAGAACCGGTTGTTAAATTATTTGAATCCCACCACTGGCTCAGTCCCAATCTGAGGGCCAAAATGACGTCTCCTGGCACCTACCTACTGTTACCACCACCGAGCCTGCTGGGGTTGGTGGACAATATTGTTGAATTGAATGCTCAGCTTGATGAGACAGAGAGGTGCCAGTTTCTCAGAAGAGTCTTCTGAATGGTCTATTCAGGAAGAGCTTTTCTCCAACAACTGTAACCAAATCTGAGTAGTGTCAGATGTGCTGAAATAGACATAGAAACTCTCATCTGGGTACATTTAATCACTGGAATAATATCAGAATCTAATTCTTGCCTTCACTGATGGCATGATTTCGCTTTGAGCATCTCTTGAATGGTGTATGCTGCTCAGAGGTGGTATTTAGCAGGTTCTGACCAGTTCTGGAGAACCGGTAGCGGAAATTTTGAGTGGTTCAGAAAACCTATAAATACCACCTCTGACTGGCCCCGCCCCCATCTATTCTCTGCCTCCCGAGTCCCAGCTGAGCGGGAGGAAATGGGGATTTTGCGGTAACCTTCCCCATTCCCACCCCACTCCTGCGGGAAGGATATTGCAAAATCTCCATTCTCACTCCACTGGGGCTAGTCAGAGGTGGTATTAGTTCTCCGAACTACTCAAAATTTCCACTACCGGTTCTCCAGAACATGTCAGAACCTGCTGAATTCACCCCTGGGGGGGGGAGCTGGGGGGAGTGTGGTCAGGGTGAGCATGACCAGCTCGACGTCCCTTGCGTTGGGGGTGCCTGTGGTGATCCAAGTGCTCTGCCAGTGAAAATGGAGCTCGGGCTGCATGTGGCCCTCCCAAACTCCATTTTCCCTGGCAGAGGCACCTCGGGCCAGCCCGCTGTTTTCAGGGTGGCCCCAGATCTAAGCACCCATAGGCTAGATACTGCCTGCGGGCCTTGAGTTTGACACCCCTGTTTTAAGGAATTGTAGGCAAATGCTCTGTGAGTTGCTCAGATGCTCCAAAGCACTTATTTAGTAATAGATTACTATTCTAATTTGTACAACTCAAAGCCAGTATTCAAAGCCTACCCCTTTCCCCACACAAATAAAGATAACTTTGTGAGATGGATTGAGCTGAGAGAGAGTGCCTGGCCCAAAATCACCTGATGACTGCCTCCAAGAGGATTAGACCTCATGGATTCCTCTTTTCTACTCCAGCACCTTAACCACTAGACCAACCTGGCTTTTTGCCTTGAATCTAAGGCACTGAACAATCCTATTGATTATACCTCTTGCTTTGCTGGTGAAAGCTTGGACACAATGTACAGGAGGACTACCAATAGGAATTTTTCCAAGAATGATTTTCAGAGGAACTTAAAGGCCTGGAGACTAAAACAAATGAAGAACGATTGCAGGATTTGGGTTTGGTTAGTCTAGAGCAGGGGTGTCAAACTCGATTTCATTGAGGGCTGCATCAGCATTGTGTTTGACCTTGAGGGGCCAGGGTGGGCATGGTCAGGTGGGCGTGGCCAGCTCAACATCACTCATGTCGGGGGCGCCTGTGGTGGCCCAAGTGCTCTGCCGGGGAAAATGAGTTCCCAAACTCTGTTTTCAGTTGCAATGGACTTCTGCAACCCTCTGCCAGGGAAAACGGAGCCGGGGGTTGCCCTCCCAAGCTCTGTCTTCTCTGGCAGAGGCACCATGGGCCAGTCTTTTGCTGTTTCTAGGGAGGCCCTGCACGCCATATCTAAGCACCCTGTGGGCTGGATCTGGCCACTGGCCCTTGAGTTTGATATCTCTGGTCAATGGTGGGTTCCTACTGGTTTGGACCAGTTCGCCCAAACCGGTAGTGGTTTGGCAGCATGGGTCGCTGGAACCAGCAGCAACCCAGGCCTGCCACACCCCCAAACCAGTTCTCCTGGCAGCGCCATAGACAGTGCCATTTTTTTTTGCTTCTGCACATGCATGGAATTTTTTTATTGCATTGTGCATGTGTGCGCAGCATGCATCAAGTACATGCGCGAGTGCAGCTAGGCGTGAACCAGCAGTAGTGACTGCCAGAACACACCCCTGCCCATGGTCTAGAGGAAAGAAGGACTAGGGGAGACACGATAGCAGTATTTCAGTATTTGAGGGGCTGCCACAAAGAAGAGTGGGTCAACCTGTTTTCCAAAGCACAGAAGGTAGGACGAGAAACAATGGATGGAAATTAATCAAGGAGAAGAAGCAACCTGGAATTAAGGAAAAACTTCCTAACAGTGACGACAATCAACCAGTGGAACAGCTTGCCTTCAGATGTTGATGGAGCTTCATCACTCGAGGTTTTTATGAAGAGACTGGACAGTCACTTGTCCGAAATGATATAGGATCTCCTGCTTGAACAGGAGATTGGACTAGAAGACCACCAAGATATTTTGGTTGATTAAAATTGCCCCAGGCCTTTCAATTAATCTGGAGTATTTCAATTGTGGGAAATAATTTTGCCAACCAGGCAGAACAACTGATTGGCTGTAGGGCTGAAGTGATGAAGAAGAAGAAGGGAAATTTGGTGCGAGGCCTTACCAAAGAGTAATCAACACCAAGAAATGCACCTCTATGCTGGGGAGGACAACCTCTCTGATACTGCTATTGAAAGTCTATTTATAAAAATGGAGCTACATTTGGGAACCAGGAAACAGAGCAGCAGCAATGCTATTATATTTAAACCAAATCAGAGGTGGTATTCAGCAAGTTCTGACCAGTTCTAGAGAACCAGTAGCGGAACTTTTGAGTAGTTCGGAGAACCGGTAAATACCACCTCTGGCTGGCCCCGCCCCTATCTATTCTCTGCCTCCTGAGTCCCAGCTGATTTTGCAGTATCCTTCCCTTGCCACACACACGAAGCCATGCCCACCAAGCCACACCATGCCCACAGAACCGGTAGTAAAAAAAATTGAATCCCACCACTGAACCAGATGGTGGTGTAGAAAAGGGAAGAAGAACAGCTGGATTCAGATTGCTGAGCTGGCCAAGTTAATTGTAATCTGCCCCCTCTTTGATCATTTATCCCGCTTACCGGAGCTGCTTCTGTGCTTTATAGGTTATCATATGTGTATATTCTATATTTATCTTTTTTTAAAGCGGTATGTAGAGGTCAGGTGGCTCACTTGCAACTCGGGGAGAACGTGTTTTCTTTTAAAAGTGCAAATAAAGTGGTAAATAAACGGAGATTGCTGTGGGTCCTTTTTCTCCCAAATGCAATAGGTCAAAGGTGACATTCTAGTGCAGGTGAAACAGTTGTTTCCAAAGCTGGTAAACACTAGTCTTTTCTGGGTAGTAGGTGCAGGTTGTCATGTGAAGCGGAGAGAAGCACCAACACAGGGAGAAGCTTGTTGAGGACTACCCTCGATCCATTAAAAAGCTCAAGGCAAAGTAAGATGGCGGAAGACAGCGAGAGAAGAGGAAAGCAGCTTTTTAGAGGTACACTAGCTCAGGGGTCTCCAACCTTGGCATTTTAAGACTTGTGGACTTCAACTCCCAGAGTTCCTCAGCCAGTTTTGCTGTGCTAGCTTAACCTTAACCACAGATAACCCACTCTGATATAGTGAGCGTGTTTCCATGAGAGGGCAAATTAAACATCTCAGTTAACCAGTGCAGGTGGTCCTCGACTTACCACAGTTCATTTAGTGACTGTTCAATGTTACAACGGCACTGAAAGATGTGACTTATGACCGTTTTTCATCCTTATGATTGATGCAGCATCCCTGTGTTCAGGTGACCAAAATTCAGATGCTTGGCAACTGGTTCACACTTACAACCGTTGCTGTGTCCCAAGGTTATGCGATCACCTTTTGTGACCTTCTGACAAGCAAAGTCAATGGGGAATCCAGATTCATTTAACAGCCAGGTTACTAACTGATCAACTGCAGTGATTCACTTAGTAACGGTGAGAATAAAGATCATCAAACGGGTCAAAACTCACTTAACAAATATGTCAGTTAACAATAGAAATTTTTGGGCTCAATTGTGGTCGCAAGTTGAGGACTACCTGTACGTGTTACCATTTTACAGCCTGTCCAATGTGTCTCTGGAATCAAATGTTGCAAGTTAAAGGGGTGTCCAAATCTCAAGGAACCACCATGTTGATTTTCCTAACATTGGACTTGTAAATTAGACAGACCATCAGTTTATTTATTTGTTTAAGACACTGATACAGCTGCTTATCTTAAAACAAGTCTGGGCAACTTGCAACCAATAAAGCAGTACAAAAAAGGTATAAAGCAGTGTGTGTGCGCGCACGCGCCAGTGGTGGGTTGCAGGCGGTAAGCCCCGCTATGGGCGTACTGGAGCCTGCATGGAGCACCGGGTACCATTCCGGTATGGTGCTTCGGAGGGTCCACCCGCCCACATGAACTCCTTACTTGTCCTTTAAGACTTTGGTGCTTCTGTGCCCGTGCATGGCATGTACGGTGCCTGCGCGATGCTCCACCGAGCAGCTGGAACATCGTGGAGGCTTTTGGAGGCGTCACAGGTAGGTACTATGCATGCACATTGCGCCTGTGTGCACATATGCCATGTGCATCTATGTGGTTGATGCCAGGCCCGCTCCAACTGTACCAGTTGGATGGGATCCAGAACCCACCACTGGTGCACGCATGCATGCTTGCGCATGCACAGTATCTTTGATTTACGTTTTGACCCTTGGCAACTGCCTGGACATGTCCTTGAAGTTTTCTTGATAAGATTTCAGAAGTAGTGGGTCCTTGCCTCCTTCTCGGGGCTGAGAGAAGTGACTGTCACTAAATGAACTGTTGTAAGTCAAGGACCATCTGTACTAAAAAAAACAGTTAATAGGCAAGCTGAACAGCAAAAAATAGCATCAAATCCCTCTCGTAACACTATTAATATATTTAACTTGCAAAAAGTTTGCAAGGTCCAGCCTTATCCACTCCAGTCATTGTCTCCTGTCTTACAGGATCAAATACCCTTGATTGCTTCTTAGTACCGTGATTCCCCAAAAATAAGACAGGGTCTTGTTTTCTTTTGACTCCCAAAATAAGCGCTTGGCCTTATTTTTGTGGAGCTCTTATTATTTTTGAGATGCAGGAGGCGGCGAGCATGGTCACCTCATGGCTGCTGCTGTGTTGCAATATTTTTGGGGAGGGCTTATTTTCAGGGGAGGTTTATTTTAGTGCATGCGCTCAAAAGCCTAATTGGGCTTATTATCCGGGAAGGTCTTATTTTCGGGAAAACAGGGTAATACAACTTCTTCTTAAAGTTATTACAATGATCTTTCCTTTCCTTGCGTTTCATAATTGTGAGGATTATTTTTCTGTTCAAAAATTGGGGATCTGGAACTGATTAGTGCACACAGAAATAGCAGGCTGGATTAGAACCAAAAACCTTTAACCCAGTAGTTCATTCAAGAGAAATGGCAATGCTTATTTTACATTTCAGAGAATCCTAACAGATATGGGTCTTGTGAAATTGTATGAATATGCCTGGAAATATTTACCAGATACCTTGACAAAGACCTTAAATTGTTAAAACATTTGATAAGTAACTTATCAAAAATGTACAGTTAAAAAATGAGTACAGACTGCTCACCAAGTAGCTAAAACGAGTAATAAAATAATTTTTTCATGATGGAATTAGTGGAAACAGAAAAGCTGGCATGCTATTTTAGAAACTTTTAGTTGATCTAATTAAAGCTTTGGTGTAATCTGTATTTTTCCTCTCATGGTCAATAAACACTAGTTTTGCTTTTTTTATAATTGGAAGGGGGAACACACTACTTACTGGAAACACAACTTTAGCCAAAATGGAAAGGGGGGGGGGGGACCAGAACTGCAGACACTGGAAAGTAGAGCACAACAATGATAAGAACTATTTTGAATGCATTTGGGTCAATATTAAATGTTGTTGGGGGTGGTGGTGGAATGACATTGCCATAGGTCTATACTACAGGCCACCCAACCAAGCAGAGGAAGTAGATGAACTTTTTGCTAGTCAGCTAACTAAGGTATGTAGGAATCACACCACAATAGTAATGGGGGATTTTAACTACCCTGACATCAACTGGGAAACAAACTCTGCACCAAGTGGAAGATCCAACAGGTTCCTAACGAACCTAGCAGACAACTTTGTTTCCCAGAAAGTAGAGAAGGGAACAAGGGGATCAGCCATATTAGATTTAATTCTCACTAACAGAGGGGAAATGATAGAAGGTGTTGAAGCCATAGTAACCTTGGGGGCAAGTGACCATGCAATATTGGGATTCAACATTATGCAAACACAAGTAGTAGAACAAAGTCAAACTAGTGTCTTGGACGTTAAGAGAGCTAATTTCAATAAACTTAGAGTTTGGGGAGAATTCCGTGGATGAGAATCCTCAAGGGGAAAACAACTCAAGAAGCTTGGGAAATTTTGAAAATGAGATTACAAAAGCTCAGTCTAGCACAATACCAATGAAGAAGAAAAATAACAGCTCCCAAAAGAAACCAACATGGCTGCATAAAGAACTCTCTGACAAACTGAAAGACAAAAAAATTAAGTATAAAAAGTGGAAAAAGAGGGACATGACTAAGGCAGAATATCAGCAAATAGCCTGAGCCTGTAAAGATGAAGTAAGGAAAGCTAAAGCTCACAATGAAGAAAGGCTTGCCACAAAAGTTAAAAATAACAAAAAAAGCTTCTTCCAACATGTTAAAAACAAGAAAAATTGGTCCATTGCTGGGAGAAAGTGGCAAGAAGGTGACCAGCAACAGGGAGAAAGCAGAACTATTTAACTCATTTTTTGCATCTGTCTTTACACAAAGGGATAAAACAGTCCAACCTATCAAAAACAGCACGACAAAAATCAGATTAGGAACACAAATTGAAATAGGGAAGTGTTGTGGCCCAGCAGGAGCCGTTGGAGCTGCCACCAGACTCCGACAGCGAGGGGCCCTATGAGTCGGCTCCGGAGGATGTGGATGACCCTGGACAGGGTTCCGACTCTGAGCAGGGCGCAGAGAGGCTGGTTGGCCACCAGGAGGCGCCTGAGCCTTGGACCAGTGGGGGAGGAGACAAGGGAGTGTGTTCCTGACATCAGCAGTGAGTTGTTCCTGGATGCCCGGCACTGAAGAGCTAATAGGCATCAGGAACAGTTGCGCAAGTACAGGAGGTAATTGCACTCAGCTGGTGGTAATTAGGCTCCTCTCCAGACTATAAAAAGACTACTTGTGCACACGCCCTTTTGCAGAAGTCAATGCAAAAATTAATGTTGGAGGACATTATTGTGAGCTTGCCAGGCTGGATTGCTGCCATGGCTTATCAGTGCTGGATTGCTGCCCAAGCTTGTCTGTGCCAGTTTGCTGCCAAAGACCTGTCTGTCTGTTAATTAAATGCCGTAACTTATCTTTGGCTCGGAGTGTGTTGGTGTGGGACGAGGGGGCGGGGTCAGAACAGGGAAGAAAATGGTAAGTGAGCACCTGTCTACCCTAGATGAGTTCAAATCACCAGGACTGGATGGATTGCACCCCAGCGTTCTGAAGAAACTGGCAGACGAGATCTCAGAACCACTGAACTATATCTTTCAGAGATCCTGGAGCACCGGAGAACTACCAGAGGACTGGAAAAGAGCTGATGTGATTCCCATCTTCAAAAAAGGAAAAACGAATAGATCCAGGAAACTATAGACCTATCAGCCTGACCTCAATACCAGAAAAGATTCTGGAAAAGATAATCAAGCAATGAATTAGCGAACACCTAGAAGTAAACAAAGTAATAGTCAAAAGCCAACATGGGTTTGTCAAAACAGATCATGCCAGACTAATCTTATTGCATTCTTTGACAAAGTGACAAAAGTGCCATCGATATAGTTTACTTGGACTTCAGTAAGGCATTTGATAAGGTAGACCATAACCTACTACTAGATAAAGTAGAAGAACGTGGGTTGGACAGCATCACCACCAGATGGATTTGTAACTGGCTGACCAACCGCACTCAACGTGTAGTCCTCAATGGAACTGCATCTACATGGAGGGAAGTATGCAGTGGAGTACCCCAAGGCTCTGTTTTAGGCCAAGTACTCTTCAACATCTTCATCAATGATTTGGATGAGGAAATAAATGGGGAACTCATCAAATTTGCAGATGACACCAAGCGGGATACCAACACTCCAGAAGACAGGCTTAAGATACAGAAGTATCTTGACAAACTTGAACATTGGGCACTATCTAATAAAATGAAATTCAATGGTGAAAAGAGTAAGGTTCTACATTTAGGCAAGAAAAACAAAATGCACAGGTACAGTCTAGGTGGTACCTTGCTCAATAGTAGTAACTGTGAGAGGGATTTTGGAGTCCTAGTGGACAACCATTTAAATATGATCCAGCAGTGTGCAGCAGCTGCCAAAAAAGCCAACACAGTTCTAGGTTACATAAACAGAGGGATCGAATCAAGATCACGTGAAATGTTAATACCACTTTATAATGCCTTGGTAAAACCACACTTGTAATACTGCATTCAGTTTTGGTCACCACGATGTAGAAAAGATGTGGAGACTCTAGAAAGAGTGCAGAGAAGAGCAACAAAGATGATTAGGGGACTGGAGACTAAAACATATGAAGAATGGTTGCAGGAACTGGGTATGTCTAGTTTAATGAAAAGAAGGACTAAGGGAGACAGGATAGCAGTGTTCCAATATCTCAGGGGTTGCCACAAAGAAGAGGGAGTGAAACTATTCTCCAAGGTACCTGAGGGTAGAACAAGAAGCAATGGGTGGAAACTAATCAAGGAGAGAAGCAATTTTGAACTGAAATTTCCTGACAGTTAGAACAATTAATCAGTGGAATGGCTTGCCTCCAGAAGTTGTGAATGCCCCAACACTGGAAGTCTTTAAGAAGATGTTGGATAGCCATTTGTCTGGAGCGGTATAGGGTTTCCTGCCTAGGCAAGGGGTTGGACTAGAAGACCTCCAATGTCCCTTCCAACTCTGCTATTGTATTATTGTATTGTATTGAAAACAATTTCTTTATTTTTAACAAAAATCTGATTAAAAATTATGGCTAAGCAAAACAACATAAAAATAATTTGTGTCCAAAATATGCAGCTGAATATAACAAATGTATATGTTTGAATTGGCTTAAAGTTGGAGGTGATGTGGGAAAATACACTTTTTTTTGGTAAAAGAAATTCATTCACACAATAGTTCATCCAATAAAAAGCAATCTTATTAAAAACAATGATTAAAAAGGAAATGTAAAAGAACAAAAGACACACACATTTTCTTACATCCCCTGCAATCAAAAGGGACATACAATCATGGGCGTTGTTTTCAGTGTTGTAGAATTTTGCTATATAGATGGGGAAAACCTAAGAGGAGCACCGATGCCTTAAAGGTGATGAACTTGTAAATAAATAGATGAATAATTCTTTGTACAGCTGAAGGATAACACAAATTATTAAGAGGAAATTGCTCATAAAAATATATTTTATCTTTTAGAAATGAAAAACTTCACTGAATTATGTGGAATAGATTATAAATGAGAATCAGTTAAAAAGTAAATAAGAGTAGTAGTAGTAGTAGTGGTAGTAGTAGTAGTGGTGGTGGTGGAGGAGGAGCAGGAGGAGGAGGAGGAGAAGGAGGTGGTGGTGGTGGTAGTAATAGTAGTAGTAGTAGTAGTAGTAGTAGTAGTAGTAGTAACCTGACACTAAAAGTAGGACACCCACCACCCCAGTTCAAGAGAATCAATTATTTTTAGCTTCATTCTTGGAGGTCATGAAGGTTCTCCGAGCTCTGAAATTCTACATTGCCTAAGTTTGGTAGATAAAGATAATTTTTTTGTTCCAGATATTCTTTTTCTTTAGAATTCTTTATTTATTTATTGGCCAAATGTGATTTGACACACAAGGAATTTGTCTTTGATGCATATGCTCTCAGTATACATAAAAGAAAAGATACTGTACATTCGTCACGAATCATAAGGTACAACAGTTAATGATAGTCATAAGGAATAAATAAGCAATCAGGAAACAATCAATATCAGTATAAATCATAAGGATACAAGCAACAAAGTTACAGTCCTGCAGTCATAAGTGGGAGGAGATGGGTGATAGGAACGATGAGAAGATTAATGGTAATAGGAATGCAGACTTAGTAAATAGTGTGACAGTGTTGATCTCAACTAAGAAAACCTGCAGAAACTCCAGATGGATTTTACAGGATTGTAAGACAATTCTCCTTAAAAAAGAGAGTTGCCTCCTTCACGTGACCTGTGAATCTATTCTTTGGGGATCTCAACAGGTGCTAGTGTAGCATATCTGTCCTGTACATATATCTTTCCAGCCTTGTCTGTCTTGGTTTTTCCAACACTTTCCTTTCCCTCTCCCCTCTGCTGTCAAGCTCTTCATGGCCCTCCACCCTCTGCTGTCAAGCTCTTCATGGCTGTCAGAAATAAAAAAACCATTTCAATGTCTGGAAAGATCTTTATTGCTAGTGGGGCAATGCAGTGGTGGATTGCAGGCGGTATGCCCTGGTACAGGAGTACCAGTGCCTGCCTGGAGCACCGGGTACCATTCTGTTCCGGTGCTCTGGAGCGCCTGCCCAAGCTCCTTACCTGTATTTGAGCTCTTTGGCGCTTCCACGCATGGAGTGCATGGCGCCTGCGTGATGCTCCGCCGAATAGCTGGAGCGTCACGGAGGTTTGTGGAGGCATCGCAAGAGGTAAGGACGCATGGGCGTTCATATGGTGGACGCCGGGCCCCGTTGTAACCGGTACGGTTGCAACGGGATCTGGAACCCACCATTGGGGCAATGTAACCAGTGACGTGCAGTGAGGTTTATGGCTGGTGAGGCACTGGCACAGTGGTGGGTTTCAAAAATTTTTAGACTTGTGGACTTTAACTCCCAGAATTCCACAGCCAGGCAAGCTCAGTTCCGATTTAAAGTGACAGCATTTTTTTCTTCTTTGCGAAAAAGTTCCTTCATTCCTTTTCTTCTCCCTTCCCCTCCTTCCTCCCTCTCTCCCTCGCTCCCTCCTCTCTCAAACAGACACACGCACACAGAGAAGTTGGATTGGACTATCTCTCCTACCCACTTCCCTCTCTCACTCATTCTCTCTCAAACAAACACAAACACAGAAGTTGGATTGGATATATTTTCCAATGGCTTGAAAGTAGCTCCTCTGCCATACCTCCCCCCATTGCAAATGCAGCCTGATGTCTGGGTGGGAAATGCCTGAAACGCAATAAAGCCTACCCACCCACTCACCTCCTGCTTGCAGGCTGGGGTGCGAGAAGAGGCAGAGAAGCTGGAGGGGGGCCGATCCGAGCCTTTGATTGCAGGCAGAGCCACGTTGCCTTTTCAAACTTGCAATCAATGAAGTGGGGCTTATATAGTTTTATCCAGCTCTCTCTGTGTGTGTGTGTGTGTGTGTGTGTGTGTGTGTGTGTGTTTGAAAAGGCAATGTGGCTCTGCCTGCAATCAAACTACACTTGGGGAGGGAGCTACACTTGAGGGTGAAGTTTGAATTCCTCCCCCTCCCTCCGACCCACACACGTACCTTTTCCAGCTGTTTCAGAGAGGATTTCTACTCTGCTCTTGCCTGTCATCATGAAAAGAAAAAAAATGTAAAAGGAAAAAAGCAAGAGCTGAGGTCAGGCTGAGCTAGTTGCTGCCAGAGTCACCGTGGATGACTCTGCTGAACTGTTTAAAAAAACCTCTAAAAAAGCACCCTCTACAGGGGGAGGCAAGAGAACGACGTGCCTCACCTACGTCAGGAATTTTTAGACTTTTAACCCTAGCTTAACTCTGCTCGAGTGATCATAAAATGCCTAAAGTCAGACTAGATGAGGCATGTCATACTCCTGCCTCCTCCTGTAGAGCGCGCTTCTTTAGAGGCTTTTTTAAACAGTTAAGCAGAGTCATCCACGGTGACTCTGGCAGCAACTAGCTCAGCCTGACCTCAGCTCTTGCCTTTTTCCTTTTACATTTCCTTTTCTTTTCATGATGACAGTGGTGAGGCTCTGCCTCCCCTGCCTCGCCTGACTGCGCATCCTTGAATCTAACAGTATCTTGGTAGCCTTCCTAAGGAATTATTCAGAGCAACTTATAAGTAGTATGAGTAAGTCAAATTAATGTCATGATCTGAGTGCAATTACTAATAAGCCAATTATCAGCAGCATGAACTGAATGATAAATATTCCATTAGGACAAGCTCTACCTACATTTTTCCTATGAGTTGGCTGAATTCTATTGTCCAAAGCTTTGTCCAAGCACAAGGAATTAAACTGGATTTAAACATTATATTTGAAGAGGCCATTCTTAAGCATAAGTCATGGCATGCAAAACACAACGGCTGAATTTATACGACCTGCTTAGTCTATAGATTGAGCTGACTTGTTGTATCAGTTCAACCACTGTCAAGTGTTTATTTCTCTGTCAACTTTCTATAGCATCCAACTCCCAGCATTTCTAAATTTCAACTATACCAGTATATATTTATATCTATATCTCATGCTAAGACTCGAAAGTGTATATTAAGGAAAGTATTTAATCTGAAAAAGGATTGAACCTTGCCCAGGAGAACACTTTCTTTGCATAAATAATGCTATCAAGCATCACATCCTCATAGCAATAACAGCCAAAAATAATTTTTAAAAAATGGGGAACTAGACATGCTCTCTCACCATAATATTTAGGCACTAGAGACTGTTCAATACAATGGCAGGAGGTGTGGGTTCTGGCTGGCTTTACTGCTGGTTTGCTTGTGTGTGCGCTGGATCCTCACTGTACGGACATGCACAGTTCAATTAAAATTGTTTTGCGCATGCAGAGAACTTAAAAACAAGACGGTGGCACCAATGGCGCCAACCAGGGAACCAGTATGGGGGCATGGCAGGCCTGGGGCACTGCCGGTTCCAGCGGCCCAGGCCACCATTCCACTACTGGTTCATCCGAACTGGGCTGAACTGGTAGGAACCCACTTCTTAATGGCAGGGTACTGAGTAGCGTTCATCCCAATTCTTTCAGCACAGGATTATAATAGATGTGTATGCCATTATTCATTAATAAGCATTATGCAGAAGCAATAGTTTCAGTTGGACAGAAATCTAGTGATGGAATATCCCGCTTGTTTTGAGGGGCGGGGGGTTAGAACTCTTTGCTAAGCTTGAGTTGTCTTTTGAAGTTCCGAATTAAAAGCCATTAGGGACTCAAAGGGGACATGCACATTACAAGCAGAGGTAAGCCTCTGATGGAAATATCACGGTCTGTTTGATCCTTCCTCATCCAGGAATCAAATCACAATGTGATCTGCTCATGCACAGAGTGACAAGTGCAGTAGATTGTGCACAAAGAGTCCTGGCTGATGAAAGCTGCCCTTTGCTCTCTGCTCTGTACTTTGCCAAGCTACGGAACCATGGCCATGAGAGAGGGGAACCAACTTGGCTTGATGATCGTGGACCTCTGAGCTGCCATGCAACACTGGACTTTGAGCAGCATTTCTTTCACAGAGTGATAGAACAAAATTGTGTTTATTATGCCCGGCACAGCTCTTCTTTTGATTGAAAAGCAGAATAAACACGTTCATTGCTTAGACAGTCCCAGAACCATTCAGAAAGAGTACCTGTCAGATCAACTAGGAAGATCTCTAGATATTCATTTGTTTGGGCAGGAGGAAATGTTCATTGCTTGTTGTGGACAGAGTTGGGACGTATTTGCTTGAAACAGGAGATTTGTTCTGAAATTTCCATAAACTTCCCAGGAAGTTGATATCTTGTTTATGGTTGGGTGGCTGCAGGCAGGGAATGAACCTAGGATGGAGTGTTTAGGCAACTTGCAAGTTGCCCAGTGGTGGGATTCAGCCAGTTTGGACTGGTTCAGGTGAACCAGATGTTAATTTTAATCTGGTTCGCCAAATCAGTAGTTAAAAGGGCCATCTGATCCCGCCCACTCCACCTCTCCCAAGAGTCTCCCTGTGGCCCGTTCATCATGCCAGGTAAGTGCAGAGCCCATGCGGAGCCTGGGGAGGGCGAAAAATGAGCTTGTCAGAAATATGGGAAGTCCAGAAGCGGGTCAGTTTCTGGTCTCTGGAGCCCGGGAAAGGCTGTTTCCACCCTCCTGGAGACTCAAGGAGAGCCTCTGGAGTCTGGGGAGGATAAAAATACCCCCCCTGCCACCAGGGTGCAGGAAGCCGACTAGGCCATGCCCCATGGTCACGCCCACCCAAGTTGCCTCAAGTGATAAGTCACCAATATGAAGCGGCTTACAAGGAGCCTTGATGCTTTTCTTCTGTGTCACTGTGCACCCCTCCTCAGGGCCTGTGAGCTGTCGCTCTGGTTAAAAGGGGAAAACAAACCAAATTTATGCCAGTTTCACTCAAGCTCCCATATAACCAACATGGTGGCAGTGTTGAAGGAAGTGGTTCTCAGCACCTGAGAGTTGATATTGTCAATCCTACTAAGTAGAACAAACCAGGAAGCCAGCTCCACAATGAGGCTAAAATAGGCTTATTGAGATTGGCTATAATATCTGAATCTTGCAAGTCTGATTGTGCTGTGTCTTCTTGTTCTTATAATTCACTGAATTAGAGAGGTATCTGTGTGTGCTGCTTCTGAATGTTATCTATATTCTAGGCTTTAAAACCGCTGTAGCCCAGGTGTGTTGTCAAACTGGATTTCTTCGAGGGCTGGATCAGCATTGTAGTTCTCCTCTGTGGGCCAGCCGGGGAAGGGGACTTCTGCAGTTCCCTGCTGGCCAAAATGGGCCATGGGGGGCCCTCATGTAGCCCTCCCATGCCCCATGTTGGCCAGCAAACTGCTGCAGGAGGCAGTCCAGACTGAAAACGGGGCATGGGGGGCTGTGCGCCCCATGTGCCCCATTTTGGCTGACAGAGGCACCACCGACTGGTCCTTTGCTATTTCCAGGCTGCCACCACATGACAGATTTAAGCGCCCCGAGGGGCAGATTCGGCCCATGGGCTCTGAGTTTGACACCCCTGCTCTAGCCTGTTTTGCCGAGGAAACAGCTTCAAGGTCATTTTCCTCATTTCGACATTTATAAAGTAGACAAGGTGGTGCAAGAGTAGACAAAAAGATGCCCCTCACTCAAGTATGGTTGCTTGAAACCTTGTGTTGGCTGAAGCAGCAGAAAACTCATCTGGGCCAAAAATCGCAAAATACAACTGGCAGAACATGGTTCTCATTCATGTTTTAAACCAACCTTTTCCATAATTAGGTTCATTTTAGTCCTGTTTTTCCCCCCATAAAAACATAGAAGCTAGGAATAGGAAAGAATGTTAAGGGTCATGTAGTCCAACCTTTTGTCCAATGCAGGAACTCACTACTACCACAGCTAGAACAGCCATCTGTCCGTCCGTCCATCCATCCATCCATCCATCCATCCATCCAGTCATTGTTGAACACTTCTTACTATCAGGGGAATTCTTCCTGATACCCTACTGAAACTAACTTTCTGGTAACTTAAACACATCTATCTTGCTTCTGGAACAATTCTTAACAATTGTGGCCCATTTTCTACATAATAACTGTTCAGACAACGTGTCAGCATTCCAAATAGCATCCAAAAGTAAATCAGAGTCCAAGGCAAAGTATTGCTCAAAGTTCCAATTTATTAAGAGAGCCATGTTGGCACATCTGGGAAAACCTGAATCTGAAAGCTTCCCGGTTTTCCCCACCTAGTTGAAAGTTCAAGATCTTGCCCCCACACTCACAAGTCCATCACATGGTCCAATCTCCCACTGCCATGCTGTTTCACCAGGGGTGGGCTTCAAATTTTTTTACTACCTATTCTGTGGGCATGGCCTATTCTGTGGGTGTGGCTTGTCGGTCATGTGAGTGGGTGGGCATGGCCAACTTGATGTCACTCACCAGGAGATGTTATGGATTGGGTAAAATGTGGTGAAGTTCACTTAACAACGCTCTTGCTTAGCAACCAAAATTTTGGGCCCAATTATAGTCATAAGTCAAGTACTATCTCTGCCTTCCTCTGCATGGCAGCCTTGTCCTAGTAAACTCCTTCTCCTTGCTAGCAATTTTCCTCTCTTTTAGAGGCACCAAAATAATCCAGGCAATGTAAGGTTTCCTGCTGCAGCAGGGGGTTGGACTAGATGACCTCTGCTCTAAATTGCTGTGCTGTCTTTCTTTCTTTCTTTCTTTCTTTCTTTCTTTCTTTCTTTCTTTCTTTCTTTCTTTCTTTCTTTCTTTCTCCCTTCCCTCTATGGGAAGCAATCAAACCCCCTCCCCCCCAAATAAAATACTTATTCCCAGAGATAATGAGAAAATGAGCCTATAGAAAGTTTGGCTCCATTCACAAACATGGAATGATCCAAATCCTTTTAGAAACATAAAGCCCATATTGCACCAACCCCAAAACTTCAAAAACATAGAACCATATAAGAATCCTACCTTTTATCTAGTTTGTTGTTCAGTTGACCCAGAAACAAACTGCTGAATGTCACTTTGCAAACTTCCTTTTGAGCAGCTTTTCAATTTAAAGCAGGTTTCAATTCAAAGTTTGCAGCATTAAGACTTATGGACTTCAACTCCCAGAATTCCACAGCCAGGCATGCTCAGTTCCGATTTAAAGTGACAGCATTTGATTTTCTCCATTGCTGAATCCCAGCTAAAAAGTGAACTTCCTTCTTTCTTTTTCTTTCTCTTTCTTTCTCCCCTCCCTCCCTCCCTCCCTCCCTCCCTCCCTCCCTCTCTCTCTCTCTCTCTCTCTCTCTCTCTCTTTTAGTTTCTAAAACCTCTTTTCCCTTGCCTGAACTGGCAGAGGAAAAGGGTTTAGGAAAAAAAAAAGCTTCTGACAAAGGTTCAGGGGCATGCCAATCCATCATTACTACCGGTCCGGTCCAGTACACCAGATTTTCACTACCTCTTCTGGCGTACCAGACCGGACCGGGAGGATCCCACCTCTGACTACCACCCATCCAATTCCAGTCAGGTGCAGAGATGCAGAGACAAAGGATGACCTTGGCTTTCTAGAAAGAGTTTTGTTATGGCTACATAGTATGCAACTCCTTACAAACCCCCCTCCCATTTTCCCACAAGAGAAAATGCAGAGTAGAATAATAGAAAGCGTGGCAGGCCAAAGATCCAAAAGAAAAGATGTCTGCAGGCCTGACACAATGATCATGTCTCGTTCAGTCTTCTCTCCTCCAGGTTTAGCCTATACAGTGTTACTCATAAGTTTTTCTTCAATTATCATTTTGCTGGCTTTTCTCTAGCACAGTCTAGTTAGTTTGTCAGTGTGTTTCCTAAAATGGAAGGACAAGGTGCAGTCTGATGATTGCTAAATAGAGAGAGTTAACATTGTACTTCTGTTGATGAGCTTAGAGTTTTCCTTCCTTCCTTCCTTCCTTCCTTCCTTCCTTCCTTCCTTCCCTCTTTCCTTCCTTCCCTCCCTCCTTCCTTCCTTTCTTCCTGGATCTTTCTGGTTCTCTGCACAGGCCTAAGTGCAACTGAGATATTGCAACTTGTGATAGTGCATAGGCCAACTTCCATCTCAACCCTAGTTTTTATTATGAGGAAATTTCATAGTAATGTGACAGAAGAGCTCAGGAGTTTAGATTCAGAAATTTTGTTAGTAAAAAAAAAGTTTGGTGCAGCAGGAGGTGGGAGATGGAGACATTTGTGAGTCGTAAGAAGGAAGAAAGGGAACAAAAGTGAAGCTGTGGTTGAATTCTAAGGATGGATTCTTGTAAAAGAGAGTATCTGTTTTTGAAGTCCACTTTTACTCAGGATACCCTTTACAGGTGTTCCACACATTTCTCAGAATACACGGAATTGTTGTTTTAGTTTTTTTTATTGAAACTTGCTTTGCTACGAATGTCATTCCAAAAAAATAAAATAATATAGATACATTAAGAGAAATACAATAAATCTCACGCACAGTACAAAAGGCAAAACCTACTTAGAGTCCTTTGGGTATGGATCTGGGCAGCTCTTCTTAGTCTCCTTCTTTTTCTGCCCACCCAGTGAAGGAGTTCCCAAGTAAACCTGGCCCAATCCATGTGGAGCCTTGGATTGAGAAGAACACCATGAACAATGAGAAATGCACCATGATATTTGCCTTTAGGGGCAAGTAGTTAGGCTTGAGAAGATGTGTGTGATTCAAGCATGTGTTTCTCCTGTTTGCCAACCCTATCTTGAAATCCTGAGGGCCTATGTACACTCTGTATGCAGAACTCTATCATTCCAGAACCATTTTTCCTGACTCTTCTCCCCACAGAACAGGACTGGGGAAAAAGAGATGAGTGAAGCTCCTGGGAGTGGGGTGGGAAGAGTTAGGGAAACAGCTTGGAGGGTCTATCAAGTAGCAACGTCAGAGAGGAAGACAAATACAATGGCCCAGGACTTAGAAGGATATTGGCAGCCCTGCATAGCACTACAGTATACAATATACAGTGGTAAGAAAACAGGCTAGTCTACATCTTAGTGTGACTTGTTCTCTCTGAAAGAACAAACACTGTTGCTCTTTTGAAAGGAGTCCACATGATAACACCACCCCTTCAATTTGGCTGAGTTCTTTTGAAGTTCGTAGGAGTCCAAAGGGAAGTGGAAACTCGTTTCCTACTTTTTGTCCATTCGGTTTTCTCTCTGCTTACCCTCCCATTTTTAGCTGCAACCACAAGCATCAACAACCATGTCGGGAATGTCTGTCTTGATGAGGTTGCTATTGGGGTCAAAGTACAGCAGAGAAAGGGCCCGTCGCTGTGTGGGGACGCAGCAGGAATGGCCCGCAATGGGGATGTTGTTGGCTTTGACCAAATTGAAGACAGTCGTGTGGAAGGAAGCTGCCACCCCGGGCACACCTGCCAGGTGCATAGGGCATTCGCCCATGCAATAGTTGATCTGATAGCCCTCTGGCTTGAAGATCCAGTCATTCCAACCAATCTCCCGAAAATTTACATAATAGTCTTTTCGACAGCACAAATCTGAGTTCTGGTCACAGCTCAGGCTGCGTTTGGCGACCCGATGGCCCAATTCTTTTATCTTCGCCTTCACCACCAAGAATGGCTGGTGGGAGTTGCTACCGGTAGCCATCAAAGACATAATGTTGGGATGGCAGCCTTCGCAGTGCAACTCCAAGCGCAAGGTTTTGTCTTCATGCTCGAAGAAGTTCTGCAAAGCTGGCATGAGGGAGAAAGTGTGCCAACCACTCCCCTGGCTTCCCAGCTGCTGCTGTCCCAGCAGCACTTGTGGCTCTCCTGCGACATAGATCTGTATTGTGATGTTTTCGTGCGCCTTAAGGTGCAGCCATAACTGGGCCTTCAGGACATGCATGGCTTGGTCCTTGGTATGGGTGAGCTGGAACTGAAGGAGGCCAGAAGGCTCTGTGGAGGAGAAGATGGTGAAGGCAAAAATCAGTATCAGTATCCTTTAAGCTGCCAGCCCCAAACCAGAGTTCTTCTAAGGGGTGAATGGGTTCTTTTTTTGTGTGTGGGGGGGAGTCTTTACGTATTTGCTACATTTAGTCTCACTGTCAAAATTTACTAAGAATGTATTACTATTCTTCTTCTCTTCCTTCCTAGTATATATCTCTTCCCAATTATGACTATAACCATGTTGCTTGTAACTTTCAATTTATATTGTTTTTATTTGTTTCCTTTGATAGTACCATTTGATAACTTATTAGTAACCTTGACTATCACTAAGTGTTGTATCTTTTTATTCTTGATGAATGTATTTCATTCTCCTTATGTACACCGAGAGGATATGCGCCAAAGACAAATTCCTGGTGTGTCCAATCACACTTGGCCAATAAAAACATTCTATTCTATTCTATTCTATTCTATTCTATTCTTTGTCTATTAATCTGTCTTTAAAAGCATGCTAGGCAAGAACTCCAACAAAGCACCAGGAGGAGATGATCAATGCAGCTTGTTGGATTGAAACCACGAAAAACACTCAGTGAGCTTTTTTTTTTTTTAGCTCAGCTCCTTCTTGAAATAGAGCTACTCAGTCTAAGCAGCCCTAATAGCAACTGCAGTAGTAGTGATCATAATCACAACAGTACCATTTCAGGGTTTCAAGTTATGGGTTTGCAAATAAATGCAAAGAGAAAGAGAGAGAGAGAGATAAAATAATTTCATTTTCATCTCTGAACAGCATTATATACTTTTGCCTACTTAGATATATCTTTGGTGCGACGAGTCTGTACATCACAAAATATGGGTCCTAAATTGTAAACAACCTTACAATAATGTGCTTAGAAGCTTAAATAGGAAAGCTTGCCCAGGATGAGATGGTTGTGTACACATTAAACCTGTTCCCCATACAGTTCCATCAGGTATTAATATAAAAACCATCACAGAGTGAAGTAATTGCATATACATGAATTAAGTCTGAGCACCCTTCAACCCAGCAGTGTTGGGGTTGAATCTGCTCTTGTGTTCTATGTGATGTGTAAGGAATTCCCCAAGAACCTTGAGTTCTGGGGTTTACTGAGCCAAATCCAAAGGATGAAATCAGAAATATGGACAACTACATGAAACACTAAACTAGTAAGACATCTACACAGCCGTGCAGAATATTCCTGCAGCTACCTGTTTTCTGTACGGGTGAAGAGAGAATGACAGGCAAGCTTCTTTTAAATCTGCTTGTTGGCTATCAAAAGACATTGATGCAAAGCAACCCTTTGACTTTATCCTTTTTAAGCAGCTGCATCCCATTATTTCATCTCAGGTTGCATTTTAAGCAAAGAAAAAATAGAGCAACAGCTGCAGGAAACAAACTTTAAAAAAAAAATCTTCAATGACGCTGAGGGGACAGAATTGATTCTTTGGTCCTCCAGATGTTCTGGATCCTTTGGTTTTTAGCTTCTGTTTTTTTTCTTTCACTATAGCAAAACCTGCAATGATAGTATAATATTCCCCAACCCAGTGGCTGCACTGGAACAGGTAAATGGGAATTGTAGTCTTTCAACATGATAAGGTTCCATGAGAGACTAAGGGGGGGGGTCATTTGAATACAGTTCTTTTTTTTAAAATCACCAGAACCTTATCCCTTAATCAGGGATAGTGGGATTTTATTTCATTTTTTTAAAAAAAACTAACAGGTTCCAGTACTTCAAAAAGTTGGAAAACTTCCAATCTAGCCGATTTTAAAGATTCAGCTGGTTGGATAAAGTTATGACAATGCCAATCGTACATATTTCTGACAACAGAAACATGCAGTTCCTTGGCAGAGGAAGTGATCTCTGTGTAGATCTGAGATGCCACAGGAAGCTAGACCTGATGAGAAAGGTGCAACGTGTTCCCATTGATCAGTAGACCCAAAACACACATTAACTTTTCCCTTTTGCAACTGATGCATTCCATAGTCAGGCTCCAACCTAAAACCACGGGATAGATTTCAGGAGTAATATGTAGCCTTCCCTCTCCAAGCACATTTTTATAGGTAGCAAATCATGGAGCAGAGGAACATATACACAAAGGATCTGTGATCTCTGGTCTAGCATATTCAGTCCTTGGACTGCACATTTGGAAGACCCACGGGCACTCACCTGTCTCTGCAAAACTAATGATCTCGTACCCCTGCTCATCAGACTCTGTTTTCTCCCAGCTGGAGAAGTGCCCCATCCCATCTGTCCAGCCTTTGCCCATGTGTAGTCGCCGCAGGGCATTGGCCACCGCCATGCGTGGCACAGGGTGGGTGATGTTGGGCCTCTCGCTCAGGTTCAGTTTCTGGAGTATCTGCTGTTTGGCTACTTCGACCAGGAAGGCTTTCTCGGCACTGGGTTCCAGTGGGGGCATCCTGCAGGAAGGACAACTTGGCTTTCCTTCAACCCAAGCCAAAGACGTCCATAGTAAGGTCAGTGCAGCTAGAGGAGTCCAGCTTCCTTGGAGGCTGTAGGTGGAAGCCATGAAGCACTCAAGTAGGAAGATGCAGTGAAGAATGATGTTGTTAGGAAGTCTAGTGGCAGTGCCAGGAACTCATGGACTGTGCCTCTGCTGCATGCAAGGTGCTTGGCAGTCTGCCTAGAGTCAGGAGAAGACAATCAGCTCCAGCACCTCTGAGACTTTCTGGTCACCAGGACCTGCTGCTGTTGCCAGAACAGGAGGACTCTCTGCCTTAAGAGATCTCAGCTCATCAACTGGCTATTCCCAAGTGTCAGCCTCCACATTTGTCATTCTGGCAGCCTTGGTCCTGCCCTTTGTCCCTCTGTAATTGGCTGCCTGCCTTCTGGTGCTTAGTGGGAGGTTTTATCCAGATGGGGAGAGAGCCAGAGTTTAGCAAAAAGAGTGGGAATGGGTGCCTGGGGAGAGGAAAGACTGAGCCCCAAACAGGCAGGATGTGAAGGGAGGTGCGAGTGCCCTTTGCTCCAGATGGGGCTGCTGAAACGCCGTAACATTGGGAGCAGGATGGGGGAAGCTTGACAGAAGAGGAATTCACAGGAAGAGGGGGTTGTCCATGAGCCCTTTTTTATATTTTTAAAAAATCTTGCCATGGTGCACTTCATGGTAAACAGTACCTTTGGGATCAAATAAGAGGACTGATATAAAAGATGAATAACATCATGTGCAGTGGGCAAGGAGCTTTGTGTGTGTGTGTATATATATATTTGTTTGTTTGTTTGTTTGTTTGTTTGTTTAAGTGTTATGTCAAAGCACCTGGTATGCTAAAATATGGGAGAGAGCATTCTGCTTCACTTTTGCCTTTCAGCTCCACCCTAGGAGTTTTCCAATTAGAAAACAATTTTTGTGTTGCATTTGTACTTATAAATAAATGGAGATTAGTATAGATCTATTTCAAGCTATTTAGCTCTCATCAGCTAGCCATACCCTTACTGGGATTGCCAGTAACTGCCTAACATGTAAAAACAGCCCAGGTTCAAATCCCAGTAAGGGTATGGCTAGCTGATGAGAGCTAAATAGCTTGAAATAGATCTATACTAGTCTCCCTTTATTTATTTATCAGCACAAATGCAACATACATACATACATACATATATACATACATACATACATACATACATACATACATACATAAGAAACCAACATAATGATCTCCAGAACGTTTAAAATATATTGCTCACTGAACTTTCGTTAGCAACTGCTAACATCGTCAGAGTGTGAAAGCCATTAAATAGCAGTTGCTAACGAAAGCTCAGTGAGCAATATATTTTAAATGTTCTGGAGATCATTATGAATGTTGGCAGTACGAATCCCTAGCGGCGTGTAACGGAGTGAGCTCCCGTTACTCATCCCAGCTTCTGCCAACCTAGCAGTTTGAAAGCATGTAAAAATGCAAGTAGAAAAATAGGAACCACCTTTGGTGGGAAGGTAACAGCATTCCGTGTGCCTTCGACGTTTAGTCATGACCACAGAGACATCTTCGGCTCTTTGGCTTTGAAACAGAGATGAGCAGCGCCTCCTGGAGTCAGGAACAACTAGCACATATGTGCAAGGGAAAGCTTTGCCTTTACCTGTAATAAACTGGGGAGAATGTTAACATTCCACTTCTGCATTTTATATGCTTAATACCAAGCATGGCTTCAAATCACCCGTTTTCATTGGGACGACACTATCTTCCCTCCTGGTCTGCTACCTTGTTCTAGCAACTACTGATTTTCTTCGAAGACTTGTGTCTTTTTCAAAACATGCCCTTTAAATCTTAGGCCTAGTGTGAGTTTTTACTTAGGGTCTGAATTAGGCTTTTGGCTTGAAATCCAGCTTGGAGCAATGTTGCAAGAAGCAGAGGAAAAAGTCTGCATTAATTCTAAAGTAGCTACCTTTTGGTGGAAATGTTTACTGTGCAGAGAAAGCAAAACAAACTGTTTGATCCCAAAGTGTTAGTAGACCCCGTAGATCAATTCTACTAATCTACCACTTCCCAGAAATGCTAGTGAACTTGAGTTTTCTTCAGCCGGTAAGACTAGAATACATAGAATGCATTATATTTAGCATGCAATAAATATTATATCTTTAGCACGCAAAAGATAATGCCAATGAACGCTGATGTCCAAGACAGAATATTCAAAGGGCATGACTGCAGACACAGGACAAAGGAAGATAATCTGGATTCACAATTCATACATCATTCACACATCATACATCATTCACACATTCCTCACTGCTAAATTAAAATGCAATCCATGGAATCAACAGAAAACTAAACTGACTAGAAACTTCACAGTCTCCATGTTCAATCCCTATCTTACCCCTATCGCCTCTATTTTTGTAAATGGTATGTGGGAATGACATAACAGAATAACAGAATTGAAGGGACCATGGAGGTCTTCTAGTCCAACCCCCTGCTCAAGCAGGAAACCCTATACCATTCCAGACAAATGTCTGTCCAGGCTCTTCTTAACAACTTCCAAAGATGGCAGCTTCTGAAGGCAAGTCATTCCACTGGTTCATTGTTTTCACCGTTAGGAAATTTCTACTTAATTCCAGCTTGCTTCTCTCCTTGATTAGTTTCCATCCGTTGTTTCTTGTCTTGCCTTCTGGTGCTTTGAAAAATAAGTTGATCCCCTCTACTCTGCAATAGTTTTGTTGCCTGGAAATGATGGAAGTTATCATTCAATAGACTTGGGGTGTATCAAAGTAAAGAAGGCTGCTTTAGTCACCTGTATTCATTATATCTGGATGGAAAACCTGGGCATCCAATGCCATATCTCAATTCATGTGGTGCCCTAGAGAGCTGATCCATACTTCCAAAAGCCCACTATAGGGAGTCCTCAACTTAGGAAGGTAACTGAGCCCACAATTTCGATTGTAAGTTGTGATGGTCTTAAAACGGGTCATTAAGGGGCCATGTCCGATTTTACCATCTTTTCTGTGGGCAGTCATTAAGGAAATGTGACAACTGTAAAGTTATTAATAGCAGTAGACTTATATACCGCTTCATAGGCCTTTCAGGCCTCTCTAAGCGGTTTACAGAGAGTCAGCATATTGCCCCCAACAATCTGGGTCCTCATTTTACCCACCTCGGAAGGATGGAAGGCTGAGTCAACCCTGAGCCGGTGAGATTTGAACCGCTGACCTGCTGATCTAGCAGTAGCCTGCAGTGCTGCATTTAACCACTGCGCCACCTTGGTATTAAGTGAACACCATGGTCATTAAGCAAACCCATTGTTCGCTATGGGGTGTTTTTCACCAGAAACAAGAAAGAAATGCAGATTTCCAGCAAAACCACTGTAAATTCCAGTAATATGATTACAGGGCACTGCAAATACCTGTAGCAATAGCAATAGCACTTAGACTTATATACTGCTTTACAGCTCTCTCTAAGCGGTTTAGAGAGTCAGCCTATTGCCCCCAACAATCTGGGTCCTCATTTTACTGACTTGGGAAGGATGGAAGGCTGGGTCAGCCAGAGGTGGGTTACTCCTGGTTCAGGCCAGATCAGGCGAACCAGTAGTGGTGGCGGCGGAGGAAGTCTTCACCCACCCGGACGCTTCTGCGCATGCACAGAAGCATTGTGCGTGTGTGTGAGCAAACCGGTAGCGCCAGGATTTGCAACCCACCTCTGGAGTCAACCTTGAGCCTGGCGAGATTTGAAGTGCCATATTGCAGGCAGCCGGCAATTAGCAGAGGTAATCTGCAGTACTGCACCTAACCACTGTGCCACCGTGGCTGTAAATGTGGTCATGTGACTGTGGAGGGAGAAAGGAACATCAGAACTTTAAATCCAGATCATAAGTCCTATTTTCCACTCAGCGGTGGGATTCAAAATTTTTTACTACTGGTTCTGTGGGCGTTGCTTTGTGGGCGTGGTGTTGCTTTTTGGGCGTGGCAGGGGAAGGATACAGCAAAATCCCCATTCCTTCCCACCCCACTAACCTGCTTTCCAGCTCCGTTCTCCTGTTCAGGGAAACAGGGCCAGCCTATTTGCTGGTTCTCCGAACTACTCAAAATTTCCGCTACCGGTTCTCCACAACCTCTCAGAATTGGCTGCTAAGCGATCCGTCATAAATTGAGGACTATCTACATGTGCTTTTATGCTCTTTTAGTTGGGAAAGCACTTCAAAGAGATAGTAGAAGGCCTGAAAACAGGCTTAGTGAAAGAGTGGAACAGCCTCAGGCTGCTCCAAGAAGCACAAGGGGGGGGGGGGAGAGGCAGAAAATTCTGCCTCCCACCGCATGGCATTTGCATCATCACCCTGCCAATTACGTGATTGCCCTTTAGATGGATACGCTATGCTTCCTCTGTGGCCAATGTCCAGGTGGCCAACCTTTGTACCGCACTTCATTAGCCAGCCATAGAGAAATGGCCCCAACTTCGGCATTCACCTGTGAGCTCGTACAGCTTCCCCATTTTTCAGAAGCCCTGAAGCCCTTATCAGCAGCTAATAAACCCCTAATAAACAAAGGGAAGGAAGGCGGATTGCAAGCACCCGAAGGATTTGCATCTCTTTATGGTGATGTCTGGCAGGTGCAACGTCACTCGCCTACTGCTCAGGGTTCTGCCACCTTGAGATATCAGCTAAGCTTTGCTCAGGTGTCAAGGTCCCTCACCTGATTTTTCGATCATCGTGTCCCATCTCCAACTCCATAGGTGGAACATATGATGCAGATTAAAAAAACGTATTGCAAAGCTAACTTCAGAATCATAATTCTGGTTGCAAAACCAGCCTGGAATTTTTCTTCTGTTCTTTACACCTGGCAGCTTAAAGGTAAAGGTAAAGGTTCCCCTCGCACATATGTGCTAGTCATTCCCGACTCTAGGGGGAGGTGCTCATCTTCGTTTCAAAGCCAAAGAGCCAGCGCTGTCTGAAGACCTCTCCGTGGTCATGTGGTCGGCATGATTAAACGACGAAGATGCACGGAACGCTGTTACCTTCCCACCAAAGGTGTTCCCTATTTTTCTACTTGTATTTTAACTGCTAGGTTGGCAGAAGCTGGGACAAATAACAGGAACTCACTCCATTACGTGGCGCTAGGGATTCGAACCTCCAAACTGCCGACCTTTCTGGTTGACAAGCTCAACGTCTTAGCCACTGAGCCACAGCATCCCTCCTGGCAGCTTAGTTCCTTCAGTTTTTATGCCACGGCCATTATTTTTTATGGAGATGCAGACATTATTGTCTTCCATTTCTAATCTTCCTGTGTTCTTCTGTTGTTTTCCCTCTTCTCTTTAGTAGAAAAAAAAATCCAACAATGAATGGAAATGGAATACCAAAAGAGAATATCTGAGTATTCCATCTTATTATTTTTTACAAATAAGGCAGTGAACGTATTTTACTTTCCCCCACAACAAGAACCCTGTGAGGTGAGTTGGGCTGAGAGAGAATGACTAGGCCTAAATCACCCAGCTGGCTATCATGGCTAAGGCAGGACTTAAACTCATAGACTTCTATCTTCTAGCCTGGACCAAACTTGGTGCTCTCTGAGCTTGGTTGTTTGCTTGCAGACATTTCATTACCCAATTACCGAATATAAACAGGGAGCAAACTCCACATTCACTAGCGCTGATGATGTTACCTAGTTCGGTAATGAAACATCTGCAAACAAACAAGCAAACTCAGAGAGCACCAAAGATGCCACCAAAATGAAATATAAGCAATCCTCAAGACCACAACTGAGCCCAAAATTTCTGTTGCTAAGTGAGAAATTTGTTAAATGAGTTTTGCCCCAGTTTATGACTTTTTATGCCACCTTTGTTAAGTGAATCCCTGCAGTTGTTAAATTAGCAACACCGTTGTTAAGTGAATCTGGCTTCCCCATTGACTTTGCTTCACAGAAGGTCACAAAAGCGGATCACATGACCCTGGGACACTACAACCGTCATAAATATGAAAGCACAAAAGAATTTAGCCAAGATATTGGTATGTAGTTTGGAATTGACAAATGTGCAACAATGGCAACCAAAGCAGGCAAGATCATAGAAGATGATGATGGAATAGAACTTGAGAATGAAGAAATGATAAAGGCAGTAAAACCAAAAGAAGGCTACAAGTACTTGGGGATTTTAGAGGTCTCTGACGTAATGCATAATAAAGTCAAGGAATTAACTTCGGCCAAGTACATTCAACGAATTCGCAAGATATTAAAGTCCAAACTGAGTGGAGGAAACATCATAAAAGCCATAATACCCGGGCTATACCTATGATTCGATACTCTGCAGGAATAATTGACTGGACCCAGATGGAGTTGGACAATTTGGACAGAAAAACAAGGAAGCTTATGACAATGAATCATGCTATGCACCCTAAAAATGATGTTGACCGATTATATCTACCAAGAGCAGAGAGTGGTCGAGGACTCCTATAAGTAAAACAGACGGTGGAAGAAGAAAAACACATCTTGAATGATTACATCCAGAAAAGTGAAGAACCAATGATTAAGGAAGTAAATAAAGGAGGCCTTTTAAAGACAACTAAGTCAAAAGCTGAATATAAGAAAGAAGTAATTGAGAAGCGAGCTGAAAATTGGAAAAACAAAGCTATGAATAGCCAATATTTGAAACGTATTGAAGGCAAAGCTGAGCAAAAGCTAACTTGGAACTGGTTAAGATCAGGAGCACTGAAAGAAACAGAAGGCTTTATTTTGGCAGCTCAAGAACAAGCCTTAGCCATAAACTGCATGAAGGCAAAAATTCAACATGTTACCACCAAGCTGTTGAGCTACCAACCAGCCCCAAAGGCTATGAATCTCATCAAAGATTAACCACATAATAATAATAATAATCAATAATCAAGGAAATACAATCAAGGCCATAAATACCTGGGCAATACCAGTTATAAGATACACAGCTGGTATAGTTAACTGGACACAAGCTGATTTGGACATTTTGGACCGAAAAACCAGGAAACTAATGACAATGCACTACAGTTTACATCCACGTGGTGATACTGATAGACTGTACCTGCCCCGAAAATCAGGTGGCAGAGGATTATTACAAGTGAAGCAAACAGTTGAAGAAGAAAAACATGCACTGGCTGATTATTTAAAAGAAAGTCAAGAACATCTATTAATTGAAGTAAAAAACAAAAAAACTACTGAAGGCCCAACAGACGAAACAAGAATACAGAAAAGATGTGATAAAATCAAGAATGGAGAGTTGGCAGAACAAAGCACTGCATGGCCAATTTCTGGGGGGGGAAAAAGATAAAGTGGACAGTGAACAAACTTGGTTATGGTTAACAACAGGTACATTAAAGAAAGAAACAGAGTCACTAATCCTGGCTGCGCAAGAACAAGCTATCTGCACAAATGCCATTAAGGCCAAAATCGAAAAATCCTCTGATGATGCCAAATGCAGACTTTGCAAAGAAGCTGATGAAACTGTTGATCACATACTCAGCTGCTGTAAAAAAATTGCGCAGACTGATTATAAATTCTGGCACAATTCAGTAGCACAAATGATCCATTGGAATTTGTGCAAAAATTATAATATTAAAACAGCAACAAACTGGTGGGAACATAAGCCTGAAAAAGTCACTGAAAATCAGATGGTCAAGATCTTGTGGGATTTTCGCATACAAACGGACAAAATACTGGCCCATAATACACCAGACATCACACTGGTTGAGAAAAAGAAGGTCACAATCATAGACATCGCAATACCAGGTGATAGCAGGGTCGCTGAGAAGGAACAAGAAAAAATCGCAAAATACCAGGACTTAAAAATTGAAATTCAATGACTATGGCATAAACCAGCAGTGGTAATTCCAGTGGTAATTGGCACACTGGGTGCTATTCCAAAAGCACTGGAATTACATTTAAAACAGTTAAAAATTGACAAAATCACCATCAGTCAAATGCAAATTGAAGTTGAGCGACAGTGAAAAAACTTGGTTATGGTTAACAGCAGGTACATTAAAGAAAGAAACAGAGTCACTAATCCTGGCTGCGCAAGAACAAGCTATCCGCACAAATGTCATTAAGGCCAAAATCGAAAAATCCTCTGATGAGGCCAAATGCAGACTTTGCAAAGAAGCTGAGGAAACTGTTGATCACATACTCAGCTGCTGTAAAAAAATCGCGCAGACTGATTATAAATTGTGGCACAATTCAGTAGCACAAATGATCCATTGGAATTTGTGCAAAAATTATAATATTAAAACAGCAACAAACTGGTGGGAACATAAGCCTGAAAAAGTCACTGAAAATCAGATGGTCAAGATCTTGTGGGATTTTCGCATACAAATGGACAAAATACTGGCCCATAATACACCAGACATCACACTGGTTGAGAAAAATAAGGTTACAATCATAGACATCGCAATACCAGGTGATAGCAGGGTTTTCTTTTCTATTTCTTTTCACAGAAATATGGATCAAGAACCAGCTAGGTCCAAAGCCACTGAGATCAGAAGTTTTCGTTTTGGCATCAACTCAGCATTCATGTGCCTAGTAAGAACACTGACCTTGCAGGGAGTTTCTTGCCAATTAAACATCAGGAAACACAGTGTGGGCAATGCCTGACTTTGTGTGATTGCAAACATCCCTGTAGCTCTGGGTTGCTGTTTGGGGTATAAATGTTCCATGACACCATTTTTATTTATTTATTTAGTTTGTCAAACATGTGTGAGATAACAGGCATAAGTATAAACATGGACATGAGCACAGAAAATGGGCACGAACAAATGAAGGCAGTAGGACAGGGATGGTAGGCACATCAATGCGCTTATGCACACTCCTTTTACGAACCTCTTAGGAATGGTGTGAAGTCAATGGTAGACAGTTTAAGGTTAAAGTTACGGGAGTTTGAGGCTATAACAACAGAGTCAGGTAGGACATTCCAGGCATTGACCACTCTGTTGCTGAAGTCGTATATTCTGCAATCAAGTTTGGAGCAATTTACTTTGAGCTTGTATCTATTGTTTGCCCATGCGTTATTGCGGTTGAAACTGAAGTAGTCATTGACAGGTAGGATGTTGTAACAGACAATTTTGTGTACTATACTTAGGTCAGACCTTACGTGGCATAATTCTAAGTTGTCCAAGCCCAAATTTTTTTTATTAAAAGTTTTTTTATTTTTATTTTTCAAAACAGACACAACACAAAAATCCTCTTTCTTTACATACTGTAGAAAGTGTATCAGTTGGTTACAAAAAAATGTTGTGCGTTTCTTTCACAGTCACCCATGATTCATATTAATTCTAGTATTTTAAATCAAATATATTTGTACATATTACCATCATCCTACCCCCATTCTCTTTTGACTATAATTGTTTAAATGTCCTTCATCATAAAACATACCAAAACTCAAGACATAACCACATACTGGTATCTCATTTGCTATTTCTAGTACCAATAACAACATTCCTTATGGCCTATTCTAGCTAAACATCAATAACATTTAGTAACAAAGGTTTCTAATCTTCCTTTCCAAATCACTGTTTACAATTTACATCCAATTTCCCCATGTTGTACCCATACCTGTATATACATTGTTATCATTATCTCTCCTTTATTTGACTATATCCATTATCATAATTTAGTTCTTTTTATTAATCTTTATATGTAACCAAACCATTTCTCATCTTCCTTTCATAGGTACTATTCAATATTCATATCCAATTACTATTTGTTATACCAATACATATGTATACATTATTATCATTTTCAATTGTTTGTTTAACCATATCTATTGTCACTAAATTTCACTAAGTCCAACTAGTTTTAAATTAAACACTTTCATCTATCAGCCTGTATCTTTTCAGTAGCAAAACAGTCTCATGTATTCTGCCATTTGTGGCATCAGTCCTCTAATCATCTCCTTAATCAAGTTTGTATGGACTCTTCTTTGCAACTCATTGGTTATTGATTCTCTCATGTAATTTCGATGCCCTTCTTCTTTTTCCTTAATCAGCCTGTCTTTAATTGTCAGTGTTGTTATCAATGGTGTTACTATTAAAATGTCTCCCTTTAAGTCCATAGGTTCTTTAATTTCTTCTTCTTCTGTGTCTTGCCATCTAGGGTAGGGTTTCCATCCATCTAGTTCCCCTTTCCATATTCCACTTTTTCCATTTCCAGACAGAAACCATTCACCATAGATGTCAGCAGATTTGATTTCTTTGTAGTCATTTTTCTCTTTATTGCTTGGGAGTCTACCCTCTATTTTTCCCATTTGATAAGCATCTCCATCCTTTTCATCATATTTTTCTATTAGGTGCTCTAATTTATCAAATGTTTCTGTATTGCAAACATTATCTCTTGCAAGCTGACAGTTTCTCTCTGTTGTTGGAAATAAGCCATTGTTTCCAGCTGTTAAAACACTGCTGCTCTGACTTGGAAGATTTTTACAAGGTTACACCTAGGTTCACCATGAGATCTCTGGTTAAGGATATACTTCAAAGGAACATTTGTATAAACAAATGGTGCTTTATTTTTTATCACTTTCTATAAATAAACTGTGAGACTTTAAAGTTCCAGACCAGGATAATCAGTAGTGAAAGTAAAAGTATTTTGTTTTCAATATTCAATTTCTAGTCTTCGAGTAGCAGTGTTATCTCTCCCTTTGTTGTTATAATTGTTGCAATTCTCTTTGTTCTTTTTATATCTTTTAATATTCCAAGTTAAAAAGAGTCAAATTCTTACATGAAATAGAGAAGAAAGAGTAAAAGACACATATAGTGATGAATAAGGAGAAGTTTAGTCTGTAGGTTGTGAAAATAATACTAAAAATTATAGAAGAAGAAATCTTGATTCATTCATTTCAAAGGGTTTGCATAAATTCCATCCATGAAAATAACGTTTAAAAATTAAGATAACACACTGACCCAAACCATCCAAAGCTTAATTCCGCCGCTTATTTCTTTTATTCTTAGATTTAAATTAACTTTAAGTTTTTTATAGGCAGGCTCTTTTAAAATGGATAAAAATTCCTCACCAGCTGTAAACACTTTCCCTTCCATTTTGGAGCTGTCCCTACTTCGTCAGCCTGGGGACTGAGCTTTTAATGCCAGCTGAGAGACCTTTTCCTGCATCAATCAGGGACTTTGCGATGTCCCTGTGATCAGCAGAACGTAGTCTTCCTGTTCACTGTCTCTACGGGATGGTTTAGGTCTGATTGGACCACCCAGCGATAAAAGTATTGGCGGCAATCTCGGAGCATTGAGGTCCGGCGACCATTTCGTAGCGACATAGGCTCCTCCTTCTCCTCCAAGCCCAAAATTTTGAGATTTGTGGCATAAGGGATTCTACTGTGATCAGAGGAGTGGAGTACTCTTCTTGTGAAATACCTCTGGACTCGCACAACTGTATTAATCCTCATCTTCAAATAGGGTATTTTCTATTGAATGTGAAGCCGATCATGAAATCCTATCTTTTTATTTTGAAAGGCAATCAAAGAAAAAGTAGACGTTCCCTAAGTCTCAGGGCTGAAAAGTTAAAGGAAATTTTGGAACCTAGAAAATGATGGATTCCTAAGGCCTTCCATTATTTCCATTTGTTCTCTTATTAGAACAAACCAAATAAATTGGCTGATTAGGTGGGTGTCCCCCTTTTTAAAATGCAATGTATTTAAAGGCAGGAAATATGCATACTTGGCTATAGCTTTAATCTTCAATGTATGATCCACTGATCATCGTAGATAACAGCTTGAACCAACTCTGGAAATAAAGTATTTCCCCCCGCTTGATCAGAGGACTAACTCATCTATAGTTTCTTTCTGTTTTTCTGTAATTGTGCAGACGTACTTCCTAACGTTTCATATTGCTCCAGGATCTCCCAAACCTGCAATTGAACTGAAATTGTTATTGTGATGGAAGGTGAATATTATAACTGGAGAGTGGTTAGATTAACTATATTTCATTTTAATCAAATGCAGATGTAAATTAAAGCAAATGTACTTTTTATCCAGGCTTCTCCCATTTTTTGGAGTGAAGCCCCTGGCATGTCATTAAAGAACTGTGTGGCCTTTAGCCTGGAAAAAATTGTGATCATCTCTGGTGTTGGAGTCTGAAGCAAAGAACTCAGATGTGGTGTGCATCACTTGAAAAGTTTCCACCACCAACTTTGGCAGAAAGAAGTCCATCTGATATTTGTGGAGCTGCTTGTTAGGGTTAAAAGGAGCTCCTGTGGATTTTTCGCTAGTCGTTGCCGACTCTAGAGGACAGAGCTCATCTCCACTTCAAGGGCCATTGAGCCAGCACTGTCTGAAAACTTTCCCACAGTCATGTGGCCAACATGACAATACGGAACGTGGTAACCGTTCATGCTGAAGTGGTACCTATTTATCTACTCCCATTTGCATCCTTTCAAACTGCTAGGTTATGGCAGGAGCTGGAGCAAAGATGGGAGCTCACCCCATCTCACAATGCTTGGGTCTTAAACCTGGACTGTTGCAGAGGTGGGTTCCTACCGGTTTGGATTGGTTCGGCTGAGTAGGTAGTAATTCAGCCTGCCATGCCACCGAACCAGTTCTATCGGCGGTGGCTTCTGCATGTGCAGAAGCATTTTTCATTATGCGCATGCACACATTGTGCGCATCAAGCCCTGAGCAAACCCACCCCTGGACTGTAGGCTTTCCGGCTGTCAAGCCCAGCATCTTAACTGCTAAGCCATGACACCGCTGACTGTTATGGAGGCTTATTTAATTGTGTCTGAGAGAGACATAACAGGAGAGTTGGTTTTGGCCGAAGGAGGAGGAAATGTGTAAACAGGATCGTCTGGGAAAAATTACCTCTGCAACATTGTGCAACTGAAGGGCTGAGATCAAAGGTCATAGCACACTAGGATTGCTGGCAGCAGAGCTCCAGGAATAGGAGCTATGAATGTAAATAGTTAGCAATTGGCCTTGGCAAGATGCCAGGGCATGTGTCACACGCTGCTTCTTTACCTGCCTGGGGATGCCAACCCCAGTGAAAGGAAGGACTATAATGCTGTTTCTGGGGACCTAAAGCTGGGGACCAAAATGTAGTTTCACAACAGCGTGGGCTTCACAGTTATTCATAAAAAGACTGATGACACTTCAGCTATCATACCCCAATGGAAAACAAACATGATGCATGATGGCATAGGACTCTCATATGTCCTAGTGAATCCGTGAGGTCATAAAAAATCTTGTTGTTATGCAACTGATTTTATGTTTATGCTCCGTTGGTTCTTCCAATGGATGGAATGGAGAACCATGTTAATTTCGTACCTCTGGGGAGCAGCAGACCTCAAAAGTTCAAGCCTACTTCTATACCAGAATGTTCCACTGAACCTGAGCCATCAGACTTTCAAGATTAGAGAGTGTGACAATCAGGCAAGCAAAGACCTCAAAACTGGGATTTTCTAAAAGACTTCAGTCCTGTCATCTTTTCAATTTTACCCTTCACACTTGGAAATTGGGAAGCCGAAAAGAAATCACATGGGGGTTCAGGGGACACGAGAGAGTGCTTTCAGTGACAGCACATCATCACACAAGGCTGCCTGGAATCGGTGCATCATAACCACAGAGGAGATACATTTGCCTTGATGGACAAGCAGGTAAACTTAAGCTGCACTGAATTTAAGGCAAGACCATTTGAGTTCCTTTCTGGATTCTCGGAGCTCCAGCTTCTAATCCAAAGAGCATCTAAGGGAATCTAGGCCAGAGGTCAGTATGGTATTTTGAGATTTACTGTACATATTGCATAAGCCACTGATCAATAGAGCCTTTCTCAGAAAGCAAGCCTCACACCCAACTCACGTGCTAATGAGAAACAGAGTGGCATGATTGAGAGGACGTGAGCTTCAGCAGAGATAGCATTTAGGTTTGGCTGCTTAGGGAACTGATTAGCACATCCCACTATACCACAATTTCTTTAATCATGGTTTTGGAATAAATCATCATTGGAGGAATATCTATGGAGAGTCTCAATCCTTGAAAAAGCACCTTTGGGATTTCCATTGGACAGTACCTTTTGTGCTAAGCCATAGTTTACACATCAGAATGGCTGGATACGCACAATGCAATGGACCACAAACAAACAGCCCACACGGGAACTAATGTTACAAAGTAATTTGGGGTTCCCACATTTATGCTAAGACATGGTTTGTCTAACCATTGTTTGTGTACTGAACAATTTCCCAATATTTACATCACCACCAGCCCAATCCTGACAGATTCCAGGTGAATAATAATACAATAAAGCATTTGATATAAAAGAGAAAATGTAAATAGAATCAACCCAATGCCTAAGAACAACTAAGGCCTGAAATTATGTTCAAACATAATAGTTTTAACTTTGTGAAAAATATGCAGGACTGGGAACATAATCCAGGGGGAGAATGTTCCCAAGAATTGGGGAACACCACTAGCTTGGTATGCGAAATACACTAAACCATAAACCATGGTTTACAACCACAGTGGTTCACTTCATGCAACATGCTAGCTGAAATTAATCAAGCTACTTTATTTATTTATTTGTGCATTTAGTTATTTATTTATTTATTTATTTGATCAATCGATGCTATGATGATGTGAGCTTGACACCTCTGTTCTATGACATTTGAAGGGACTAAAAATTAAGGTCGTTAGAAGTAAATAGACTATAATGTTGGTTTATTTGACCAAGGTTTAAATATATATGATGTTATCTCTAATAACCCTTAATGAACTTTTGTTAATTAAGGGTTATTGTTATATTTTAAGAAAAGGTGATAAGGTCCTTAAAATGTTTATGTTTGTTGCAATTAAGGTGGGAAGACACTTATATTTTCTTTCTTCTCTATTTCTCCTTCTATTTTTCCCATTTTCTTTCTTTTCTGCACTCTTTCTTTTTATTTTTTTATTTTTTGCAATTTGTATTACATTTTGTAATTATAATATTTAATCAAATTACTATAACAAAGGGAAATTATCACCATAAATACAGTGATCCTAAAAACAGGAAGAGAAGGGACAAAATCTAACATACAGATAATAGCATTAACATTATGCAAAAATAACACAGACATAGTTTTATATGGGAATTGCAAAAAGGTTCTTCAAAAATAACCTAGATACATTCAAACCTATTATTTTACTTTGAAAATTAGAAATAAGGCAAGACATAAGAAAGCCCGACATATATATATATATAAAACAGTCTATTGAAAAAGACAAAATATCTACTGTATTAAATTTATTAATAAAATGTATATTCGGGGAAGCAAAAAACAAGAACTAGAATAGATGAGCTTAAGTGAGAAAACATTCTGGTAAACAAGTGTTCTCAAATTTTAGTTTTGCAAAAAATACAACACATTCTTTGCTGTCACTATGATCCAATCCCATTTGTAGCTCCATGGCTAAATTTTTAAACAAGTTGAGAAACTGCTTACATTTGCTACCTTTTTTCTGTTTTGCTCCTCCAATTCTCAAAATACTATTCTGATTTATCCACACATATAAGCCAGATAAACACAAAAAAACCTTTTCATATTAAGCAACTGTATTATTCTTTCATAGGAGAAGCAAATTCTTTTATAGGGCTAATGTAAAGTATATTTGATATTGACAGCAATATTTTATTAAAAGAAATTAACATTTTTGTAAAAGAAATTAAATAGTTTTAGAGTAATCCTCAATTTATGACCACAATTGAGTCCAAAATTTATGTTAAATGAGACATTTGTTAAGTGAGTTTTGTCCCATTTTACGACCTTTCTTGCCAGTCATTAAGTGAATCACTGCAGTTGTTAAGTTAGTAACCCAGTTGTTAAGTGAATCTGTTTTCCCCATTGACTTTGCTTGTCACAAGATGGAGAAAGGTGATCACATGACCCCAGCACACTGCAACCATCATAAATACGAGTCAATTGCCAAGTGCCTGAATTTTGTTCATGTAACTATAGGGATGCTGCAATGGTCCTAATGCTCTTAAATCATTTTTTCAGTACCGTTGTAACTGTGAACAGTCACTCAATGAACTGTTGCAAGTCAAGGACTACTTGTATTGTTCTGGCACAGGGGTGTCAAACTTGCATCGTCACGGTGTCGTCACATGATGTATCACGACATTGTCCCCCTTCGCTAAACCGGACGTGGCTTAGCCTCTACCTCAGTGATGAAATTCAAATTTTTTAACTGCTGGTTCTGTGGGCGTGGCTTGGTGGGTGTGGCAGGGGAAGGATACTGCAAAATCCCCATTCACTCCCCACTCCAGTGGAAGGAAGTTGCAAAATCTGGGGCCAGACAGAGTGGTATTTACTGGTTCTCCGAACTACTCAAAATTTCTGCTACCGGTTCTTCAGAACCTGTCAGAACCTGCTGAATTTCACCCCTCCTCTGCCTTCTGACAAGCAAAGTCAATGGGGAAGACAGATTCACTTAACAACTGGGTTACTAATGCCCGACCCTCAGGCTGCAAGTTTGACAGCCCTGTTCTGGTGGAACAGCATTTTTTCTCACCCTTTATAAATCTATTCCCCCTAAAATGCCTGAACATTGAATTTCGCCTCATAAAGGATTTGTGTTAGTGCTCCTGATTACTTAGCTTTTACCTTTTTCAATTTTTCAAAGTTCTTGCGGGGTTTTGGCCTGAAAAATATTTGGACTACATCTGGATTTTTTGCTTCTAGCTATGTATCTGCTATGTTGCTGTAAAAGGAGATTTCAAGATTATTTACAGATCCAAATTATGCAATTTAATGCAACACTCTTGCCACCCTGTGGCTGCAGTTTGAATAATGAACCACTTTTTGTGCTTATTAAACTGAATAACTTCCACGCTAAGACTAGTAAGAATTTAGGGAAATGTGATTTTTGCCTCGACTGCAGTAATGGAGGGAATAGTATCTGTATCATTCTTTGTGTATCATGATCCAGATGGAAACTGACAGTTCTTTTCTGTAGCAGAAAATAATATTTCAAAGTGGGAAACAAATTAAATTCCCACATTTAATGCCACATCTAATTTAACTGTTAAGACTCAGGACACCATATCTAAAAGTCACCCTATAAATAGTACATATACATTGTCGTATTTTACAGTATCTTATGAAAATTGTTGTTATAAAATTAGCACAATATGTAGTATAATCTATGCCATGATCAGCTCTTTCCCCAGATTTAAATAGGAGGTATAGAACTCAAATGTGCACTGTAGTACTTTCCTTGATGTGACTGGAAACAAGGAAGTTGCTATCTGTGCACATCCTGCAGTATTTTTTTTACTATAATTTCATTAAAAGTTTTAAATGCAGGAGTAAAAATGAATACAAAACTAAAATAAAGTAAGGAGGAAAAAAAGAAAATGGCAGAAATAAAAGACAAAGCTAAAGTGCAAAACAAAAACAATAACAAAAGCGAATCAGTCAATGCAGTCTTACAATAAAGTAGAATCACTTCTTCACACTGGAACTATTTCTCTTGGGAATTATAAACAAGAAATACAACAAGGGAATTATCTTTTTAACTATATATATTATCATGGCAGCAAGAATGGTCTTTACCCAAAATTGGAAAAACAGGGAAACTCCACATGAAGGGGAAATAATTAGGAAGATTTTGATCTGCGCTGGAATGAATAAATTGACAATTTTAGAATAAAGATGAATCTGAATATTATAAGATCTGGGATAAATTTTATCAATGGTTGGAATATAAAAGGGAAAGCCCAAAATAAGCATGAGCCAAGATTCATAGAATGCAGACTAGAATTATGTATGAAATGATAAATGCGAGAATGTACAAGATAAACACAAACCAACACAGCTGGAAATAGGTTACTTCTTTCCTTTTTGTAAATACACTATGGATCAAATGTTAAAAAAAACAGGGTGGCTACAATGTATAACCGAATATCTTAGCATGTATGGCATAGATTCTGCCAGAATGATTTGCACTGTGTCCTATGTTTTAATTTATTAAATTTTAATTTAATTTATGTTTAATAAAAAACTTTTTAATAAAATAAAATAAAAAAATAAAGTAGAATTACTTCATGTAGTGTTGTTTCCCATCTGGTTTAACAGGGAGGTTTGACATCTTTCTCTCAACCTATCTTTCTCTCAACCTATTTTTTCCCCCTAGTTGTCATTCTCTTTGATGAGTGTTGTGATGGCCTAGAGGTGGAGCTCTTGCCTCATAATCAGGCCGCTGTGATTTTGATCGTAGGAAACAGCAGGTATTTTTCTCTCTCTGGGTGCAAAGAGAAAATATTTGCTGCAAACTCTGGGTAGGCATCAGGAAGGGCATCCAGCCAGTAAATGCTTATTCATTCATCCATTCAGTCACCCTGACTCCACCCCAATGCCAGGAATTACAGGGTTGTTAAAAAAGAAGAAGCAGCATTCTCTTCCATTCATTTTTCTCACCATAGTCTCTTTTACTTCATCATTACACCACAGATCCTTTTCCACACTTCTCATTTGGGATATATTTTATTTGGTATATATCTGATATACATTTTATTTGGTATATATTTATGTGCCACTCACTCTTCTTCAAGGAACCTCCATATCTTCTTTCCTTATTCAATTTTCCATTCATTCTATGAGGAGGTATATCTGTTATCCAAGCCCCTTTTCATACCTGACTACATTTTCTCTTCTAATCGTCTCCTTAATCGAGTTTGTATGGACTCTTCTTTGCAACTCATTGGTTATTGATTCTCTCATGTAATTTTGATGCCCTTCTTCTTTTTCCTTAATCAGCCTGTCTTTAATTGTCAGTGTTGTTATCAATGGTGTTACTATTAAAATTTCTCCCTTTAAGTCCATAGGTTCTTTAATTTCTTCTTCTTCTTTGTCTTGCCATCTAGGGTAGGGTTTCCATCCATCTAGTTCCCCTTTCCATATTCCACTTTTTCCATTTCCAGACAGAAACCATTCACCATAGATGTCAGCAGATTTGATTTCTTTGTAGTCATTTTTCTCTTTATTGCTTGGGAGTCTACCCTCTATTTTCCCCATTTGATAAGCATCTCCATCCTTTTCATCATATTTTTCTATTAAGTGCTCTAATTTATCAAACATTTTCTCAAATGTATTTGATAGTTTCTGTATTGCAAACATTATCTCTTGCAAGCTGACAGTTTCTCTCTGTTGTTGGAAATAAGCCATTGTTAAAATACTGCTGCTCAGACTTGGAAGATTTTTACAAGGTTACACCTAGGTTCACCATGAGATCTCTGGTTAAGGATATACTTAAAAGGAACATTTGTATAAACAAATGGTGCTTTACTTCTTATCACTTTCTATAAACAAACTGTGAGACTTTAAAGTTCCAGACCAGGATAATCAGTAGTGAAAGTAAAAGTATTTTGTTTTCAATACTCAGATTTCTAGTCTTCGAGTAGCTCTCCCTTTGTTGTTACAATTGTTGCAATTCTCTTTGTTCTTTTTGTATCTTTTAATATTCCAAGTTTTAAAAAGTCAAATTCTTACATGAAATAGAGAAGAAAGAGTAACTGACTCACCCTGACTCCACCCCAATGCCAGGAATTACAGGGTTGTTAAAAAAAGAAGAAGCAGTCTCTTCCATTCATTTTTCTCACCATAGTCTCTTTTACTTCATCATTACATCACAGATCCTTTTCCACACTTCTCATTTGGGATATATTTTATTTGGTATATATTTGATATACATTTTATTTGGTATATATTTATGTGCCACTCACTCTTCTTCAAGGAACCTCCATATCTTCTTTCCTTATTTGATTTTCCATTCATTCTATGAGGAGGTATATCTGTTATCCAAGCCCCTTTTCATACCTGACTACATTTTCTCTTCTTAGAATCATTCTTTCACTTTCACTTCACAAGTTCTAGTCATGACACTATGAAAACTGATATCACATGCAGAACTTCACTCTTCACTCATTAATATTCTTTATTAAAGTGGTAGAATGTGCAATTGGAGAATGAATGGGGCAGGATTTCGGCAATCACACTATGGCTTGCAGGGAAGGGACCCAAATAAGAGCCTTTTGATCCCAGAAACTAATACATACATTATCTTAGAAAAGTCCATGTAAAAGTACAGGTAGTCATTAGCATTTTCTGAGAGTCATTGAGGCCACTTGGAGGTTTATCTGTGTTCTCAGGGTCATCTGAATAGTGAAAATGGTTGTGGAACCTTCTTGGAACTGCTGAAAGGACTGTGTTGTAGACTAGAGATAGGTAAAGGTAAAGGTTCCCTTGTACATATATGCTAGTTGTTCCTGACTCTAGGTGGCAGTGCTCATCTCCGTTTCAAAACCGAAGAGGCAGCGCTGTCCAAAGACGTCTCCGTGGTCATGTGACCGGCATGGTTAAACACCGAAGGCACACAGAATGCTGTTACCTTCCCATCAAAGGTGGTCCCTCTTTTTTCTACTTGCATTTTTACATGCTTTTGAATTGCTAGGTTGGCAGAAGCTGGGAAAAGTAATGAGAACTCACTCCGTTATGCGGCGCTAGGGATTCAAACCGCCAAACTGCCAACCTTTCTGATCAACAAGTTCAGCATCTTAGTCATTGAGCCAACACGTCCCTTCAAGACTGGAGATAGATGATGTCATATCCTTCCCCCCATCAATCTTGATGTAGATGGCCTCTTTGACCTCTCTTTCAAACCAACAGTCCGCTCTGTCCAGAATGTGGATGAGAAGTGAAGCATCTTCAAGTAAAAACAAAGAAAGTCATTGTCATTTTTGGCACAACCATGACTGATGACCGAGAATCTCAATAGACATTAGGCTTCCTATTTCTTATCCCATTTCTGATTTCTGCATCATGTAGCGAGATATGCAATGCATTATTGATGTAAGAAACCCTGCAGATATTGGTGCATGTGTTGATTGTATTAGGTCAATTGGATGTATTTCTTCTTCAGTTTGTTACTAGAAAATACTGCTGTTATGGTTTCTACATTGAGATTAACACTTGTTTTATAAAAGTTAATTTTCATAATGGTGGATTTTATTTATGTATCAGTTTCCTTTTCTGTTTCATAATTTTAGTGTAGTTTTTTTCTTCCTTTTGAATCACTTCCAAACATCTTTTTCTTTTTTCTTGTACTAATGTTCGGGTATTTGTGGCTCTCAAATTATATTGAGCAACAGGTCCTATTTTTCCTAATTGTTTGGCATCCTGCCTGGGGTCAGTTGGGACAGAAATCCTACTACTTTCTAGCTCTGGTTTTCATTTTTTATAACTGGTCCTGAAATGGATCACATTAGTCAACAGGAAGGTACATATTCAATCAGGTCATCATTTTAACTCAATATCTATTCTCAATTTCTATTTTCACACTTCATGCCAAATTGTTGTTTTGATTTAACTACGATTTGCTGTGCAAGTCCTTGTGTATTGATTTAGATAGAATGCTAACCCTAAATCATGGCTTATAAACCTCATTGGCGAAATAGCAATAGCACTTATATACTGCATCATAGTGCTTTATATCCCCCTCTAAGCGCTTTACAGAGTCAGCATATTGCCCTCACCACTCTGGGCCCTCATTTTATCTACCTCGGAAGGGTAGAAGGCTGAATCAACCTTGAGCCGGTCAGGATCAAACTCCTGGCAGTTGGCAGAATTAGCCTGCAATACTGCATGCTAACTGTTGCGCCACCACGGCTCCTAAAATTCATACATTGTACTAAGCTGTAATATTGTTTGCTTGGTTTTGGCCAACAAGTGTAATCCACTCAAAACAGGAGCACCTTTCTAAAGTCTTGGAAGGGGAAGAGTCTATCTCAGCTTTCTTGTAAGCCTTTGGCAAGTTGAGCATCTGGTTCTCTGCTAAGGGGGCACTTTTCCTACCTGCAGAATCTTTTCTTTCCGGAAAAATCAGAGATCAGGTAGCTACATGAGATTACCAATGACAGAGAAACATAACATCATTCTTGACAGAGGAATTAAAAATTAGCCCTTCACGTGCTGAAGGCAGGATCTTTGGTAGATCTAGCCTTGGTCAAAATAGTCCCCTGGACCTTTGCTATTTGTAGATATTGATATTGGCAAAAGAGATTTCAGAAGTAACAGACACCACTTTGCTATTGGCATAGGAGCAACTTGGCACTGATTGCAGTGTTTAGATGCCTCTGGTTGCTATTTCCCTATTCCAGCCAGGGGCCTATTTATTTTTTTTTAAAAAAAGATTTTGTAGCATGGAAAGAATGTAACCGATACACTGGTGGACCTGCCAATCCAATCAAACTGCTTTGCTCTCTTTTGTGCAACTGGACTAGAATCCTGTTTGCCACTGCAGAAACTAGAGCTAAAGAGACTAATGTAGAAGCTGGAGGGTGCCCAGCGGTTTCCCAGCTTTGCTTTCAAATAAACCACCAACCTCCCTCCCTTTCAGCTTAGCTCTCAAAAACCACCCAACATCCGTGGAGCTGCTCAGGTTTGGAGCCGGTTTTAAACAAGCATTAGCCTCCCTGCGATCGTGCGTCACCTGGAACTCGCTGAGTTGTCATGATCAAACCGATGTAGAAATTGTCCTCTCACAACTGATTTTCACTCAACGCTGCTGATGTTTTCAAGATCATTTGCAGACTTTGTTTTTCAACTTGCCTGCTATTGTCACTTCTTCAAGGTAGTGCAGACCAGGAAATCAAAACCAAGAACCCAAATACTATCTTTAGGGTAAAATTATAGTAGCAGAATCCTCAAGTCTGAAAGCTCTTCCCCATTTCTCTACCTTTATATTTCAGAAAATGAGGAAGGGTCCTTTGTGATATTTTTTTTCCTATTCCCACTTCTGCTTTTGGCTCAGATGCCTCTTATCAGCTGCAGCTTTTCCTCCTGTCTCCCAAGTTTATTCTCACATCTCACTACAGCCGTAATCTGCAATGGGATCAGCAAAACATAAGTGCTGGAATGACTGCTGTAGCCTCATTTTTAACTCAGGATTCACTGGCAAAACCTTAACCTGTGCAGACTTTAAGGCTAAGGAAGAACTGGGTTTGTGATGACTGAACCTCACTACTATAGTAAATGAAAATTCTGATTGGATAAGTGGAGGCCCTTAAAAATCTTTCCATGAAACAGGAATAATGAACTGGTTCTTGTGAAATGGTTCATAAGATCCCTGAAAAAAATAGGCTGCATAAACATCCATCAATGTCCTAATTATCTCTGTCCGGGGTTAATTCAGTCAACTCTGATTTAAACTGGCATCTGACAAAAGGCCATTTTTATATGTGACAAAGGGACTGGGAATGTATTTACTACAATGTTTCTCTGAAAATAAGACAGGGTCTTATTTTCTTTCGACCCCTGAAATAAGCACTTGGCCTTATTTTTGGGGAGGTCTTATTATTCTTGAGGTGCAGGAGGCGGTGAGTGTGGTCACCTCATGGCTGCTGCTGTGTTGCAATATTTTCAGGGAGGGCTTATTTTCAGGGGAGAGCTTATTTTAGCGCATGAGCTCAAAAGCCCGCTTGGGTTTATTATCCGGACAGGTCTTATTTTGAGGGAAACAGGGTATGTGGTTGAAGATGAAGGATGAGTTCTACAGAAAGATTATGGCAAGTATAGCTACCATTTCCAATTATCATCTGGCTTTGTGCCTGAGGCAGAACTAGAACTCACCATCTCCCAGTGGCTAGCCTGGTGCCTTAACTGCTTCACTGCTCCGGTTTGACTGCCTGGCTGCCAGAATGATCTCAAGAGTGCAGTGCATATCTAAACGCTTCCGATTTGTAGTTTTGCACAAAAATAGGTGAAACATTGCTTCATATTGGTGCTAACCGGGCAGCCCTGGATTCTTAATGGCCCAACATCCTATTAGCCAGGAAAAACGAAGAGTGGGGTGCAGGAGGCTAATTTATAGCTCTTTGTTCACACTTACGTCAAAGCTTGTTTAAAAATACAGCCCTTTGGTTCTTAGTCACTTTTCATGTGAGGCTCATTACAGTTATAAATACCGCAGCCATATGCCTTGCCAGTCTGTGGCTTGAACATGGTTTGTTTCAGTGATGGGTTTCAAAATTTTTTGCAACCTACTCTGTGGGTGTGGCCTCCTTTGTGAGAGTGGCTTGCCGGCCATGTGACCATGTGTTTTCTTTCTCTTTCTCTCTCTCTCTCTCTTTCCTTCCTTTTGTCTCTCTGCCCCTTTTTTTCATTTTTCTTTCATCTCTCTCTCTCTCTCTTTCTTTCGTACGTCAACAATCCAAATGAATAGTGTTAGGTCTCATTTAGTGGCCACAATTGGGATTAGCAACCTGGTTGTTAAGTGAAGCCATAGCAAATTGAAATCATAATGCTTATGATATGATTTCAGCTCTATTTTGCTTTTATAGATCTGTGAAGACCATAAATGTGAGGATTGGTTGCAAAGTTACCTTTTTTTCATCATTTAGATTGCTAAATGAGGCAGTCACTGAACAAGGATTAACGCTGCTCATGAGTTCTATGTCTTAATGTGGAATATAGAATTCTTTATTGGCCAAGTGTGATTGGACACACAAGGAATTTGTCTTTAGTGCATATGCTCTCAGTGTACAGAAGGAGAATAAAATACATTTATCAAGAATAAAAGATACAACACCTAGTGATAGTCAAGGTTACTAATAAGCTATCAAATCATACTGGGCAACTAATAAAAACAATATAAATTGAAAGATAACAAGCAACATGGTTATAGTCATAGTTGGGAAGAGATATATACTAGGAAGGAAGAGAAAAAATAATAGTAAGACACTTAGTAAATTATTTGACAGTGTTGTTAAGCAGAGTGATGGCATTTGTGAAAAAACTGTCCTTGTGTCTAGTTCTGGTGTGCAGTGCCTTATAGCGTCGTTTTGAGGGTAGAAGTTGAAACAATTTATGTCCAGGATGTGAGGGGTGAAGATATTTTCACAGCCCTCTTTTTTACTTGTGCAGTTTACAGTCCTCAATGGAAGGCAGGTTGGTAGCAATTGTTTTTTCTGCAGTTCTAATTATCCAATTACCCATTGATAATTGTATCTGTCTTGTTTGGTTGCAGAGCCAAACATTAAGCATGTCTAAGTGCCTTATACCCCTTGTTTGGGTCTTAGTTGGAGCACATGTATATTTATACATTCAGATTACCCGATGCGATCTATATTATTTAAAACTAAGAAGTAAAGCCTCTGTAATCTAATAGCCTAATTTTCATTTCTTTTCCCCACAATAACTTTGCTCCCAGATATCATCTCTGACTTTCTAGTCCCTAACAGTGGCCAGCAGGCCTTCAGCTTTTCCATATTCCTCTTTCATCTACTGAGGTAGACCAGTTGTCACCACTAACACCGTGGCCTTTTCATAACACTTTGTACCTTTTCCTCAGCATCCATCTGATTCGCCTGGCTGTCTCACTCACACATACAGGAACAGGTCAAGTCTGCCATATTCCCCCACCTTCCCTGGAAGCCCTAAAGGGATTCACCCAACGGTCTGGTATTGTGGGGTAAATTTTCCATAAAAACAAAGCAAGAGGTAGCATGACAAAATAGTGAGGACTGGTTGCCATTGTGGAAACAATCTTCCCTTAACCAAGGACAATGCCCCGGATTAAGTGTCTGATTTTTGTGTATCCATAGGCATATTACTTAGCTCTTTCTGTGGCTGGAAATATTCAGTTTACTGAAACAATTATTCACAAGAAATGGCACATTGTGCTACCATAAGAACCTGAAAAGTAGCCACATAATAACTGCTTTTGTTTGTCTCTGAGTTGTGTAGATTGGATCAAGAGGTAATTAGCACCAGTGGAAGATTTTAAATTCGGTTAACTTTTACATTTCTACGCTGGATAGTACCAGAATCTTTACTGGAAGGTTTTATACACCCTTTTATATCCCTGAAGTATACGAAGAATTGCATGCAATTTTACAATATTTTTTTAAAAAAGATTTCTGTTTGGATAATGGATATTTTTTGAAAATAATATACTGTTTTGGATTTTTTAAAAAGTATCCATTATTTGAGCATGCGGTTTTAAACACGTAAAATCATGTTTTGCATTACAAAAGAGCATGATTTAAAATTCTGGAGCAAGGCTTTAAAAATATAAAACCTCATTCTGGAGAAGAAAGGGCCGTTTTGAATAAGCACTTATGCAGTTATTTTTTTTAAAAAAACACTGTTCTATATTAGCAAGGCCCTTAACTGCAGGATTTAAGCAGTTCTGGAAAATACATAAGAAAAATCCCATACCACTCAAATCAGCCACTGCCTTATATTGTCTTGTGTCTAACCATACGCAGGTATCTGGGAAGAGAAGTGTGTGCAGTCAGCTGGAATGTTCTCTCAAGCAAACAATCATCTCTGCTCCAAGACCATGTGTCAGTTTCAATATTCTGCTTCCAAGGCAGGATTTCCTGGGGCCAGTTTTTCTGCCTGGATAATTCTCCTATCAACCTGTTTGAGCCAGTCTGGGACAGTTTCTGCAGGTTTGTTTTTCATGACTCAAGAATAACTATATCCTCACCCCCTTGCCCCAATCTGGAATTTGGGACCATCAGAAATGAAAAAGAGTGACCAATAGAATATCTTGATGTCCCAGAGTGGTACTGCACAAATTTAAAGCAGCTCCTACTGTCTTTGCCTTTCGATCACACTTCTTTAGCCAGATTTCCATGTAAATGATGTCATCATATGTGATTTATATTTTTTGCCTTTTGATTTTGCCTTTCTTTTTAATATTATATATATATATATAATATATATAATATTATATATATTATATAATATATTCCTCTAATATATATATTAGAGGAACTACTGTTAGGTTTTCTTGTGTATTCAGTTGAAGGTGGAATTATAAGCAAATGAATGAATAGAGGCCATCACACTGTGTCCCTGCTCACATAGTGAACGTGGATCTTTCTGCATTAGTATTCTACAACATCATAGTGATATATCATTAATTAAAACAGCCTTAATATTGCTCTTACAATAGCAGGCTGACGCTTTAAGACAGAAACAATATCTAGTATGGAAATCACCTTGGCTGTATTTTTAGCCATGGATGATTGAATAAGCTGCATTTGACTAGTTGATCTTGAGCCTTTCCTTGTTCCTGGAGGACATCACACACTAGTTTCCAGCCAGATCTCTGGAAGCTTGTCCATATACAGCCTTCCATGTTCAGATAGGTGCATTTTGGAAAAAATTGCATTATGTTTCAAGTAAGCCTAGGATGCATTAGAGGCATGATGGGCATGGTTCTTTATTTTCAACCCACATGTGGATATTTCTAAGGAGCACCTTATATGTTTGATCATTTTCCAAGAGCTGTGTTCACATTGAAGGATTTTTGCTATCAGATTGAAAATTCTAATATATTCTCTCCTATATTCAGGTACTTGGCTGTAGGCTCGTTTTTAAGACAGTAGATATGGTAGCTACTACTTAATATTTTCAGCAGTGTCCCCAATATAATGCATACTGAGGGAAATTTTAAATCACAGTTCAAAGACTCAGCCATTGAAAGTAAGGAGCAATTTTCCAGTCATCTATAAAAAACTTTTTTTATTTTTTTAACACTATATTCGTGTATATTGACTTTTCCTTATTAATCTGGAATGAACAACCAGAGATGGGTCTTCAACAAAAAAAGTGTTATATCACTCAAAGGATGAAAGTCAGTTGCAATTCACATGCACCTGAAGAATATTGTGGAATAGGAAGTGCTTGCTTTTGACTGACCAGATTAAAAAAGTAACAAAAAACAGCTTATTCAGATATTCAGTCTTTATTATGGTCACAAACTAGCACAAAAAAGTTATTTTTTCATGTATACAGTGATTGTAGGACACAAAATCTGTTTGTTAAGGTTTAATAAATCAACAAATGGAGAAATATTAATTACACTTCTGATCTATTTTTCCACTGAATTTTGTTAACACAATTTGGGAGCCTGCAAAAGGTGGAGGGGAGGCCGAGGCACATACCCATGGTGTGAATTCATTCATTATAACATGTCCAATTTAGCATTTCATAAAGGGCAAAAATTCTTTAGTGAAAGATCTTGATTAACGTTATAAACACCAAAAGAAATGGCAATTGCTTCCTATTGGCTTCTCTTTTTCCGCTTTTCTGTCTAGATTCTCCTCCCTCAGAAACAGGCGTGAGGTAGAGATTAAGGGAAAGAACTCAAATTACAGTTTCCCTCTGGGTTTCCTGTTCCTTTTCTGCACCTTTGATGCAGCTATTGTTGTATACTTGGTGTGTGTGGGTGGAGCAATAGATACACAGCAGAATCAGCAAGTAGCACTCCCCCAAAACCTCTATTTTTCCTCTCTTTTTGTGTGTGTAAGGGCTGTATTAAAGATCATAGCTGTGCTTTTAAAAGCATTTTCTCTTGACACTCTCCAATTGCTCAAATGTGAAACTCAGCCCTAAACCTCTAGTTTCACTTATCCTATCTCTAATGTAGCTTTATAAGGCTGTAGGGAAAATACATATAATTTCAGCACAGTACAGAACACTTTGTTTGTAGGAGGGGACATATTTGTATAGTTGTAGTGCTGAACTTAAAATACACTTAATAAGAAAAAGCCTGACCTTTACATAAGAAGCAAATTTAAACAGTCCCTGACAGGACCTTAGCTGGAGAAGTATATTGTATACAAAACTGGATTCCATGCATTAACAGTGCTTAGACTAGAGGACAAACTCTTTTTACCTAATCCCCAGTTTATTGCAATCTTTCTTACTACACTGTGGACACGCAAGCCTGTTGTTAATGGCTGTTGATGTGTGATAAAGGAATTGCCTATGATGAGAAATTGGATTATACAGGCAATCCTTGATTTACAACTATTCATTAGGGACCGTTCCAAATTATAGCAGAACTGAAAAAAGTGACATGACAATTTTTTTACACTGATGACCATAGTATTCCTATGGCCAATTTGGATGCTTGGCAATTGGGATTGCATTGTCTCGGGGTCATGTGATCGCCATTTGTAACTTTCCCAGACAGCTTCCAACAAGCAAAGTCAATGAGAGAGGCCAGATTCACTTAATGCCTGCATGATTCACTTAACAATTACAGTGATTCACTTAACAACTGTGATAAAAGGTTGTTAAATGGGGTAAGACTCACTTAACAACTGCCTTGCTTTGTAACATAAATTTTAGGCTCAATTGTGATAAGTCAAGGACTACCTGTAATATGTTACAGTTGGAGATGTTTGACACCACTGTATCAAATTCTCTGTCCAGGCATCTTTAGATTTACAATCATAATATATTATAATAAGATAATTATGTTTTATTTCATTCAGGATGTCTAAAACTGAGATCAGCTCTGATTTACTCCATGCTAGCATTTTTGCACTAGAAGCTAATAATAATAATAATAATCCCCTCCATAATGGATATCCTTCCTTGTGATAGGTAAGGGGCTTGTGATGCTCTGATGAAGCTCAGAGCTATGCTGCTGGTAGCAGGGGTTAGCCGTGCCAGGCAGTCTCAGCTGAAGAACCAGACTAAGTGTATCCATCAATCCATTTAATATGGTGAGAAAACAGAAAAAGAACCTTGTACTGGATTAGTTGTTGCGTGGGTCAACAAGGATCCTGCCAGTTGTTAGAATCCTGTTAGCAGAGGGACTCGTGAGTTATGGTTGGGCAACCAGGGCTTGGCCCTGAAGGATTACTGGAAGAAACAACCACAAAGGAGATGAAAGTATAGTGTGCTTGAAAATCAAGCCATTATGGGCCTCAACTGTAAATTGGTGCTAACAAAACGGGGTTACCTTAAGTTAATGTTTGAACCGTGGATTTTTTAAAAAAAATCTGGATTCAAATATAATTGAGCAAAGATGAGCAGATCAAAGGATATTCATTACTAGAAGTAAAATACTTAAGGATGCAGAATTGGAAGAGATTCCGAAAAATTATGAAAGTGGAAGACCAAATAGCAACGGTAGAGTAATAGAAGAAACTCAGATAACAATTGGAAATATAGAAGAGGCAGCTGTTAGGAGCTACAGAAATGATAACTTAGAATAACAACCACATCAGTATAGCTGCACTAATGATGTTACCTAGCCAGATAACAAAACATCTGCAAGCAAACAACCAAGTTCACAGAGCACAAAAAACTCCAAGATACAAGGCAAGTCAGTTTTTGCCTAATGTCCACTTTTTATAAAACAAACATCTCAAGAGATATTGTATAAGAAATTATTAGAGTTCTTATCAAATTAAGGATGGCTTCAACTATACATAATTCAGCCTAATTATTCCCCCAGCTCAGGCATTTGCCATGTTTGGGTGAAGAAGGTATATATTATTTATAAATAAGAACTAAAATTAATCTATTGACTAATTATTGACTACCTCCATAAACTATGGAGTTTTGCTGTTAAAAACCATACAGTTTAAGCAGATTTTGTTTCCCCCAAGCCAAGTGTCTAGAGAATTTTTTGCCCAATTATGGTACTGCAGTCTTGGCAAGCTTCTCTAGACACTTGGCTTGAAAAAACATCTGCTTAAACTGTATGGTTTTTAACAGCAAAACTCCATTGTTTATGGAGTTAGTCAATAGTCAAGGAATCCTATTGATAGACCATAGCAAATATTGCTTTGTGTTTGTAGGCATATGGTAATACCTGCACCCTTTTCTTCAGTGGTGCTATCAAGCAGTGATTCTGCTGAACAAGAGTGGGAGGAGTTGACTATGTATGGATAGCTTGTGCAGAAATTAGTTTCACTAGTTAGGTAGCTATAGATGGGACTTCTTTCAAGATGATGGGGGATGGAGAAGGATATCAAAGATTGTGTAACTTGCATTATTTTTTGTTGTCCATGAAGGTAGATACTTAGCTCTATACTTTGCTTTGGACAACAAGTAGCATTGTATTAATTAATCACATACTATTCTTTCCCAATATAAAATAAAAATGGTCTTTATTGCAAAATTAACTAGGGACTTTTGGAAGTGTTATAATTGAAAGATCTTTTCCACAGAAAGAGAATGTATATTTGATAAGGATCTTGGGGTAGCACTCAGTTGAATTTAAAAAAGAACAGATTTCCTGCTGAGCTTGAAGCAACCACTTTGTCTAAAAATTGACAGACGAGGCTATTCCCAACAAGAAAATTATTACCCTGCCAATGCCTATAGATTATCTGTTAAAGGAACAGCTAGGATACATCTATTGTTAATGCTGAATTAAAAATTTTATTTACATATTCTAATATTTTGTGTATGGGTATCTTGAGTAGATTTCAGTCTTTCAGCTTACATGCTTACTAAGTAGACAAAAACAAAGGAGATTAAATAATATGGGGATGTCAATTCAAGTATTAAGTTCCTCATTGGATTTAATCTAAGAGGCTTGTATTCCTGTAACTCCTTTATCGTACAGACAGTTGGGGATTAAAGACAATGAAAACTTATGCTGCAATAAAGTGGTTGCTCCATAAGATACATAATGTCTGAGCTCTTCCTGCTACACATTGAAGTTGCAATCTTATTCTTGTGGAGTGTTTCGTTTTCCAATGGGAGAGCCATATTAACAACTTGGAAATCCTTTCAGGGTATGTAATTAGAGAGAATAATGGAAAAAGCAGCATTCACATGTCTTTCTAGAAGTTGGGATTCTGTCTTGACTGTGCTGTATTGTAATTATAGGAGCTGTATGCACATATGTTAGATGAGGCTGAAAGGTCTCCTTCCGGCAATCCTGACCCAAATCACCATTTTCTTCAATGCATTGCAATTGTTAAGGACAAATATATTCAATTGCCTTTTTGTTGGAAAGTGTGTTAAAAAGCAATGAATTCTACACAGGAAGCTGATTAACCTGGTTGGCATGGAAAAATAGATAGGGCTTTGCAGACCACAAACTTATATATACCTAATATAAATTTGTTTTTACAAATCTTAGAAATACAGTATGCATTCTTCCACTTCCATCCTGTGTCTCCCAATCATTTTCAAGGCTGTTAAATTGTTTTTTCAGAGCTACCTGTAAAGCAACTCAAAGATTGTGGTATTGGGCTTTTCTTTTAAGTGAAACCTGGAAAGGATATTCTGCCCAATTAATTTATGGCAAAATTTCTGCTGCTCTGGGTGATTTGCCATCTCCAGGTATGTTGCAATTTTCAGTAGTATTAAAACCAGGAGAACTGCCTCTTGCACACAGGCTATCCTTCCCTGATCATTTCACAGGGTAACTTTGAGCAGTTTATACAGGGCAGTTTTAAAGTAATTGCTGACAACATTTATGTCAAGTAAGACTCACTTCCAAGAAGAAGAGTTCTTTAGTAGCCAATGAAGCATTTTTTTTTTATTCCTGTAAATACTGGCTAATTTGAGCAGAGATAACACTTCCCCAGGCTGATGTTTGGAAGTTAAAGCAGAAGAAATACCACTGGTTTCTTTGGAAAATGGTGCTATATATACTGTAGGCCATTTCATAGAGAATATGATTGCTTAAGAATGGAAAATTATAATCACAAAGTTCAGGGCAAAAGGAACACCAATGTCATTGCGGACTGTTCTGCATTATTCCTCAGCTGCTTCTCCAAAGTTTTACTCATGGCAATTATACTCTGAGCCCAGAACAAATAATTTTTAATTTGGGTTACAGGTGATCTTGTTGCAAATCTTATTTTAACAAACACAAAACATAAACAATTAGTTTTTTTCCCATGGGAAGAAAACATCATCCAGTTGGAAAGTATATGGTAAGCACAGGATATACTTAAAATATTCCTTCCCTAATACTATTCAACACATGCATTAAAATCAAGTGAAGAGTATATGATAGTAATGACAGCCACAGTAGTAACAGCATAGAGTATAAGTGACAATCAGGACTACGGCTATACAACTATGGAACTATTTTCTTGAGAACAATTGTTTTGAAATTTTGTTCTCCCAAGACATTTTAGGATATCAAGTCCAGTAAGATGGGGCTGTGCTTCAGATTTTCTACTTATCAAAATGAGCTTTGTTTTAATTTTTATATTTTTCAAACAATTGTTTAATTTTTATTGTACTTAATTCCTCCCCGCACCCCTCATAAATAGGTCTGCATTTATCCAAGAAGAATTGCATAGAAATTAGTGATATGCTTCAAATATAGTAGGGTATATAGCTCAGGTTCCAGTATTTTTAGCCAGGACAGACTAAAATTTATATCCTTCATGAATTATGAAGGAACACTGTTAATTATGAAACTAGGATAGTGGTCTAACATGACTAAAGACACCCTCATATGTTCCTGGCTTTGCTTCCACGAGGGAACTGTCTGTGCAATGGGGTGTGCACTGTGTACATTACAGCACATTTGGCATGATTTCTTCTGGAACAATTCTGAAACAAGATATACATAGAAATATATGGCTAGGTCCACACATGGCCAGTTACAAATGCCAAATTTAATTAACCAGGTTATATTTAACCAGTATTTTCTTTCCATTTCAGAGTTATTTCTCTGTAAACTTGGACTGTCTTTTGTAATTACACCATAATTAAGTGCTGTAAGATGAATATACTTTCATCTTCTAAATTAAGTTCTAATGAAAAGGGATGGGGCAATCTTTGAAAGTGCTGAACTTCCAGGATCTGGTGAGGCATCAACCCCAAAGTCACCCCAAGGTCATCCTACACATAGTTTCTTAGATATATAAAAGTATCTTGAATCTAAAATTTGCCATTTACAAAAAAAGCATCTGGGGAGTGGGACAGCAAAATACTCTGTAGAAAAGAAAATCTATGCAAGTGATCCAACGCAATTCTCATTACAGTTCAGCCTCTTAAACACAAAATGCTTATTTAACCTTTGATTCGGAAGGGTTTATTTCCAGCTAAGTCCAATGGAAGCTTAGTCCTAAGTGCCCAAGAGTACCGTAGTAGCCTAAATCTGAAAGAAGCCGCATGGTGTGACCTTCCTTTCCCTCCGGTAGAGAGACGAACTGCAGGCTGCAAGAATAACAAGCCGCACAAAACTGGGTTTTTGAGGTACGATTCCCCTTCAGACCAGCTACTGGAGCTTCCAATGCGGACACAGACCTCGAATCAAGATTGACTGCTGACCTCGTTTCCTCAGAAATATCTTTTTAAAAGAAAATTTCTTCCTCAGCTCGGGATCCTTCAAATGTTGGACTACAGCTTTCCATGCTCCCCTGCCATCATGGCAGGGCATTGGCGGGAGCTGGCAGGCCAACACATCCGGCAGGACCCCAGACGACGGGAAGCTGTTTCAGGGACGCTTCGTCCCATCCCCCAGCCAACCAACCGGCACCATACCCGGTCTCCATTAAAGCCCCGCTACTTAAGGACAGTCCGGGGCACCACTAGCGCGGAACGCGTCGCCTTGCGACGTTGTCCTGGGCAACGCCGAGCAAAGCGACGGAGTGACGCGGGCGCCGAGGGTTACGTCGCCTGCGCCGCGTCGGGCGGGAGTGACGCAAAGCGCGCGCGCGCAGGCAGGGGGAGGGGCCGGCAGCTTCTTTCCCCCCTTTTTTTCTGTTTCTTTTTTTTCCCTTTTCTTTTCTCCCCCCCCCTCTTTCCTCCTCCCCCACTCTTAAAAAAAATATCCCCGTTCCCCCCTCCCTTTTCTTTTGGCCTTCCTGCCTCCCTCTCCGTCCCCGCGGCCTCGGCGGCTCCACCTTCACCGTCCGCAAGCTATCCATCCATCCATCCGCCCGGACGGACCCAGGCCCCGACCTGCCGACCCTCTCCTGCCTCCCCCCCCACCCCCTCCGGGTTAGCTCCCCGGCCCGTGGGACTCTCTAGGAGCTCCAGCCTCGGTGGCTCGGCGGGTAACCTCCCCCCCTTTCTTTCCATCCTTCCTCCCGGCCCGTCGCTCCGCCCCGAGTTGGCCCGTCTGCTTTCTCTCGCCGGGCGCTTCAGCCCCGCTGCAGCTGCCCTCACTTGTTGCTGCCCAGAACTTCCTCCTCCTCCGGCGGCTTCTACCTACGCTGTACCGCTCACGTCAGAGGAAGCGGTGGGGGGACAGCAAGGTTCCCTCGGCCGGCGGCGCCACCTCTCCTCCTCCTCCTCCTCCCCGCCCAAGAGGGAGGGAGGGAAGGGGGGAGCAGGAAGAAGACGAAGAAGAAGAAGAGGAAAGCGGCGGGCACGAAGACACGCCAGCGACGGAAAGGCGAGGGGGGGGACGACTGGGGTCCCTGCTCTCCCCCCTCCTCCTTCCTCCTCCCTCCCCCTCCCTCCCTTCCTCCCTCCCACCCCCGGAGGTAAGTGGCGCCGTCTTGCCTCTTCGGGTTGCAAAGTTCGGTCCCCTTCCCCATGCAGAAAGGGGACCCTTTCGGGTGAGAAGGAGCGGGTGGACGTGCTCAAGCCTCTCTTGTGTTTTTCCCATGCTGGGGATGGAGTGGTGGGGTGATGGATATGGGGGTGGAGGGGGAGAGAGGAAGAGGAGGAATGTCCCCCCCCCGGAGAGAGAGAGAGGGAGAGAGAGAGGGAGAGAGAGAGAGAGAGGATGCAACAGGTCCCAAGCAAAGAAGTGGGGAATGGTGGTGTCTGCAACGTAACTCTATTTTATTATATTATATTTATTTGATTTGTCAATCGTTTACAAGATAATAGGTGTAAGAATAAACACGAGTATGAATGAAATGGGGACGAATAAATGGGGACAGTAGGACAGGCACGGTAGGCACGATGGTGCGCTTATGCATGCCCCTTACAGACCTCTTAGGAATGGGGTGAGATCAACAGTAGACAGTTTAAGGTTAAAGTTATGGGGATCCTTGAATGGGAGGAATGGCAGGAAGCTGTGATTTCTTCTGGCCTTCAGAAACTAGCCCCCAATGTTGTCTGGGGTGGAGAAAAGAAGTGCCATTGAACCTGGTTTAAAGGAGGGTCGGCACCCCCCCTCCCCTGTGCCATTCAGCGTTTGGCTTGAGAGTCTTAAGTTTGGGGCCAGATGGAACTGTTAGAGGCCATGTGTGTGTTGCTAGCACCTGAGTATATATTAGGAATTCATAGTTGCTGGGTGCATTCATGGCCTTCCTTACTTTGCAGAGGTTTTACTATCTTGGTTCATTGGTAGGCTTGATGTGCTGTGTAAAAAGGGATATTTCTTAACCATAGGGGTCCCAGTGATTCTTTGGGGGGGGGGGAGGTTCCAGAGGTGGGAAAGTGCTTTATAGTAGCTAATGAGTGGTAACCGAGATCTTTGAAGGATGATGATGATGCCTGCATCATTGTAAAGGGCATGAACATTCCCAAACCTGGAATTCTGTCCAAGAGTTAAAACAAAAGTTAACAGAATCAGAGCCTGTCTAACATTTTGGAAACAGGCTTATTAGCTCTTTTTTTTTAACCTGGCGGTTGGAGTTCAGAGTTTAGTTATAAAAAAAAGTGGGGAGGTTTAATTTATAGGTTGCCTTAATCTGTTTTGTGGATGGACTTTTACGGATGTGTGTGTTTTTGCAACTCTTTGGGATGAGGTGAGCATATTTAAATAAGGAAGTAAGGAAACATTGGGTTTTTTTAGGAGTGATGAAACCAAGGCAAAAAAACCCCAACAACCCCTCAGCAGCCACAAAAGATGGAGAGAAGAGTGAATGTTGTTAGTCATTTTCGATGTTGTCTTTTGTTTAAGACCTACTAAAAACCTTTGAGATCAACAGACCTTAAAATGTATGCTAGTTTTGGAGTCAGTAAATTGGGCTTCGTACCTATTGACTGCATGGAGAAATGTTTGCCATTTTGACTTGTCTCTTGTAATAACTTGTAGCTTTTCTGGGGACAATTTTGTACTTAACTTTGATTCCATTCATCTACCTTGTCATTTTTTCCCTTCTATTTCCCTCTGTTAACTAGGCATAGTCATTATTTTTTTGGTCACCTGCCATGCTCAAAGCATGTGAGTTTCTGTTTGCTGATCATACCTTTCAGGCAGCAGGCAGTCTTTATTTGGTCAAAGACTATTGGTTCTTTCTACAATCCATAGTACTCTTAATAACCATCTCCAAATCCATAATTCAAAGGTGTGTATATTCGTTCTCTCATCCTTTTTCAGTATTGTCCAGTGTTCACTGCCATGCCTTGTCATTAAAAACACCATTGCTTTTATCCTTCTGATTTTTGTTGTAGTAGTAATACACTTAGTTTCATGATCTTGTCTAAGCTTGTTATTGTTTTCCTTCCTATTAATCTCTATCATGCTCATCATCTTTAATCTTGAGCTAAAGGTAACAAAACTATACAGCATCTTCATTTTTTCAGAATCAGTGAACTCACTATATTAGTTGAAATTACCATTTTTATTTGTAACAATAAGTTACATTTTTACTTTTCAGTTACTTTCATAATTAGTTATTTTTCCAACAAAGCTATAGTCTGCATATCACAAATAGTTATTGTCACAGCTACATCGGTTTGATTCTAGCTTTCTGTCATATATTGCAATCCTAGTATTTTTATACATTCATATAAGTGAAACATATATGGGGACAATATATTCTCTGTGTTTATATATATATATATATATGTGTGTGTGTATGGCTTATTCTAAATGGTTTTACAGATTTTTTTTTTACAATAGTTTCTTTTATTATTTCCAGAAAAATAATCGGAGGCAAAATCAACAATTGCAAAACCTGCCTATTTATTTGACATTTTTATCTGTATGTTTGTTGTTCTTTGTAAAATCTTAAACTACTGCTTTAAATTTAATAATTTGTACATTCTTTTGCATGTCCCTGCTTTGGTGCCACACCAATTTTTTGCAGTCTCTAAGATGTAGCCTTGTTCCTTATTTATTGATAATATAACTGTTACCACTTTAATGACCTCCTTCTGCAGCTTTAAAGAATTTATTGGATATTTCATTCTTCTTCGGATGTCTTTCTGTTTGACAAATGTAATGATACCTGTAGCACCTCACCTATTATCTGTCCTACTTTTTTTTCCTGCAAATGTTTCTTTCATCTATAATATTATTTGTAAACAATGTCAGTTCTGCATAGCTTTTCTATTTTCCTTCCCCCCCACATTACATCTCTTTTACAATGAAACAACTCTCGAGGTTCAAAAGCCCCCTACTCCTTTTGGCCTTCTGGAAGGTCTTGATGGCCCTCAGGTACTGGGTAAGGATGCAAGTTGAGTCCAACATACGTGCAAAGGCTGTGACTTCGCTAAGAGACTAGTTAAAATTTGTTAGTCTTTAGTTTGGTGCATAAGTTGTTGGTATTTTTTTAAAATATGGGTTTGATTGATGTTAGTTTCCCAGGGTTACATTGTCGCCATCTAAATCTTAATAATAAGCAAAGATAGTACCTGTAGTAATAGGCACCTTGGGTGCAGTCCCAAAACATCTGAAGCAGTACTTCAACACCATTAGCATTAACAAAATCACAGTCAATTGCAAAAGACAGCTTTACTTGGAACAGCTTACATCCTGTGACAATACCTTTAGCACCCATCCTGGTAACATCTGCCTATCACAGGTTATCAGCACACTAGACGTCATACCAAAAAATTGTGGATGGCTCTTAGAAAATCTGCTCATTGGCAAAATTTACATCGATTACAAAAGACCACACTGCTTGAATCTATACATATGTTATGCCAATACACTATTCCAACATCTTATGTTCTTGGGAAGAATGATATGAAGGCCAACACTCGCTAAAGAACTGGCAGCTGTGATAACAGGCTCTTCACTTGTCTTTCATTCTTTTGTTTTTTGAGTCACCCCTTTAGAGGAAGTTCCCTTTTTAAGGGCTGTTAGAGCAAACGTTCCTTCCTTTTTAACAAACTATTTCAGAGTTGTGGTCTTGTCACATTAGAGACCTCAACTCCTTTTCTTCATCTTGAATTGTCTTTTCAAGACATGATACTCAAAAATGACTTCTATTTTAGATTTAGATTTTAGCCTTGTTAGCTAGTTTGATAATCTGGTCAAAAAGGATCACCAGTCTTTGTCATAATAAAGCACAGAACTAAGAACATATATTTCTTAGTTGTTCAGTAATTTTTCTAATAGATAACCTGAATGGATGCTATGGTACTCCTTGTACCAGTACTCCTTGGATCACAGTTTTGAAAATCTCAAATTTTCCTGTACGCTGCTTGGAGAGTCCAAGCATGGGTTAAACTCAATCTGCCCAGGACTGAATTGAAACTTTAGCCACGCCTCTGGTGTTGCCTTGACTGCCAGATTTTTCAATTCAGTCAAAGCCCAGTGGATGCGTTTTATTTTTCTCTCAGTCCTACAAAGTGCTTGGACTCTCTAATTCCATTTTTTTGCTATTACCTTAAGATTTTCCTTCCCATTCCTTCCCTAGAGAGCAGGAGCAGTGAGAAGAGTTTTTTATTGCCCTTTTCTAGTCCTCCCTCACCATTCCTGGCTCTCATGGTGTCCAGGGCTCGCTCGGGCGCTGCGGAGGTCGCAGGCAGCTGCCAGTTGAAGTTTGGGGTCAGAGTGCCAACGCCTGTGCGATCGTGTTCCCGGCAGGGTTTTTTGTCGCTGCTGTCTGTGCTCGCTTGGAGGAGCTGGCTGCTGGTGCGAAGCCTCGGCAGACTTCTTTAACTACTTCCAATGCCCATTTTGGATTGATTTTTGGCGTGGCCGCCATTTTGTTTTTGCTTTTTCCCCGTGTTTTTCTTGCCTGCCAGTGCCTTTCTGCCCTGCTCACAGCAGATCGCTGCGTCAGACTGCTTGTCCGGACTTCCAGTGGGGTCTTTGTCTTGGGATTGATTCCCTGTGGCTCAAGCATTCTCTTGGCCTCAGTGGTCAGGCTTTTCGATCTGCGCTGGTGCTGGGAGTGATAGACTCGCACCTGATCATCTGGTCTCTGTTTACACCAGGTCCATTTGGCCTTCAGTGCTCCACCTAAGGATGCCCTTCGTCGCCAGAAGGCCTTGGAAAAACAATTCCATAAGGCTCAGCAGCAGGCCCAGGCTTCCATTCGGTCCCCTCCCAGAGATTCCTCACCTGAAGCCAGGGCAAAAGCCTCCCATCTCTGAGAATGAAGGGGAAAGGCAGGAATTCTCCCCTCAGGCCTCGCTAGCTATGGCAGCATCCCTAGGATCCTCAATGGCTGACCATGCAGGCCTCTTTGAATGCCTATCTGTGGGAGAGGAGGGTCCAGCTCCCTCAAGCCATCTGGACCCAGAATTCCCACTGGATCAACCTTCCATTAGGGGTCGCCATGTGGAGGATCGGGGCCCCACTCTTTCTGTTGAGATGCAGGACGTTATTGCCAGGGCCATCTTCCAGGGGATAGAGACTGGGATGCACCAGCGGGCCAAGCGCCCACGCAAGACCCATCACTCTCAGGCCCCGGCTCCCCCGAAGGAGGTTCCACAGGCCCCACAGCCTGCCTCTCCCCATTTCTCACTGGACAGTGAGGATTCTGCCTGGGAGGAAGATATCTTGCCCAACCCTGACCCACACTTCTCAGGGGATGAATCTGCTGTACCCGATAAGCCCGCTTTCACTGGTTTGTTCAACCATACTAATTTCAAGACTATCTTGAATAAGGCTAAGGCCTCTACCCATTTGGGCTCTGCCACCCTGGATCAGGCGGCTCCTAATCCCTCGGACCTCAGTGAGGCTGAGGAACCAGTTCAGGCTCAGGAAATAGTGCCCATTCCCAAATTATTCCTCAACGTAGTACAGAAACAATGGGCACAGCCGGGTACTCTTGCCACTCCTAGCGGTAGTGACAGGAAACTATATACGGTGAATGCTAGTCTGGAGGACTTGCTGCAGCTGCCCCCTGTGGACGTGCCGGTGGCTGCACTCACTTCTTCCTCGGTGCTTCCTACTGGAGGGGCTCAAGGCAGAGGACAAGAGGGCAGAGAAAGCCTGCCATAAAACTCATCAGGTGGCTGCTTGGGCGATTAAGACTTCCGCCTCTGCTTCCTTCCTTTCCAGAGCCTCTCTCATCTGGCTGAGACAGTTACTCACCAAACTCCCGGCCATGGATAGCAGACTCAGACAGGATGTCAACAAGATTATTGCGGCCACTGAATACACGGCGGATACTACCTTGAATGCCACGGAGTTTGCGTCTAGGGCCTTAGCTTCCAACGTCACCACCTCTCACCTCTTATAGCTTAGACATTGGAATGTGGACAATGAGGTCAAAGTGGAAGCTTGCTTCCGCCCCATTCAAGGGGGATAAGCTTTTTGGGGAGACGCTAGATCCAGTCCTTATAGAGAATAAGGACAAAAAGAAGGTTATGCCTTCGGTCACCAAAAAATCTGACGTAAGGGTTCCAGCTTTTATAGAAAGCAATCCTTTTGGGCCTTAGACCAGCCCTCCTCCTCTGGCTGCTACCAGAGGCCCTACTCCCAGAACACTGACATGTCTCAGGACTATTAGTCCTTTTGTGACAGCCTACCCCTCCCATTGGGACACTCATTCCACCACTCTCAAGGGGGGATTGTCTGTAATTGATGAGGAAGTGGATTCCCAGGACCTCTCCCGGATAGGTGTCTGGCTGAACCGGGCTCTCTTGCCTTTTCGTGTGTTTCTAAGTCAGGGCCCACCCCTGAGGACCCTAATCCCGGGGGGCTCACTGATCCCATCCTTGCCCGGCATGTTCCTCCTTCTTCCAGGGACCCCGTTGGTTTGGACTCTGCCATAGCTCAGGAACATGAGTTATTCGCCCACATGCAGGCGGTGGTCGGCCGTGCCATCTCTCGGGGCATTGCCCAGGGGATGCAGAGGCGTGACCAAACACCCATCGCTACCAACTCCTCTCAGCCCAGGCAGAAGGCTCCCTCTACTGCCAGGCGGGTCCTTCACCCATCTCTGGAGTCCTCGGCGCTAAGCAAGGCTTCTGTTTTGGAGGACCCGGATCACGAGGAGCAGGTGGACGAGGATCTTCCTCTGGATGCTCCTGCCTTTTTAAGCCTAGCCTATTTAAGTCCATCTTGCACAAGGCTAAGAACACCACCCAAGTGGGTACTAAACCTAAGACCATGTAGGGATCCTCGGATTCTGTTCCGGTTAACCCCAATGCTAGCATGTTTAATGTTCAGGCACCTCAGCAAGAGCTGGTGCCGGTCCCCAATCTCTTTATGGATGTCATTTAATGGTAATGGGCCCAGCCTGGCTCCCTGGCCGCGGCCAGTGGCGGGGACAAGAAACTGTACTCGGTTGACCACATGCTGGAAGACATCCTGGTCCTGCCATCTGTAGACACCCCCCCCCCCCAGCGGCTCTCACTTCTAATTCAGTCCTTCCAGCTGAACTGTTGGAGGGCCTCAAGGCAGAGGACAAAAAAGTGGAGAAGGCCTGCCACAAGACTCATCAGGCGGCGGCCTGGGCCATTAAGGCGTCTTCATCCGCGTCCTTCTTTAACAGAGCCTCTGTCATTTGGCTGCGTGAGCTTCAAGCTAAACTGCCGGCAGGAGACACTCGTCTTCGCCAGGACATAACAAAAATTATTAATACCTGTGAAAACCAGCAGAAACTGGAAGAGCAACGGGTGACGGCTGACGTGCCCAGAGAGATGGCTCTGTGTGCCACTTCCGGCACATGTGCCATAGGTCCGCCATCACAGATCTAGTACAATTATCACGCTTCCATGGTATATTGTTTTATTTATAAGTTCATATTTATATCCTATTAGGTCCCTCCCCACTCTGTGTGTGTTTGTGTGTGTGTGTGTGTGTGTGTGTGTGTGTGTGTGTTCGTTCATTATTTTACTCCTTTTGGAATTTAGAACTAAGCAACCAAAATATTGTATTACAGATAATTTCATTGTTCTTATGCTCCATGTTCTATTACTTACACTTGTACAGAGCATTTGCTCTTGGGGAATTTTTCTTAACCGGACTACTACTGAATTCTTGGCTGCAGACAGAACATATTATTTGGCATCATTAATCACACTGTGGAAATGTAAAAGGCAGCCTATAATTGCTCTGATGTTTGCTTCAGAAACGTGTGCTATGAATCAATTGGACTTTTCCTTTTTGATATTATTGTCCTTGGTGCAGCCTTCAGATAAGATAGGCCTGACTAACTTTGAACTACTAACCTGAATATAGACACCAGCAATGTATTATTTTCTTGTTGAGGATACATGGAAATAGTCATATATCTTGTTTTCATGCCTACATAATGTTGTTCTATGTTTGAATTTGTAGCTTATGTGTTGTGGAAGTCTATGCCTTAATCCCAGGATAAATGAACAAGGACAGTAAGTTCTTTGCTATGGATAGGAAACAGTTGCTGGTTGACATTGCTCACCACGTCCTTCATTGGAATAGCCAATAGAAAGTATCAGGCACAAATAACAAGGAGCATTTGTTGAGTTCAAAGCACAGTAGAGATTATTATTGCTACCTATAATACAAGAATCTAGTCAATTAATAGTCAAAGCTAAATTGATGCTAGATAAAGATCAACAGAATTTATGGAGGGCTGGACTTGGTCTCTTGTGACAACACAATGACTCCAAACTAATGGCACGTTTAACACCATCTTCCAGTTCAGCCTCTTCTCCTACAGAAAGACACTCAAAGACATTTATGTTATTAACTTGCATCTTGGAAGCACAAGGGAAGGTGGTAAACAGATGGTTCATTCTTTTAATTCAGAAGGAGCTACTTTGCATGAAACATTGCATTATTTGCTGGGGCTTGCCCAATGATAAGGAAGAACGGAATAAGTATTTGCTTGGGATTGGTGAGGTTGGAAATCTGAAATCCTTGTATCAAAATTTTGGGGCAATTGATTAAAATTGGCACCGAATATTGGAAATTTAAACAGTGTTCCGACAGAATGATGCTACAATTATCTGCTGAGATTTTCTTCCGAAAGATGTTAGAGGCAGAAGAAGAAAAGTGTCAGAAAAGAGAAAAGCCACCTCAAAATATATGCCCTTTCCAGATCTCCATTATGGCAAAGATGGACAGCATGGTTTTCTGAAACCATATAGTTTCAGAAAACAATTTGTTGAGTTCTTTTTGGTAACAGCTGCATATTGGAAATATTGCATTTCCTTGGTGAAAGGAAAAAGTTTATATATAGAGACGGTCTGATTTGGTTGTAAACCTAAAAGTATTGCTTGGAAATAAATGCTATTGTAATCAATAATGCTTTCAAGTAAATACATGCAGTTTGCTCAATTCTGAAAATACTTCAGGGAAGTCATTGGGAGTTACTAAATAAATACATTTAGGATTGGGTAGCATTTGAGAATATGGGCTGTTAGATTGTCACCTAGAAAATAATTTCCCTACCTCACAGGATAATTCTGGGGATGAATATGTTAAAAACTTCATGTACTAGGATATAAATGTATTGGGGCCATGTAAGTATCTAAAAATAGAAAATGTGAGCTCTTCAGGGGAGGGAACTGAACAAAATCTGTAGGAGTGAAAATACATAGTGACCTCTCTTAAGAATTTGTGATGACTCTGAGTTCTATTTCTGTCCATGTCATCTTATTATGGGAGAGGAGATGGAGAATTTATTGAAGATCTATTTTCAAGCCCTATTGTGGCACTAAACTTATTAATTAACCTTCCTATCCCACAAAATAAGGTAAATCCAGTTCTTTGACATTAAGGATAAAATCCTATGCCTCCAATCGCATTGTGATTGCTGAAAAAAAGCAAGTGGTTGTGCATATGCCTATAAGTGGAGGCATCCTGGACTAACCAGGCTTTGAAACGGCTGTGTGCATTTTTTAAAGGATGTGGCTGCTTTAATGGTTCAGAGGGAGTTGTTTTAATCATGGCTATGTAGTTTGCAAAGTAATATTTTCAAATGCCTTTCACAATCTAGTACGTATTCTACTAAAGTGGAATTTCGGCAGCACCTTCAACTAAATAAATGGGCTCTAAAAGAAGAAAGTATTTCCTCGCTGGGAAAAACGGAGCTGAAATACAAGTAAAATTGAACTCTGTTTTTCAACAAGTGTAGTGAGAGCTCTTCTTTGATATTTGGCTTAGCCATTATTATTCGCCAAATGGTGCTTGCTCTCAAACCTGTATGTGGTAGATTAAATATATATTTACTAAAAATCCCCCCAATCTAAAGCACTTTTTCCAGAAAAATTCAAATCCTACTTCATCAGGTTTTCCAATCAACATATTCGATTATGTGGAGGACATTTTCCTCATTGCAGCAACATTCTTGTTTGATGATTGTCCAAAGTCCTGGTTGTTTATCAGAGTTATCATATGGCAAGATGGGGGATTAATACATTTTACAAATAAAATAAGTAAAATTAAGAAATGGCAACAGAGGCGGGGGGGGGGGAGCAAGATAAGATGCTGAAGGGCAAAAATGTCTGTGCTTTGTGATCTGTCATGGATCTCCTAATCCAGATACTGCATTCAGGTGTGATGGAGGAATTATTGTATGCATTTATATTTCATATTTCCAACCCACCCATTTCCCTCAATAGATGTTGCTAGCACTAAAGAAGATTCAGGTGCTGTTTCAGCTGACATTGATTTCTGAAATAGGGAAATTGCTTTTTTCTTTAGGGAACTATCTACATTGGTGCAAGTGTCCTTTTATCTTTATTGTATCCCATATTATTATTTCAGCTCTTTGCATATTTGCAGTTAGAACACATGACTAGCAGAAATTTTAGATTGCTGGGGGGGGGGGGGGGGGAAAGAAAGAACAGAAGTTGGGCAGCATGGCCAAAGACGGAATGTGGCTTATTTCTGTTAAGGGAAATTAATGAGAATTCTCATCTTTATGACTAATAGAAGAAATACCTTGATGTATTGCATGGTTGATTAGGCCTTTATGGTGTTGTTTCTAGTTTGTTTGTTTGTTTGTCTGTTGTTTCCACGGACTCTCTATCTGTAGGAAAATGTGTCGCCTACCTCATTTCACAAAGCAGCACCATAGATCTGTGCCTACCCTGTTTTCGCAAATGGAAGAGATGAACGCACGTGCACGACTGCAAAACAAAACACAGCTGGCAGCAGAGCTAATTTTAGGTTATTTGCTTGGTCTACATTAACTGTTGTGGAACGGAATTCCAGTAATGGAGAATCTTGAAGGAGCCTTTTGACCTTTGGAAATCATTTCATTTTCATAAAGGAATGATACCTTGGAATTCTTCACTGGAAATTCAGGCATCATTTAAAAATCATGAAGATTTCCCCCCCCCTCCCCACTCTTCCTAGCAGCCCTGCCAAATATTGACTGACTTTGGTCCTCCCCTCTCCCCACTTTTGTGTTGATAGGGACTTCATCTGTTAGCTGAACGCTTCTACTGATCCTTCCCTTAACAAAATGTACAATTATCTGTTATTAGAATGTAAGCATTTTCTTAACAATTCCATAGCCGCCTCTGAATATTTAACACAGTTAAAGGAGGATACTTTCCTTTTGCTACTTCTTTGAATTCAGTACTGCATTTCAGATTATTTTTCCTTTTTAATAACTCATTACAGAACCGAAGAGCAAGAAAAGGTGGAAGTTTATCAAGCCGGAGGGTTAAAGTAATTTAACGGCTATATATGTATTTATTTGACTTAATTTATACATGGCATTTTACTTTGCAAATACTCAAGGTATAATATGGGTTGTTCATGCGGAAATGGAAGAGATACTGCAAATGTTTGATGGAGCCATGGCACAAGTATGTGCATTTCAAAAGGATATGCATTTATGCTTATTAACTGAAGTCTGTGATAGTGAACATGATCTATCTGAAAGAAATAGGCATTCTAGAACATTTGATTCGGATGATAAAATCATTGTTCAATAACCAAGAAGCCCTTGTCAGAACAACTTAGAAACACACAAACCGGTTCAAGACTGGAAAAAGTGTTCAGTATGGCTGTATTTTGTCCTCAATTTTAATTCAAAACACAATGTCAGTTTTTGAAAAGGTTTAACTTAGATGATTTGGAAATTGACAGCAGAACCATTAAAGAATTTAAGATATACTGGCACTACTTTACTGTCAAAGCATTTAAAAGATATAAAACAACATATCTTAGAAAGTAAAGACATATAGTGAAAAGGCTGGACTGTAGCTAAACATGAAGACCAAAGTAATGACAATAGTTATAGAGTGACCGTGAAATAAAAATTAGTAACAAAGACATTGATTTAGGGCTTTATTTTGCTTGGTTCCAAAATTGACTGAACAGAACATAGTGAAACCAAAATGAAATGCAAAATTTCATTTGGGTACACTGCAATGATCAATGTGGATAAACGAGGACATCAATCTTAATACCAAATGCAAAGTAATGTTATTTCCCCCCCCCCTATGGTTATAAAAATTGGTCAATAAAAAAGGCAGATGGAAGAATATTAGATTCCTTCAAACTATGGATTTGGATAACAAAATAAAATTCTAGATTGTATCAAGCTAGAAATACCGCTGGAAGCTAACATGACCAAATTAGGGTTGTTTTGGTCATGTCATTCTTTCAAATTCCTTAAAAATAGGTTATATTACAAGTAGATATGAGAAACTAAATAACCAGTGTTCTGTTGAATCATAGTTTCAGAGATATTTCCTTACCAGGTCATGTCATTCTTTTAAATTCCTTAAAAATAACTTATATTAGAAACTTGATAACTGATGTCCTGTTGGGTCATAGTTTCAGAGATATTTCCTTACCAGATTCCTTAATGCCTTCAACAGTGACAGAGCTTCTAATATACTACCCTTAGTGAAAAAGTTGGAATATATTAAGAGATGCCTCTGGCTTGAAATTAGCCCATGTTGAACTATAGAGCACAATCAAACATCAGCACAGGAAATGTTTTATGTAATAAACTTGTATTATGTAATAAATTAAGAATTATGTAATTAACTGCTTTATGATGATCTTTATGACATAAGATGTTTTATAAAATTTGTGAAATAATTCCATGGGAATCATGGGTTCTGGAGTTTGGATGCATTCTGAAAATCAGCCCTTTTGATCTACCTTGGTTCAAAACGTTTTGCTCTACAGCGCATTATTTCAGCTATAGAAACTAGTCATTTAAGTAGTATATAAATTGTTGGGGGTGATAGAAAATAATGCCATCAGATAACATCCTGGATAAATACGGTCAAGTAAGACAGAAATATTAAAATTGTAAAAACATCAGCAAGAATGGTGATATATAGATTAATGAGGCTTTTTACAATTTTCCTTGCAATAGCAGTAGACTTATATACCGCTTCATAGGCCTTTCAGGCCTCTCTAAGCGGTTTACAGAGAGTCAGCATATTGCCCCCAACAATCTGGGTCCTCATTTTACCCACCTCGGAAGGATGGAAGGCTGAGTCAACCCTGAGCCGGTGAGATTTGAACCGCTGACCTGCTGATCTAGCAGTAGCCTGCAGTGCTGCATTTAACCACTGCGCCACCTTGGCTCTTGCCCCTTTTTCCTTTCCATCTCTCAGATGAGAGAGGGAGACAGAGGGAGAGAACTGATTTAGTGGCCTTTCCACCAGGTTCTAGATAGCTGGTGGAATTAAGTTTGCTACCCGCTTAATGAACTGTGAAGAATTTTCAGATTAGAAAATCAGTTTGAATGGAAGTTGTTAAATATATTTATTTTTCATGCATGAAGCATACAACAGTCTTGGTAGATTAAGGAAGCTTATATAAAATAATGAAGTCCAGTTCAGTGTACTTTAAAACAGAGGCCAATTGGATGACAGATTCAGCCTCCAAGGACCTCCGTGTGTTATTTACCAAGATAGAATATTATAATGGCAGATACTGAAAAGTATTAGATGCATCACTTTTTAACTAAACAAAAATATGAAATAATAAATGAAATCAAAAGTAGTTCTTTTACCCTTCCCCTGCCTTTCTGGAGGGCAACCTTTAACATAGATCTAAAAACTAGATACAGCTCTAATCCTAGGTAAGATTGGGCAATCTGCTCTAAAGATTAAACATGATCTAAATAGATGTTTTGCATTTTCTTGACTGGAAATGTAATTTCAGATGTAGATTCAGAACTGCTTTTATATTGTACAGAGTGTTTTTAATTTCGTGTCAAATGTCAAGATGCACGCATCGCATAAAATTGCAATTTCTCTTCTCCCATGTATATATACTACCTAAGTTTATGTGAAATTGCGAAAACTTTAATTTGTACTCTCAGAGACTTGTGAAATCTGAAACAGTGCAAAACTTAGCTTGCAGTTTTCTCTAATCTAAAACCTGCTTAGTTGGGTCCTTGTTTCTAACCTAGGACATGGACAAATTATGGAAAACCGTATGAAAACATTTCCTAAAGTACAGTGCACGCACAAATATTATCACCTGCATCAGTAGATAATATGTGTTTTTAGAAGTAGAATATATTTCTGAAATCAACTGCCTCCCTACTTTTTCTCTGTTGGAAAAAGAAAACCTTGATTGAACATGTTGATGGGTGGCCATATAAATTTGATTAATAAATACTTTGATTAATAAATACCGGTTGTCTGAAACATAGGTTGGTTGTCACATTGTGTTAATGAACAATTGTATGATTTATAATGTTATTTGAATTAAACTGCCAGTTTCAGAGTACATTAATGTATATAAATTTTGAATTGGAGAGTTACAAAGTATAGCAGTTAGCAATAGCAGTTAGACTTATATACCGCTTCATAGGGCTTTCAACCCTCTCTAAGCGGTTTACAGAGTCAGCATATTGCCCCCAACAACAATCCGGGTCCTCATTTTACCCACCTCAGAAGGATGGAAGGCTGAGTCAACCTTGAGCCGGTGAGATTTGAACAGCCGAACTGCAGAATTGCAGTCAGCTGAAGTAGCCTGCAGTGCTGCATTTAACCACTACGCCACCTCGGCTCACAAAGTATTAACAGTTGGGAGCCAGCCTAATGGTCATGCTCTTGTTTTTTCATGGTCTTCTTTTCCTGGTTGCTAACTAGGGAGTTTACAACTAGAATTTGAAGCCAGTCTTAATTTGTATGTCACAGGTAAGTAATTTGAAGTAGCTGAACTAGTTTGTGTTGCAGTGGTGGGTTCCGGAGCTGGGCGTCCACCACATGAATGCATACAGCACGTGCGCATGCATACTTACCGCCTGTGACACTCCACGATGCCTCTGTGACTCTTCAGCTGCTTGGCAGAGCGTCGCGCAGATGCTGTATGCTCTGTGTGCATGCATGGAAGCCCTGAACAGCTTAAATACAGGTAAGGAACGTGGGCGGGCAGGTAGGCCCTCAGGAGCACTGTACCGGAACAGTACCTGGTGTTCCCAGCAAGCCCTGGTACGCCCATACTGGGGTTTACCGGTCGTATCCCACCACTGCTGTGCTGGTTATCTAGATACTGACAACATTTAATAAGCCTGAAATATTTATTGGAAGTAAACAAATCTGATTGCCAAAACAGTATGATGCTTATCTTTGAGGAAGTCTCAAGGTTTTTTTTTTCCTTTTACAAATGCTAACTGCTCAGCATTCATCTATGACTTCAGTGGTCAGTTGTTTTCTTGCTATCTGGTAATTGCAGTGTAGACCGTATTTTGATGAATAGTCACTAGCAAAGTGTGATACAAAAAGTGCAGTATAAGCACAGTTGTGATGGTGGGGGATTTTTGAAATATTGCAGCCATATATCCTGGGTGAGCAATGCTATACTTTGGAACAAAAATCCCTGACAAATTTTACGGAAAGGTCAAAACTGGCATGCAGGAGAAATGAATAGTAAGGATAATTAATGAGAAACCATCTTCCAGTGATAAGCCTTAAGATATGCAATTGAATCTGGCAGAAGAGGTCTTGCTAACCTTACTGATTCTCTTGCTGGGTGATGTCCCTCACTGTTATCCTCCACCCTCATTTATACAGATGCTTTTAGCTCCTGTCGGAATAGCACCACCAGTTGTGCTACTATATTTAGAATTGTGCCAGTATTTCCATGATAAAGACCCTGTTTTTCAAAGCAGGAGCCACCATTCATCTTTAGTTAGGAAGGCAAGAAAAACTCTTGCTTGAGTACAAACATCTTTGTGAATTGTAAATGCATTTCTTTATTGAAGACTGAGATTGTTGTACAAAATTGCATTTGAGGTGCCAGCATAGTGCCAGCATATTTAGTATAAGGATGGAACAATGACTTGTACAAGTAGAGTGTACCTCGACTTGCAACAGTTCATTTAGAGACCAAAGTTACAACGGTGCTGAAAAAAGTGACTTTACGGCCGGTTTTTAGAGTTAACAACCATTGCAGTATCCCCAAGATCATGTGATCAAAATTCAGTTGCAACCGGTTCATATTTAGGACCATTGCTCTGTGGCAGGGTCTTGCGACCTTCTGACAAGCAGTGTTAATGGAGTAGCCAGATTCACTTAAGAACCAGGTTAGTAACTTATCAACTGCAGTGATTCACTTCACAACTGTGGCAAGAAATGTCGTAGAATGGGGCAAAATTCACTTAACAAATGTCTCACTTAACAACAGAAATGTTGGGCTCAATTGTGGTCATAGGTTGAGGACTACCTGTATTAAGCTATATTAGTTGCCTGTCTGTGATGGCATAGTAAGAGATATTTGCAATTAGCATGTTATAATTCTGACAACTTGCAAGAATCAGAGCTACTGAACTTCATATTTGAAATGATGGGGTCCTAATTGCCTCCGTCACCATTTTCAAATGCTGTGGCAGTGTGACAGTGCCTCTGCTTAGCACAACAAACAGTGGGAAGCATGTGGAAGAAATAAGTGGGTAAGTTGATTTTTACAAATTGCTTAAACAGCTCTTGTGATATAGCTGAAGACGAGATTGGTGCGATTTTGAGGTTGGCTTATCTTTGCCTTAGAGTTCTTGAACTCAAATAATCATGAATGCTGCATGAAATCTTGTTCAGCAGCCCAAGGGCCATAATACTGAAGCCTTTTTTAGACCTCAGTCTAAAGTAAATCTCTAGTACAGTAAGTAAGAAACAAAGAAAAAGAACCCATAATACTACAATGTCTTAAGTAAGACATCCCTTAATTTAAATGTTGTCTCTTGACAAATTTAAAGGTACTAAACAATACATGATTCCTGATTATATGAACTGAATGAATGAAAATTCATTCTGTTGAAATTGGGAAATATAAAACGAGGGAAGTTAGCAACCTATCATAAGCATCTTTGCTATATACCTTTGAATTTCCATTATTCCATTGTTCCTCACTAATTTTAAGAAAGGGTAGAGGGGTTCTTTATTTCTGAGGGACGTACTTTTTTTCCTGAGGAAAAACATATAGATGGTCCTCAGTTAATGGCCACTAGTTCAGCCACTGTTCAAAGGACATTGAATGAGTGGTTCTTATGACTGGTCCTTGGTGTTCCGGCCGTTGCAGCATCCCCATAGTCCCCACAATCACATAGATTGTGTTCAAGGCATTTGGTGTCCAGCTTGCGAATACAACATCACAGCACCCTATGCTCACACAACAGCCACTTGCAAGCTTCTTTTCTGGCTTTTGACAAGCAAAGTCAATGGAGAAGCTGGCAGGAGATCACAGAGCAAAGAATAACTTTTTTGCTTGCGATTCGCTTAATTCCAACACTTGTACTGCAGGAACGATCTCTTTAAGTGGTGTTTGCATCACTTAACAATGGCAGTTCTGGCCTCAATTGACTTCATAAGCTGAGGGCTAGTTGTACTTTATTTCCAAACCTGACTTTTGCATCTGTTGACATCCCAATAATTTTTACCTGCTTTTCTGGGGGGGGGGGGGGGGGTTGATGGTCATTCTGGAATAATATCATTGGGAATCTTAATACAATGAGGACTGAACCACATTCCATAGATGAAACACATTTTCTCTTGAGTATAGGCACACCTGCATTTCCAAGGGTGCAGTTTACCACCAAATGTCAAAATTGAAGTAGAGTAGTTTATAATCTGAGAATTTGGATAATGACAAACTCCTCATTTGAGGGATTGCCCCCCCTCCCCTGTTTGTGGAAAAATTGTTTTCCACACAACAGGCCCCTGACTGCCCTCTCTCTCCCTCCCCCCCCCAGTGTGTGTGTCTTTCTCCACCCCCACCCACCCCACATTAATTGGGGTTGTGCTGGAGGAATAATAAACAGTGTGAATGTAACAGACAGTGATGATTACCTTCTTGACAAAGATATTTTATAAAACAGTTGTTAAATGTGAGACACAGACATTTTTGCATTGATGTAGTGATGAATATTTAGTATGATAAGAAACATATCTCTGTTTAAATCTGGCAGTAGATAATTATTTTGGGTGATGTGGTAGGCCTATGACAATTGCTAACATAACATGGCAATATATAAAGTTAATCTTTATATAAACTGATATAAAGATATATCAGTTTATCTTTATATAAACTCTGGTTCCAGGGTAGGCTATTGTTATAGGATATACTATAACATAATTTTGAATATCTGTTAGAATTTCCCTCTGCTCCGTCTTGTACCGTGCAGAATTTAAGATGTGATTATTTGATCTTCCTTCTCATGCTCCATCTTTTCCCAAACTGAGATGTCATCTACTGTCTCTTTTATATGCACATCACTCATGCATTCCTTTACTATGATTATCCCTCTATATCGTCACACAAGTTTGGAAATGAAGATGAAATCTAAATGTAAAACGTTTCACTTAGGTGGTTTGGTCAGATTATTCTTCTTTATTATTTATTCATTAAGTTTATATCCTGCCATTCCTCCAGAATTTTGAGGAAGTGTTCTCAATTTTCCCTATCCATAACAATAATTCTCAAAATAGGTTGGACTGAGAAATAGTATCTCATATAGTACTAAGGCCACTCGGTTTCTGTGGCTAGGAATGTATTTTAATCTGGGTGTCTCCAGCTCTAGCCAGGCATCTGAACAATTAATCCATATTGTGTCTTTTTCTTTACATAGTGCACTTATTTGGAAGTTAGTTACCAGCTTTAAACCAGGTCACTGAATCTGCCTGGAAGCTTTTATAATAAAGCTGTTATATATTCAGCTAACAATAGCCAAGCAAACTGGACTAGCAAGAACACGTGGCTTAAGAAGAAATCAGGACTCTAACAACAGCAAGATATTAAATAAGGTCGGGCCTGACTTGTTTCACTTGACATATTGGAATTAAGTGAGGGATTTATCAATAGAGGTGCCCCCCCTTTAATTGTAGGGGTTCATTCCAGTGTAAAATCTCTGTGAAATCACCAACTGCTTCTTGAACCTGCAGACAGGCTGAAAATAATCTGGCCAAAGTTCTGAGGCAAACATTTGCTCCATGCACAGAAGAAAACCTGAGAGACCGCCTCCTGCCGATTATCTCCCATAGACCGATTAGATCTCACAGGTTAGGTCTCCTCCGGATTCCATCTGCCAGCCAATGTCGGCTGGCGACTCCCTGGGGGAGGCCCTTCTCTGTTGCAGCTCCAGCCCTTTGGAATGACCTCCCCATGGAGATCCGGACCCTTACTACCCTCCCGGCCTTCCGCAAAGCCACCAAGTCCTGGCTGCTCCAGCAGGCCGGGGGGCTTGTGAAACATCCAGCCCCACGGAAATTGTGAATGTTGCGTCTTTTTTAAAGTATTGTCTTTGTCTATTTATCCCCTTTCCCTTGTCTATTGTGAACCGTCCGGAGTCCTCCGGGAGTGGGCGGCATACAAGACAAATGAAATGAAATGCAATGAAAACATCCTTGTGCATGTCCTTTTCCAGATGTGAGAATGTTGATTTTATTCTTTAAAACCCTAAACATTTTATTTCTGTCTGTACTTACTCATCTCAGTTTGAACCTGCCCAGTTATTAAGACCTTTGGAGCAAGTTCTTTCTTGATGACACTGTGATATCCAGAATTCTTCCTGTGCTCCATGCCAATTTTAGAACCTATGAATCCTTGCACCAACCTTCTTTGCTTTTCAAAAAGATAATCAAGTTGTGTCTTTTAAATTCATACAATACAAATTATATTTTTGTTTGCTTTTTATCATATGGTTGATCTCTTTCCCAAAATGAACCTTGCAGCAAATGACAGGCTCCTCCAGAACCTAGCCCAGCCATGGCTAGGAAGGCCTTTGCATACCTTTGAGTTGTGCCTATTCTTGGAGTGGGAGGCCCTGCTCACCATCACTGCCTTGTTGCCCCCTGGGTGGACTACTGGAATGCTCTGTATGCAAGGCTGCTCCTGAAGAATATTCAGAAGCTTCACGTAGTGGAGAACGCAGTGGCACAGGTAGTTAATTTCACCAGGTATTCGGTGTACATATCACCACTACTTTGTGAGATGCCTTGACTACAGATGTGCTTTCAGGTGCAACTCAAGGTGCTGGTTGTTACCTTTAAAGCCCTTCATGGCTTGGAGCTGGATTAGTTAAGGGACTTTCTCTGCTTGGTGGTCTATTTGTTCCATCCGGTCCTGCTGGATGGCATTGCTGGGAGTCCTCCTGGCTAAGGAAGGCCCAGAAGACAAGCCATTTCTCTCATAGCACCCACCCACTAGGTTGACTTCAACCCTGCTGGCCTTTCATAAGACCCTAAAGACCTGGCTCTGTGCTCAAGCTTGAGGCTCTGAGTGTGTCAAGGGATCCGCCTCCTGGCTACATGGATGATGGTTTGTTTCTCTTGGCTGCTGCCTATTTAAATTTTGGGGTATGTATTTGTTTTATTTTTATCGTTTCACTACCCCGCATCATTGTTATGATGGTTGCTGTATAAACTGATTGAAACTTAACAAAGATCGATTTTTCAGTTTGAAAACGAGCGACATTAGCAGTATGAATGCATTGCAGGGCTGGGTATTTTAATAATGATAATGTATTTCCCTTGCTTAAAAAATAAAATAAAATGGGCCACTGCTTTTAGGAAGCCGCGGTTTAATGAACCCGCTGTATGCTGATGGTTGACTAATAGTGTTAGTGAGGATTGGAACGCGAGGGTCTATATTGAAGAATAGAACATGATGCAGTAGCAGCACTATTTGAAGGCAAGAGAGTCTGCAGAATACTTTCCATCACTGTCTGTGGGAGAGATTTGGGGGGGGGGGGGATTTTCAGTACCAAGGATATCAGTCAAGATCTGTCTTAAAGGGAAAATCTTCAGTTGGCTTGAAAACATTCACAGATTAATAAGGTTATTCATATAATTTTCATGAGGCACAGCCAATTAGAAGCCGCAGTCGTTAGTGGAAGTGGGTATGTTACTCTTACCTTTTCTTGTGAAATAGCTTCACCGAAATGAGAAGGAAGCCATTTTCCTATTCTGAAAGAAATGGAGAAACCAGCAACAAGCCTGGGATTTGTGGAGATGACCAACCTGCTTGGGGCCATGTGTGGTTCGTGTTGCTTATAAAGAACTTGCTGTTCTAAGAACTATATAGCTATAACTATAAAATAGACAGGATAGGAAAGAAATTTAGCAGTCAAATGTATTGGTTGCCCTAAAGTACTACCAGAAGCCTTCCCCAATCTGGTGGCATTCAGATGTCCTAAACTGAATCTCCTAGGACTGTGATGGCGAACCAATGGCACACTTGCCACAGGTGGCATGTGGAGCCGTCTCTGCTGGCATGTGAGCCGTCGCCCATATCAGCTCCACCGCGCATGTGTGCGTGCCTCCCGCCAGCCAGCTGATTTTCAGGTCTCTGCTGTGCATGCGGGAGATGCGCTCGCATGAGTTGGGGGAGGAGTCGCACATGTATGCACGGGGAAGGGGTCACACGTGCATGCAGAGGAAGAGGGAAGCACGGGCTGCGCCCCCCCCCTGTGCCCCATTTTTGGTTTCAGTAGGCTTCAGAGAAGCCTGCTAGGCCCAAAACGCGATGCGGGGGGGAGTGTTGAGGGCCCTGCGCATGCACAGGAGCGGGGATAGTGGTGGTCGTGCATGCATGTGTATGGGTGAGGGTGCTTTGCATTAAGAGTGTGGGCATGTGGGCATGTGCTGTTGCATGCGCACGATTTTGGCACACAAGGACAAAAAGATTAGCCGTCACTGTCCTAGGATTATTTTTTTACCAGCATAGGTAATTTTTGAGCCTCAGGCTCAGCAGCAGAACCAAATCTTTAGGAAGAGAAAGCCAGAAGCAAGTCTAATCTCTGGGAAATACGTTGCAGAGCAGGGGTAGGGAACCATGGCCCTTTTATGACTTGTGGACTTCAACGCCCAGAATTTCTGAGCCAGCCAATACTTCCTAATGGGTGGGATCCAGAGCATGCCTGTCCTACTGGATCTCACAGGATAGGTACGTATAATTGGGGAGAGACATTCCCCCAAGTAATCCAGTCCCTTCTCATGGAAGACTTTATAGGCTACATATTACCAATACCTTGAATTGAACTGAGAGGCCTACAGGTAACCAATGCAGTTTGTGGAGCAGAGGTGGTCTCATGCACCAGAGAAATGTTTGTAACTGACCACGTTACTTCATTGCAGTTTTTTTTTCTTTATCATTCTACTGGCAACTAATTGATTTTTCCCCCTTTAAATCCTTGAAACTATGGGTTGACTGTTTGAGCTTGCTGCCAACTAGTAATCGTCTGGATTTATATGCCAAGATAAGGAATGTTGAAGAACTGGAATTTGAGAAAGCAGTTAGTTGTGTGGATTACCGTGAGAGCTGTGAATTATCCTAAGAACATACAAGAAGTCCTCGACTTACGATTTTGAGCCCAAAATTTCTATTGTTAAGCAAGACGAGAGTTTTGCCTCATTTCTTGCCACAATTGTTAAGTGAATCTGGCTTCCCCATTGACTTTGCTTGTCAGAAGATCACAAAAGGTGATCACATGACCCCACTATACTGCAACTGTCATAAATGTAAACTACTTGCCAAGCACCTGAATTTTGATCACATGACCATGGGGATGCGCCAGTGGTCATAAGTGGGAAAAACACTCTTTTAAGTCACTTTTTTTCAGTGGCATTGTAATTTTGAACAGTTACTAAAGGAATGGTTGTAAGCCAAGTATTACCTGTAACATGAAGAGAGAAAATAAGGAAAATGGATTTTGGAGGGAGCAGAGTCCAGTGGGAAAGGAATTATTTGCTAGGCAGGCCAAATTGTACAAGAGTGGAGTCCTTTTGATTGTACATTCAAGCAGGTCAGATTCAAGGCTTCACACATTCTAGGTCAGGGATCACCAACCTTTCGGACTTCAGGGACCACCAAATTCATAATTTTAAATCCCGCAGATCACCAATACGATATTTTTTAAAAAGATAAATTGTATTTAGTGCAATTTAATCCATAGGTAATTTATGTCAATAAGTATTTTTTTTAATGTGTTGCTAATAATATCAGCTCTCTAAATCATTAAGTAATTGAGGCCATATCTTACATTCTTCAGCCTTGGAAGGTTGAACATATCAACATGTTTTAATTTGACTCCAGACAGTGTCTCCAGGCAGGATATTAGGGAAAGCATTCCTTCTAGAGTATAAGCATCTTAAGCTATCCTCAGCAGAAGAAGGACTCCAAGAAACAGGTTGAGCATGTAGCCATGTGCTTGGGGAATGGTTAGAGATCTTCCCTTGTGCCTGGGCAATGAGGCTGTGTGGATTGGTCCATAATCTGACACATCTAGAGACAAGATTCGGAAAGATTGTTTTATGTGGCTGGCTGCAAGGATTACAGTTAAGATGTTGGAGGTGAATCTTTCAATGCTCTATTCAGATATAAAGAACTGCTCTTCAGATAATACATTTATGTTTTATGTTCCTTTTGTACCTCTGGACTTTTAGATTGGGTTCACACGTCCCATCATGCTAAACCACACTACAGGTAATTGTTGCTTAACAACAGTAATTGGGGCTGGGTTTTCTGTTGCCAAGCAAGTGCAGTTAGCCGGGAGAGGGGTTATGACAATGCCTTACAAACATGGCCAAATGAGCAAGCATGCAATACGAAGTGTGGGCTTGGGGGTGGTGCAACTTATTAGAGAGATTTGCGACCTTCCCTGTTGACTTCCCCTTTGACTTTGCTTTTTGGAAGCCAACAGAGAAAGTCAAAAGCGACAATCACGTGGCCATGAGACGCAGCAACTGTAGTAACTGTGAGTTGGTTGCCAAGCGTCCAGGATTGCAATCATGTGACCCAGAGGATGTTGTGATGACTGGAACTTCCAAGACCAGTTGTATGTACTGAGCCGAGGTGGCGCAGTGCTTAAATGCAGCACTGCAGGCTACTTCAGCTGACTGCAGTTCTGCAGTTCGGCTGTTCAAATCTCACCGGCTCAGGGTTGACTCAGCCTTCCATCCTTCCGAGGTGGGTAAAATGAGGACCCGGATTGTTGTTGGGGGCAATATGCTGACTCTGTAAACCGCTTAGAGAGGGCTGAAAGCCCTATGAAGCGGTATATAAGCCTAACTGCTATTGCTATTGCTATTGTAAGTACCGGTCGTTCAGCACTCTTGCAACTTCATACCATCACTGAATGAGTGGACTGTCTATACCAGTGTTTTTCAACCACTGTGCTGCGGCACACTAGTGTGCCGTGACATAGTGTAAGGTGTGCCGTGGGAAAAAATTATTATATATAGTCAATATAGGCACAGAGTTAAATTTTTTTAACATTTTCTAATGGTGGTGTGCCTCGTGATTTTTTTCATGAAAAAAGTGTGCCTTTGCACAAAAAAGGTTGAAAAACACTGGTCTATACGATTGTTGATTATGGCATAGTGTATTATAATATGCCAAGCTGTTGCAGCTGTGAGTCCTGATTTATGACTTGGATGAATCCAGTTAATTTAGGAATCTCTAGTTAAACACCATGGCTTAAAACTAAGCACAGCTTAATTTAAGTTGGGTCTGTATGTAACCTTCCATTCCAAATGAAGCCAGTATCTTGAGCAGAATAATTAATAACGCTATTCTGTAAGCCACAATGTATCCCAATCACAGTTACATTTTTCTTTTTCTAGTCGAGTAATTTAAAATCACCCAGAAATTAGCTGCCTGGCAACATGGAAGTGCAGATATTAAAATGACTTCCATGCCTTCCGACTGTTTCCATTACCTTGCTAAATTTAGATCAAGTAAAGCTTAGGAGCTGGCATTTTAACAGAAGTCAAGAAAGATAATACTGCATCTAGTCTATATAATCACTGGAGAATAAAGTAGCCATTTCTAGCTTCTTCTCAGTTATTCAATTTACTTCATTAAGACACATAATTCATCAAGTTCTCAATGCAACATTCATATTGAACTAATTTGATATATATCACCCTCTTAAAGAAATCTTGTGTGTCTTCTGGGTTTTGCTCTTTAGTTCCTGCCTCCCACATTATCCCCATTGGCTGGGAATTTTAGTTCAACATCATTTAGAGGGCTGCAGAATTGATATTAACATAGAAATACCTCTTAAGTACATAAATCAAATGAGGGACTACTCATTTTAATAACATTAAAGTTGCCTCAGGTTTAAAAAGGAATTTTTAACCATCTATTAACATCTAGTTAAAGCCTTTCTAAATGCTTTGGCATATTTGTTTGCATATACCGTATTCTTCGGAGTATAAGACACATCTTTTTCCTTCAAAAAAGAGGCTGAAAATCTGGGTGCATCTTATACACTGAATACAGCATTTTTTGCCTCCTGAAACCCCGCCCCCTTCACCAAAATGGCCATGCATAGCCTCTAGGAGGCTTGCAGAATGCTCCTGCGGCTGGGGAGGGCAGAAATGAGTGAAAATGCGCGAAAATCAGCCTTTAAAAAATGAGAGGTCATTTTTTGCTCAATTTCCCCAGCCCCCAGGAATATTCTGCAAGCCTCCTAAAGGTTATGCATGCCGTTTTTTGACAAAAAAAGGGGCTGTTTTCATGAAAAATGAGCCGTTTTTGGCCCCCCACACCCCAGGAGCACTCTACTCTGTAATGCTTTCTTTTGAATGATCAAAATATTAATGGGTAGCAGGCTGGTAATCTCCAGAACAGTCTGACAGGAAGAATCAGTTTGAAGCTAAGAGATTCTGTCTTAGGTAAAATGATAAGATTTAAGATGGAAAATTCATAGCTACATTGCTGAATGTTTGTGAGTTTTGTAAGTACAAGTAGTACTCGACATGACTTTAATTGAGCCTAGAATTACAGTCATAAGTCATGCTAGTTGTTAAGCAGGTACCACGCCAGACAAAAACATTTCTGATTTTACAACTTTTTTCCAATGGTCGTTATTTACTTTCTTACTTATTTATTATTTATTTAATTTCCATAGTTGCTCAACTCAACCAAGTTGCTATAAAAATTGAGTAAAATAGAAATTGAATAAACCAAGTGAACCATTGCGGTCATTAAACAAATGCCATGAGCCTTAGGAGACCATGTCAATTGTTTAGAAAATCAATTGTCTGCAATGGTGTTTTTTTTTTTGCTGGAAATTGGAAGTAAATGCTGTTTCCAGCAAACCTAACCCCCCCCCCCAAACCTGCACATTGTGATTACATGATCACAGGATGCTGTAAATAGACATAAATGAGAGTGCCAAAAATGCAATCACATAATTATGGCGGGTGGGTGGGTGCATCAGAACATCAAATCTGGGTCATAAGTAGCCTGGGAGATCCATCATAACTTCAAACAGTTGCTAAGTGACCCGCCATTAGTCAAAGTCTAGCTGTATTCTTTATCATGCATTGCTGTGATCTGTAATATATTTGTCTTATTTATATATAAATTGGTTGTGGTTAAACAGTACCTAAATAAAAAGGTAAAGGTTCCCCTTGCACATATGTGCTAGCTGTTCCCGACTCTAGGTGGTGGTGCTCATCTCTGTTTCAAAGCTGAAGAGCCAGTATTGTCCGAAGACGTCTCTGATCATGTGGCCGGCATGACTAAACACCAAAGGCGCATGGAACACTGTTACCTTCCCATCAATGGCGGTCCCTATTTTTCTTCTTGCATTTTTACATACTTTGGAACTACTAGGTTGGCTGTGGTTGGCAATTAATTGGAGCTAATTCTGTTATGCAACGCTAGGGATTCGAACCACTGAACTGCTGACCTTTCTGATTGACAAGCTCAGTGTCACTCAGTAGCCACTGAGCCACTGCGGCCCTAGTACCTAAATACGAACACATATTGAACTATTTGAACAACTAGTCATTTCTTTGTTAGAAAAGGCTGAGTTTTAGACATAATTACAAGTGGTGGCATGTCCTTTACAGGTAATTATTTCAATCAGATGTTCCCTGAACCTGTTGATCATTCATGCGTATATATTGCATGGAAATTGGGTATGTTCCTTTTAGGAAGTTGTTTCAGCTCCTTTTTAGTTTTGAACCATCTAGCTTGCTGCTGGCTTCGAGTCAATTGGATTAAAATTAGAGCCATTCTGTAGCCTAAAATTTATTTTTTTTAACCCATTTTGTCATAGATTTACTTGTGTGTTTAGGATCATCATCATACTGCATGACTCACATTCATTTCAGCTTCAGATTACGGATGGGCGCCCTGACATTCTCCTGTAGGATTTGTTGGTGTAATTCAAAATCTATTGTTCCCTCAGTGATGCTGAGCTGACTCACCTCAGAACAACCCCCGAATCATGATACTTCCTCCACTATGCTTAATGGCTTAATGAAGTTCTTTTTTTTTTTAATGGAATGTGTTGTTTAATTTTCTCCAAATATAGCATGTTTCATTAATGGCAAAACATTCCATCTTTGTCTGAACTTTCCATAGAGCATTATTCCAATCACCTGTTGTATCCTTTAGGTTGTCTTTCCAACCTTGAGACAGATGGTAATATAATTTTTGGAGAGCGGAGATTTTCCCTTTGCTATACACTCCTGTCAGTGGTGGGTTCCGGATCCTGTTCCAACTGGTACGGTTGGAACGGGCCTGGTGTCGTCCACATGGACGCGCACAGCATGTGCGCATGCACGCACAGCATGTGCATGTGTCATACTGTCCAGCGATGCCTCCGTGAGCCTCTACAACACTCCAGCTGCTCAGTGGAGCATTGTGCAGGCGCTGTACGTGCCGTGCGCGGAAGTGCTGAAGACTTTAAAGAGAGGTAAGGATCACGGGCGGGCCCTCCGGAGCACAGTACCGGAACAGTACCCGGTGCTCCGGGCAGGCTCTGGTACTCCCGTACAGGGCTACTGCCTGCAACCCACCACTGACTCCTGTGCACATTTAGCTCATTCTGTGTTTTTCTTATGGGGAATTCATGAAAACCAGGATTCCAGGCAAATTAAGAGTGGCATAAGATCTTTTAGGAATCTCTGGCTTTTGTTGGAAGGGTACTCTTGGGAAAAATAACAATAGCATTCATTTTCTCCATTTGGGCACCATCAGCCTGACCATAAATTGATAAAAAGGCAAAGCCTTTCCAGCTTCATCAGCATTAAAAGCTCTTTTTTTGAAGTTCACAGAGATGTTTTTTTCATTAGGACATGATTCATTTCCATATATTTGTATTGGGAATAGCAGGCTGTGATGGCAATAACCTGTGTGTGTGTGTTTTCAACATTGAATGGCCTCTCAATTCACACATGATTATAGTCCCATTGATTGGAATGTCTCAATATTATGAAGCTACCTAGCTTTCTCTCTCTCTCTCTCTCTCCTCCCCTCCCCCTTCTCTTTCATGTGCTCAGTGAAGACATGGCACAGTATTGTTTAGTTGTTTAGTTAATCAGAATGTTTAATATGTGATTGAGACTTCGCTAAACCACATATATTGTAGATCATGAAGCTACAGTATTACTGATAGTTTTAAAGGGTTCCCAAACTTAAACTTTTATCTTAAAGAAGCCCTGTTTTACTTTTTGGGGTTTTTAAACTTTACTGTTAATCATGTTAATGCATACAGTGTTCTCAGGTTGAACGTTTAATTTAAAGCTTTATCTGTAATGTGAATACTTCTGGATGCTTGTCTACTAATCAGATGAAGTATTGCTGTCACAGAGTAAGATAGGTGGATTTCTTAGAAAGTTTTTTTCTCTGTATTGAAGCAAGTAACCTAATATTCTGTTTTTCTACATTACATCTTAGGACTGCTTTGGTACAAAGTAACTCCAGGTTAGTACTAGGGCTTACATTCATTCAGTATCACTTAATTTGAACTTATACAATCTCCCAATTCTTGCTAGAGGAGTATTTTGGGCAGTGATAAATTGCTCTGGGATTTTTCATAGATTTCTTTATCAGAAGCCATCTTTTTAAAATGGCTTTGGCATTTGCAACTTACCTTCTTTTGGCTATTCCACTGGCTGTTCAAAGATAAGAGAGGTGGGGAAATCCTTCCTTTTTTAACTTGTTTGCAGTTGTGAAATCTGCTGTCTTTAAAAATCACCCCGTGTACCCTTTGTCACATGCCTAAGTTGTTTCTTAAACCATATTATGGATGGAATAGGGTCCCTTTAGGTTGTCTCCTTGAGTTTGTAGGCAAAATGGTGGTGAGGGCAAGTAGCCCTTCCAATCTTATTTTTCACTTTGAGGGTTAGGGATGCATCAGATAAATAAGTGGGTCTCTTACTTCATAGGTGTCAGAACACTGGGATTTCCTTCCGTGCCTTTTTTTAGTGTGGCTCAGGTTGATGTATCCCTTCAGATATTGCCCAGCTTTCATTTTGTATTATGTGTGTGTTTTGTGTGCACAGCACAGCCTATGACTCATTTATGACTCCCATTAATTTCCTTTCCAGTCAGTGTGGGCACAAGCAGCCCACTTGCTTTGTCAGCCTTTAAAAAAAAAAGTTAAAGTTTTAATGTTGGTTTGACGTGCTCTTTTGAAAAGGCTGGTGTTTTTTTTTCTGATGTTACTTTCCTCAGAAATTATTTAATTGGAGGCATCGTCTTTTCTTTCTTTACCACTCACATTTTTATTTCACTAACTGCAGTCCTTGAAATTGGGGGGGAGGGGGGGAAGGAATAAAAGCCTGTTGTGCAGCAGAAAATTAAAATATACCCCTGCAATTCAACACCTTGCAATTGAAATATAACCATGGACCTCTGCTAAGTTCTTTGAACCATTGTCAGTAGCATATATTTTTCTCTATATTTTTCAGGTCCTTAGGCCAAAAATGAGCAAGGTTTCATGTCCTATTTAGCAAAATTCTTAATTTTATCCAGCAGTTTTTACATCAGCCTTGGAATTATTCTTCAGTTGTCATAGAGATGGTGTGTGTGTGTGTGTATAACTATTTTTAATGCATGTTTTCTTCCCGCGCCTCTGCGAGGTGGAACATTTATTTCTTTCATCACCATGCTACAGAAGCAGTATGTGAGGATAAATTGAGATGTTCTAACTTCCCAATATATAAATAAAACAGCCAGAAACATTAATCCTATTTTTTTTATACCCATATATAATGAGACGATAGGCTTGAATGGCAAAATTGTTCTACAGTTATATGACAAAAGAGTTTATTTCATATTTAGGATATTAATTTGAGAAGCTTAGATGTGGGCATATTCAAACCTGGCAGGAAATGGTATGATTGTCTCGGGATGATTCTAGGTATAGGATGTAAGTTCTCATGAACTTTGCTTACTTCTAGAAAATGGAATCAGGAGGGCAAATGTATCTTTATAGCACTCTTGAGTTTCATTAAGAGAGATATTACTTGGCTTCAGAATAGAAATAATTCTGCCTCGAGAATTCTTCTGCACTGCTGGGGGGGGGGGGAGAGAAGCATGCATATTAGCATAGCAAACACACCAAATTTGTCTACTTATTTCAAAGCAAACACTGTCTAAATGATATGTGATACATTGGAGACAATTTGATGAAAGAAGTTAGATAAAAGAAATATTTCCAATTGAGTGTCCTTTAGCTGTGATATAATGATTTAGGTTATTTTAAATCACTTTTTAAAACAAATCATAATTCTCCATAAGAACAAGATATAAGTTTTAAAAATGATTCATGAAACCATCCGGCATTGCCTCCCCCCCCCTTTTTTTTTTTCTTATAGGACATCTTTACATAATTTTGGAAGCAGTATTACTGATTTGGGACAAACGGTAGCTAAGGCAGTTGTTGAATCCTGTGTACATTAGTCATGGAAGATCAGTCATGGAAGAATATTAGCTTATCGAATAGCAACTTCGTATGTAACTTCAGTTTATTAATTATTTGATATCTTTGCCCTTGCCAATCACAGGATTAATGTGAGCAATACAGTTCTTATCATGCATGTTGATTGATTATGGCATATTGTCTTATGATTGGCTGAAATAGGAATATTATCTATTCTTAGCTCATAGTTAAACTAGTTAAGTCATTTGAGGATTTTTTAAAGCTCAGCCTTAGGTTTCCAAGATATTCCCATATTGTTTTGTTGATTGAATAGTAATGACTTGTCACATCTAGAGAGAGAAGGAAAAAAATCTTAAACGTTTTTAATGATATAATCTGTTTTTCACACTAGCACATTGGGAGATCTTAGTTTCCTTTCTTGTCTTATTCAGTAAAATGCTGACAATTTTTCCAATACCTGAAATATAATTTTGTCACTTACAGTCTGTACTGCAAATAATCTACCAAACTTTCCACAGTTTTGCACTATTGTTAGGATCTATTTATATGTCTGACAGTGTTTTTCCCCCAAGAGAACAGAAGAATGTAACAGACTCTGCATATAGATATAAGTTCAAATTCAGTTCATCTATTTATATGGCCTTTGAAAAAAAAAAGCTTTTTCCAAAATAACCACAATTATGCATCTTGCTGGATATAGGAACTGCAACAACAATTTGCTTGCTATTGCCATCTCCTTTTGTTTGTGATAGTCTTTGTACTGTTACGGGGACTTGAATTTCATCGTTTTATATTTAGGAATGTTATATGCTATCAAAACTATCAATACAGTATTCCCATTAACACATTAAGAATAAGAGTATAATTTTAATTATGTACATGTGCTGATCCATACAAGTTTAATCCCGGATTTCAGTTTCCATGAAGTCATACTAAAATCTTTTAAAACATGTCTTTTGCTACCCATCTTTTTCTGATATGAGCGCTTAACTTGACCTATGACCACATTTATGTTCCTAAACAAGATATTTGTTAAGTGAATTTTGTTCCACTTTACCACTTTTCTTGCCACCGTTGTTAACTGCATCACTGCAGGTTGGTAAAATGGTTGTTAAATGGATCTGGCTTCCCCCATTGACTTTGTCAGAAAGTGACAAAAGATGATCACATGATCCCAGAACACTGCGACCGTCATAAATATGAGCCAGTTGCTAAGCATCTGAATTTTGATCACTTGACCATGGAGATGCTGTAATAGTTGTAAATGTGAAAAATGGTGACAGGTCACTTTTTTTCAATGTTATAAAATTGAACTGTCACTAAACAGATGGTTGTAAGTCGAGGACTATCTGTATGCATTTTTGTTGCAATTTGTAAACAGCACTGCTTCCTCAAGAATTATTTTAAAAAATACTTTAAAAGCACCAATTAAATATCCCTCCAGAGAAGGAATCCAAGTATTAATTACTTAGTATGGAACTTACAAATGACTAGAGGAAAGAGGGAAAAAATTGGAAAGCAATAAAGGGAAGAAAAAAGATTAAGAGACCAGAAAATAAATATAAAACCAAGAGAGAAAAATATAAGATATATTGTATATAAAAATAGTATGAAATATGATCAGATGTATTAAAAAGATGCATTGTATGGAATTAAGAGAGATAGAAGATTTGTGTGTGTGTGTGTGTATATATACACACATAGATGCATAAGGCATATATGTATAGATAAAAGAAACATAATGGATATTTTAAAGATGTAGAAGGGTTGCAAAGACAATATAAATGTATTGTAAAAATAATAAAAAATATCCCTCCAGAGAAAATAATTAATTTGAATAATGTATTAATATAATTTTTCATGGGACTGAACATTGGTTTTCTCGGCCTCAAATGCTATAATTTAAATGTGCGTGAATATTTGAGGACATGGATGAATTGTCCTGACTGGTCAGCCTATTAGCCAAGCTTCCTGGTGGTTAGTTGGTTTTTTTTTAAGCATATACTGTATATATTGTGGCTGCTGCAAGAATTTGCTGGATAACTGTGAAAGGGATCTTGGAGCCCTAGTGGACAACCATTTAAATAAGAGCCAGCAGTGTGCAGCAGCTGCCAAAAAAGCCAACACAGTTCTAGGCTGCATAAACAGAGGGATTGAATCAAGATCACGTGAAATGTTAATACCACTTTATAATGCCTTGGTAAGGCCACACTTGGAATCCTGCATTCAGTTTTGGTCGCCACGATGTAAAAAAGATGTGGAGACTCTAGAAAGAGTGCAGAGAAGAGCAACAGAAATGATTAGGGGACTGGAGACTAAAACATATGAAGAACGGTGGCAGGAACTGGGTATGCCTAGTTTAATGAAAAGAAGGACTAGAGGAAACATGATAGCAGTATTCCAATATCTCAGGGGTTGCCACAAAGAAGAGGGACTCAAGCTATTCTCCAAAGCACCTGAGAGCAGGACAAGAAGCAATGGGTGGAAACTAATCAAGGAGAGAAGTAACTTAGAACTGAGGAGAAATTTCCTGACAGTTAGAACAATTAAGCTTGCCTCCAGAAATTGTGAATGCCCCAACACTGGAAGCCTTTAAGAAGATGTTGGATAGCCATTTGTCTAAAATGGTATAGAGTTTCCTTCCTAGGCAGTGGGTTGGACTAGAAAACCTCCAAGGTCCCTTCCAACTCTGCTATTGTATTGTAATTCCAAAGGCGCACAGAACACTGTTATGGACATTACTATATGATTTCCTAAAAAGCTAAAATGAATTCTCAGCCACTATTCTTTAGTAAGCACAACAGACAAACAGGAACAGAGGAGTTTAGCCAGAGAGTTTTAAGAGGGTGGAAATGCAGTTGACCTCAGATCCTGTTAAAAGACGGGATGTTCGTGGAACAGCCGTGGTGACTTGTCAGGTGTTTGTTGTGTTTGTCTTCTTACCAGAAAGGTTTGCTAATTGGACTTACTGCAAGTACAAGCTTGTTTCCGTGCTGGAGAAAAAAAAATCAATGGCTGGAGGCTAGCTTTTCTTAAGATTCATCAGGGAAGGTGATGACCATACACTTTTCACACACAAAGTTTTCTAGGAAGGCCAGCAAATGAAATCTCTAAGGAGGACAGAGTACAAGAACTTAGCTGAGTGCAAATGATAGGACATGCTATTAGAAGATGAGTACTTGGGAATCTGTAACCCCCACTCAAAAACAAACAAACAACCCACCCAGGAAGACATTTGAAATTGATTTGAAGATCTTGACATGGAAGGGGTGGTGCTCCAGTCATCTGAGATCCCATCCTTTCCAGAACAGTGGAAAAGACTTTCAGCTCTGCAGAGATCAATAAAGCAGACCCTTTCCACTTAGAAGAGTGGTGGTAATAGAAGGTGGCAGAGGGGCAAGAATAGTTCTGTTTGGATAAATAAATAAGAACTTTTATTATGAGGAGTTTCCTGTCTTGCACTGCCATATATCTAGGGGTGTCAAACTCGATTTAATTGAGGGCTGGATCAGGTTTACCTGGGTGGGGGGAGCTAGTGTGGCCTGTTTGAAGTCACTCATGTCAGGGGCATCTGTGGCAGCCTGAGTGCTCTGCCAGCGAAAGCAGGCTCCCGAGCTCCGTTTCCAGCTGCAATGGCCTCCTGCAACCCTCTGCCAGCGAAACAGAGCTCAGGAGGGCTGCGTGCATAAGTGACTGGGAGGGGTGCTGTAGGAGAAACATAGGATTTTTTTCTTTGCAGCCCCAACTGATTGAGACATTTTTCAGTTCACCCCTTCCTTCCAAATTTGGTTCAGTTCTGTTTTTGAAGAGTTATTATGTTGATGAGCAGATAGATAGTCTTGATTCTCTTTATTTAATCTCTTTCCAACATTTGATTGGATGGGAAGAAATGCAAATTATACATAAATCCTGCTGGAAAAATGAATTTACTGTGTTCATTGTCCCCCGAGTATCATTTCCAAGAATGAAATTATAGTCTCCTCTGCATCATCATTACCTGTGGATAGCTTTGTGAGTTGGAAAGTGTCCTGGGATTTTGTTTACCGCTGTAGGCAAATCTAAGTCTTCAAACAAAAAAGAAGAGAAAGAACAATGACTTAATTTGGAAAGAAAGCTGTTTCCTCCCCCACCCTTGTTAACAAAAGTAGCATTACTACACGATTGTAAACAAGCTACCTTTAATGGTTTTGTGATAGAAAAAGCTCTTACTAAACTACTAAAGCATTTGCATTAGCTACTTATCAGGGAATCAATCAATAAAGGAAAGATGGCTTAATTAAGTTTGATAGATAGTCCAAAACCATATAGAAAGACAGAACTTCTTTATGTTTAGGCCATGATTGGTGAAAATAAATGATTGCTGAATGAAGTTTAAAATGCATTTTAGATATTGAAAGATGAATCTGGAAGGGAAGGAGTGAAGTCCAACTTTCCTAGGGGAAAAGATAGGGCTTACGGTTTCTTTCTGTCATGTGGAGGAAATCCTGTCCCTTTTAGTCTCATGGAATTACTTCAACTGTTGTTAAAGTTCTTTATTGAATAATTCACTTTAGCTACAAAGAAACAGAGAAAATAGAACATTGTACCTCAATAAATATAGTAAAGTAGTTAATGGTTTGACTTTTGACTGCCCTGTTCATCTAAGATGGGAATATTAGGTTCATCCTTTGGTGACTAGAAATGTACTTCGGGGTAACTTTACCCACAATTCTTGGACAACAACAAAAATGACATACAATGGCATTATTCCCAGGAAAAGTCAGTGGAAATTAAAAGTATCTTCTACGAAACTGTGTGCTTGAAGGCCATGTTTGTAGAGTTGTTTATTTTATTTGTATCCTGCCTTTATTTATTTTATAAATAAGATGGCAAACATAGCCAGCACACCTTCTTCATCCTATTTTCTGCACAACAACCCTGTGAAATGGTTTAGGCTGAGAGAGAGAGTTGTTGTTGTTGTGTCGAAAATACTAAGGCACTTGCTGGTTGGAAAGGAGTAGCCAGGGCATCACTTCCTCAGGGGACGCCCAGTTTAGCAATAGCAATAGCAGTTAGACTTATATACCGCTTCATAGGGCTTTCAGCCCTCTCTAAGCGGTTTACAGAGTCAGCATATTGCCCCCAACAACAATCCGGGTCCTCATTTTACCCACCTCGGAAGGATGGAAGGCTGAGTCAACCCTGAGCCGGTGAGATTTGAACAGCTGAACTGCAGAACTGCAGTCAGCTGAAGTAGCCTGCAGTGCTGCATTTAACCACTGCTCTTTTGAAGCTAGAAAGAGAGTGGCTGGCCTAAAATCACCCATCTGACTTTCATGGCCTCAATGAGCGTAGTTGGTTCTGCCTAGATTCTTTCTTTATTGGAACTATTGATATAGCCACCCTCCATTAAAATGTGGATCACCTTATCTAGTTCATCCAAAATCTGCCATGAGACATTGATGTGGGGAGCTTAGACCTTGGCTCATTTTACTTGGGCCATGAAAGACATTTTTCTTTTTAAAAAAGACACTTGCTATGCTGAAGAAGTTATACAACCATGGTTAATGTTAGTTAAATATATGAAGACCGCCAATTTTTCTGTTTGATTATAAATTTTAACTTATATTGAACTATGTGGGAATAATAGCTGAGAATGAATGAAGAAAAGCTGTGGTGGGTATTGTGGTCTCTATACATGTAACTGCATTTAATTGTATTTATCTCCATTCCTAGCTTTTATCTTTTATCCATCCATTTTTTAATTTTTTTGTTATAATACCCTTCATTTCTTAAGCATGATAGACATCACATATTATCTCAGATCAGGAGCCTTCTTTCAATATTGGGAGTAAAAGAAGTTCATTTCCTATCTGGAGAATCACTGAGCAGGGAGAACTACAACCATATCAATATGAGAAGTCATACATGATTAACATAACAAATACATCTCTAACTGCTGACAATAGACATGAATATTATATTACACGATCTTATCCTTGTAAGAATACAAATCCTAGTAACAACAGTGACGTTACTGGAGCTTTTGGCTCTCAGGCTACCCTTGCAAAATGGAATTGATGCCTGCAAAATATATTTTAAAATATCTACAAAGGAGATTTGGAAATGTTAGAGTATAATTTTTGAAAGACTCAAAGGATGCATACTTTAGCAGAAGGGCCAGTCTGTGGCTTCACGTAGTAGGTTCAGGTTTCCCCTGGATTTACAGGTGGTGACAATGGCTTTTTCTATACTTGATTCAGTAAAGATTGGGAGCAGCTGGTAAATAAAGGATGGTCTTTAAAGTGATCTGGAAACTTCAGCTGGTGTAGATTGTGGCTATTAGAAAATTCATGGCACTGATGTGATCAATTCATGTGATATCTACATTATGCCAGCTGGACTGATTTTAAATTAAGTTCTTTGCAGGATGTCTGCCATTCACCTCATGTATGATTTTTGAGAAAGGTTAGTTAAGTCTTTTCACCAGTGGTTTTATGAATAAGTTATCTTCTGTTGCCAATGAATCTCATCATTATAATTTGTTAGGAACAGTCTGACTATATTCTGATAGTTAGAATATAGCTTTTAATGCTTTTAATGAAACTGTATAATATGCTAGTATTAGCTAAATGCTGAACTTGGATGTTGCTTGTAGTTACTGGTGTCTTTTAAAAAAATATTATACTCTTTTATTATTGCATGAACTTTTATTTTGGAAATTGCCTTAAGGTACCTTTGGCCTTAGAGAAATCTTAGGATGCTTTTAATAATAATTAAATGTATTAACTTTTTAAAACATTAATATTGTTGGTTTAGCGTAGTCCATTGACTTTTAAGCTAAGTTTGAAATACATTTTAAATCTTTCTCTGCATTAATGCTAGAATATTAAATGATATTCCTACTTGCCATTGTTCAGTTTGGAGCAATATATATTTGAAGTCTCTGTGCAGTGTGAAAACTCCATAAACTTCACTGTATTTGATTCCTCTTTAAAGGGCAACACTTAGGGGTTGTACAAAACATTCTGTGCAAAAAATGTTCCATACATAGAATGGCTACTTTTGAATTGTCCATGCTTGGAATGAAATGAGGCTGCTTTGTTCCTAGCAGAAATGACTTGGAAGGAGGGAGGGAAAAAAAACTCCTAAGGACATTGGCAGCTGGGAGGGAGGGAGCAGACTGGTAGAAGATACACTGTGAGGGGAGGAAGCTTTTGCAGTTCATTTAGACTTATATATGGCTTCACAGGGCTTTACACTCTTCTCTAAGAGGGTTAAAGAGTCAGCATATGTCCCCAATAACCTTGGTCCTTTATCAACCTTGGAAGGCTGAGTCTTGAGCCGGCCAGGATTGAACTCCTGGCAGTGGAATGCACTGTTAGCTTGCAATACTGCATTCTAACCACTGCGCCATCACAGCTCTACTACTCCCTACTCACCTTGTCCGGATTTTATTTTATCTGAAAATTTGAACAAGGAAAGCATTTTAAGTTTTAGTTCTACTGAACTGTCGCTGACCTAAACAGTTTGGCATACCCCTAGACAGTTGTTCAAATGTAATAAACTTGGTAAGAATATTAAATAAATGATTATTTAGGTTAATTAAAACATAATGGCAACTCTCTTACCATGTATTTAAAGGAAATCTTTTCTTGAAGTAGGTGAAAATAAAATTAAAATGATTTCAATGGCTTGTTAAGATACAAAGGGTATGAAAAATAAGATACAGTTCTTAACACCATTGCTTTCAGAATTGGCAAGCCACATGGATTCTAAGCAAAAGAATATAAAATTGTGTGTGTGCATTGTTTCTTGTTGACTAGAGCAGATGTAGGTAATATTTTTGGTTCACCAGGTACAATTTGCCATTTGGAGAGCAATGATTGAGAGTTTTACATTGTATTGTTTTAGTTCTCCAGGATGGTGTCTACCCTCTGCTTACCTGTTTGTATGTGTGCTGAGGCCACACTTTCCAGGAATGGTTTCATTCACTCACTCACTCACTCACTCACTCACTCACTCACTCACTCACTCACTCACTCACTCACTCATATTCTGCATTTATTATTTAGAATGTTTATGGAGCCTGGATAGATTAAAAGAAACAGTAAATAAACATTGTGGTAGTGGCTGGAATAGTTGACAAGCTAGTCTTGGCACAGGGCACCATTAGTAAAAAGAAAACTGATTTTCAGATTTGAAGATGCTGAAGTTCCTGTAACCATCCTGATCACAAAAAAATGCAAGCAAAGTTAAACTTTCCATGTATTGTGCTGTGATCTTTCGAAGGTTACTGTTCCAACAATTAAATGTAATCATCCAGAACAATTTTGAACAGTTCTGATAGTTTAATAATGTAAGACCATACTCCTCTTTTTTTTTTTTAATGAACCTATGCGATTAAGTTAATGCTAGCATTTTGAAGATTTTTGTGCATGTACACATATGACAGGTTTTGAACAACTGGAGCTATAAAGCTGATGAAACTGTTCTGTACTGGTAATCCTGGACTTGCATTTATTTACCAACCATCCAAACTTATAACATCACTGAAAAAAGTGACCTGTTCCCACATTTAGGATTGTGACAGCATCCCCATAGTCACATGATCAAAATTTGGTGCTTGGCAACTAACATGTATTTGTGGCGGTGATTTGTGACCTTCCCAGCTGGCCTCCGACAAGCCAAGTCATTGGTAGAAGCTGGATTCCTTTAATAACTGCAGTGATATGCTTAAATATGGCCAAAAGAAGTGTGCAAAATTGGGCATGATTCGCTTAACAAATGCCTTTCTTAGCAGTGGAATTTCTGGTTCCAGTTGTGGTCATAAGTTGAAGACTACCCGGAATACCAATAAAATAATAATAATCTTAGTGTCATAACTGTAGCCATTGCTGTTTTCCAAGTGTAACGAACTTTAATTGAAGGCTAAAAAGGCAAAGGTTTCCCTCACACATATGTGCTAGTCATTCCTGACTCTAGGGGACGGTGCTCATCTCCGTTTCAGAGCCAAAGAGCCAGCGCTGGCTGAAGAAGTCTCTGTCGTCATGTGCCAAAGGCGCATGGAACAGTGTTACCTGCCCACCAAAGGTGGTCCCTGTTTTTCTACTTGCATTTTTGTGTGCTTTCGAACTGCTAGGTTGGCAGAAGCTGGGACAAGTAATGGGAGCTCACTCGGTTATGCGGTGCTAGGGATTTGAACTGCTAAACTGCCAACCTTTCTGATTGACAACCTCAGCGTCTTAGCCACTGAGCCATTGTGTCCCTGATCATTGAAGGCTACCCATGTGAAATATCATATAGCCCGATCAATAAAATCAATCCCCGTGAATAAATCAAACAGTGCTTCGATGGCATGTAATGGTTTTGTGTTGTTGAACATTATCAAATGCTGGCTTGGTTGGGCATGCATGTAGAAGAGAGGGCCTTTTTCGGTAATTAAGGCAGTAGGTGAAAATTCCATCTGTTGTTTACTTTAGACACTTTAATTACAGATGAAAGCAGATCCCCTTGGAGATGTTACAAAGGCACCTAATATCTCTGTTGTTGTGCTTATAGAAGTAGCTTGTCAAGTTGCCCCAGCAACTTTGAAATGCAACTCATGTGAAAGCAGCAGCAGCAGCAGTAGTCATTCTACCAGAAGAGATCAGTTGACACAGATCCTCCCCATTTAGCTACTAACATTCGTTTTTGTACCACCTTTCTTTTGGAATCCATTAAAAGGGTACACAAAAATAGTCACACAGTGGAATAGAAACAAGAATTAATGAAGCCATTTAACAGAGAAGGATACTGTTGAATAATTATTTTTCTTTAGAAAAACAGAAGAGTTCACCCTCTACCGCTGCTAATTTAATAATCACATTTTCCCAGGTGCCTGAACTTTTATTTCAAGGACTACTTTAAATGCAACTGGTTGCTGCTCTTTGAATTATTTTACAATCTGCTTTGATATCATGTACATTTTGTTCTGTTAGCGCTACAAAAGGAGCTCGGTGTTTGCTTTTTGAAGCATTTTTGAGATTATTTTTTTAATTTCATATCCACTTATATAGTCAGGGGAACAAACTACTTTTGGTCTTCCAGTAAGTAGAACACGGGTGACACACCATCATTGTAAATCTGCGTTGCTTGAGGCTAGGTGGTATGAAGGAGATTTTTTTACATACAACTTCAGGCTCTTTTCAAGGCATTCAGTAATCTGGGGAAGGGATTCTGAAACAAACACGTCTGGAAGGAACCAGGTTTGGGAAGGCAATTCTTAGTTATACCCATCAAAGTCTTCCGTGACAGTAAACTGAATTGTAAACACATTGATTTTCTTTGAGAAAAGTGCATATGATTCTGGAAGGGAACATTGTTTGCTTTGGCACACTTCATTTGAAGATATAGGGAGAGAACAAATGGACTGTTTGAATTTAGACACTCAGCTCAGTGTTGTGGAATCAATGCAATAAACTCAACATTCCACAGAGAACTGATCCTGGTAAACTTTTAATAAGGATTCTGCCAACTGTGCTTGAAATATGCAGTGTAGGGATAATCATTGCCTTGATGCGGAATACCATTCAATAGTTGAATTTTTTTTTCTGAAAAGAGTAAGACAAGAGCCAAGAAGGCAACTGAGATAGGCCGCCTCTGAGGCGGTCACCATGTTGCAGTGCTGGTTAGAAACTGGGCTATGGGTTGAATTCAGACGCATGAACTTTAGTGAAACAAACTGGCTTTTATCTGTTCTTTTAATAAACAGTTATTTTCTATATCTTACAGCTGGTATTTGGTAAAATGCAAATTTATTTTTGTCTAATCTATTAAATGAATACCGACAGTTTTTAATTGGCTGGCTGTTCTGTTAAATTATTTTATTTGTGTTTAGTCAATACCTGCTAATCTGTCAACTGGATTCCCTCTCCCCCCCCTTTTTTGCTTTTTTCATTGCTCTGATACATAGAGCTGCTTCGGCTGTCGATCGCATCTATTATTTGACTCCAACTAATAATTCCCCCCCCCTGTGGTTTTTATGAAATACGTTATAAAATAGTTGGAGATACTTTCTGACACTTTTAATTTTCTTACTATTTCTATTGATCTTTCCAGTTTAGCGAAATGTAAACATAAGAAAAAGAATAATCTGAAAGGCAGAACATCATAAAATGCATGACACTAGATTCAAACACATATTAATGTCACATCAAACTGTGGATAGTACGGTAGGTTTGTGGCTTTGTAGACAATGAACACAAGTACCACAGTGAGGTAGAATCTGAAGAGGTTTGTTAAACAACACAAAGCTAAAGTGCAACAATTTGAACTGCAAAGCATAAGGTAGGCAGGAAACATTCACAGTCAAGGCAACAAACAGGAAATAGCAACATTCACTAGAGGAATGTGAACACAGAGCAGAATCTCATGTTCTTTTAGATGTTGGAGACCCATCAATAATAAGAGTGAATGTTCCCCAGATAATACTGGCTGGTATACAGTAGTTTTCTGGGGAATACGGTCTATATTGTAGCTGATCCCTAAGAAGGTTTTCCAAACACGTCTAGTATATTGCTGCTATTAGTCATATTTCTGCTTAAGCACACTCATTATTTATATGTCTTGCCTAACAGCTGTCAAAAGTTCTGTGGGACAATATCAGCAAATCTTTCCAGCAACAGGTGGTTGACCTTGAAGGGATAAACCTCCTCAGCTATACCGCATTAGAAGATAAGAACACAGCTGGGAATGGGGAAAGACTGGGAAAACGGAGAGACTTGCTTTAAAATCTAAGGCCTTATTAAGCAATGCTCTACACATCAATATAAGAGTCATTTTCTTTTTTTCTACAAGAAAACACAGAGGATGAGGGAGCATGCCTCTTTGCCATTATAATAGTCTTCTGCACTGTGATTTAAAGCTTTTTGGATTACCCATCAATTATCTCAAATACTGTTGGGCCTCCTAAAAGATGTAGTTGAATACTCTTCCCTCAATAGCCTTGAAGGCAGGTGTAATAATACATCATCCCTTCCAGATACCTTGCTCATTGTAGATTAGGGGAGGTAAAGTCAACACATGGTCTTATGACACTAGTTCTGTACCAGTTGTTTAATAACATTCCTTGAGTCCCTATCTAAAAAAATACCAAATGTGATATTTGGGGATCAGATAGAAATATAATAATTATATGCCGATAGTTCTTGACTTACAACAACCACAATTGAGCCCAAAATTTCTATTGCTAAGCCACACAGTTATTAAGTGAGTTTTGCCTCATTTTACAACTTTTCTTGCCACAGTAGTTAAGTAATTTGCTGCAGTTGTAAAGTCAGTAACATGAGTGTTAAGTGAATCTGGCTTCCCCATTGACTTTGCTTGTCAGAAACTCACAAAAGATGATCATGTGACCCTGGAAGACTGTAACCATCACAAATACATGCCACTTGCCAAATATTTAGATTTTGGTCATATGATCATGGGGATGCTGCAATGGTTGTGAGTGTGAAAAAGTCACATCACTTTTTTCGTTAAAGTTGTAACGTCAAATGATCACTAAAAGAATGGTTTAAGTTAAGAACTACCTGTACGCAATGGCAAAATATTGTCTTATAGCAAGTAAGACATAAGAAAATTTTGGTATCTCACAGTCTGTTTGCTCTTTATCAGCTTATTTGTTGGCTATGTTGGTTGAATAACCAAGGCTATCCATCATTTTTACTTTTCAAGCCTTTCTATTTCCTTTCAAACTGTTTAGAAGGCTCCCATCTCCTCTTTCTACTTATTTGCTGAATATATGTAACTTTCAGTATTTAAAGTAAGCCCCAAACTTATTGAACAACCCCTTTTAAACATGAGTGGATCACCCAAAAACAATGTATTTGTCATTCTGACCCCTTTCCCCCCTATTTCATTATGTTTGATGTGACTGGTGTGATTTTTCCCCCATTTCCATACACTTTTCATTCTTGTCTTCTCTCTGAAAGAAGGATGCAGAATTTATCTCCCCCTCCTTGATTTAAAAGGTTTTGGTAGACAGACAGACAGACAGACAGACAGACAGACACACACACAGAGTTTTCCCTCCATTCCTTTGAATTTGACATTGTTTTGTTTTCAGATGAAAGGATGGGGTGGGGTGGAGTAAGCTGGAATAATGTTGATATGCTTGTATTTTACTGCTTGGTAGAAACTGGGAGATCTCCCAGATAGCTTTTGTTATGCACTATTCTCACACCCCCCCCCCTCCACAGATTATTGAGGTAAAATATGTGAAAGAGATAAAGTGATAGTCTGTTCAAGATTTGGGGTGGCATAAGATATTTGGAACTAAGGCCTGCAGAAAAGGTAGAGTTCTGGAGAACAAATACCTTGATCATTCAAGAGCATTCATTTTAAAGACTGCCACTTTGATTTTTTAAATGATAATGCTGATGTTTTAGAGATAAACATGTAATAGTGTTGATTTAATTGTGCTAAAAGCTAGACATGATAACACAACTCCATTAAATCAGAATAGTATTTTGGTTGATTAAAGCTGAGATTTCATTGTCTAAGAAGTGAATCAATGATGACTTGTAGCTCTTTTCTTCATGATAAAGATGGAAATGTGAGTGGTTTGTTGTTCTTGATCTTAAATCTAATTTATGATATGCTGTTATCCTCTTTACTGAGAAATTTAACTCAATCTGGGGGTTTCGTTAATTCATCTTTGGTGGCAAAAATGAGGTTTTCTTCTTCTCTCTCTTGATGTGTGTGTGTGTGTGTGTGTGTGTGTGTGTGTGTGTGTGTGGAAAACTGTGTAGCCCTCTTTTAAAAAGAAAGAACAGGTACATTTTGTGCTTATTAAGCTGAACAAAATAAAATTGTGTTGGTTAATAAAGTAAGTTCCAGTGACAGTTCTATATTTTTTTTTCTTCCAGTAGAACTTGCAAGGACTTACTTGCAGACATGGCTTATCTCCTTGGAAACAAATGGAGATTATTATAAAATAAGAGAGTTAAAAGACTTGGGTAGTTACCTTGTCTTCTGGCCATCATCTCAGATGCTGAATTTCCCGCTGAATATACAGTTATCTGCAGTTTTTGAAATAATCAGTATTGCTTAGATCTAGGATAGGAAATTGTGATCAAAAGTGACCCTATCTGGGAAAAACATTCAAGGAAGAAACTCTCCTTTGTTTTAGTGCAAATTGCTGGTATCAAATGTATTCTTCTGACATTAATAGTCCAATAACAAGTTTAACGAAAGATTTCTGAGAATAAAAGATACAACTGGTGTAAAGAACACTTAAGTTGTATAATCCCACACACAATTAAAACATTTATGTTCAGATTTATCTGTAATGATATGCAAGGATTGCTGATCTGTTTTCTATTCCCCTGCCCCCTTCAGAGAGGGTGTTTTCGAATACATGTCGTACAGAGATGCAATATTTTCAGGAATTTGGGGGGCTGAAAAAAAAATCAAAATACAGGATAGCTGTAATTAGTGCTGTCTCCTATTGTCTTGTGTGAGCGCTTCTATGTTTTACAGGAGACAATAATTGTTGAAAGTAAAATACTTAGCCAGTGATAAATGATTAACAGCAGAGATAGTAAATTACAACTTGTTTGAAACATCAAATTTTGGGATAGATGGGGTGGATGGGTAAAATAGGTTGATTAACATTGGCATTTCCATTAGTGCTGTATACCTTAGAAGTGAATCAGCAATGCGTTGTACCTTTTAGTATTCTTCATGATAAGGACGATCAAAATTTCCACGTGTGTTTATTCCCTGATTTTCTTCCATCTGATCCCGAAATGCAGTGGATTTATGTCGTTAGCGAAAGAGCTCATGTTTCATCTTGCTGAATAAGTATTTGTTTTAGAATGAATTGCTGCATTTCTCAGAGAGAACGAATGGGCTTTCTTTCTTTTAAAGCACCGGGTGTTGGGTGACAACAGGATGTCGTGATTGCTGCAATCTGGCGGCAGCCGACTCTGTCATGATCGCAGCATCTGGTAGCTTTTTGATTTGTTGACACAGATCCCTGTTCTCTATGGTGCTTGCACTCTTGCTGTCTCCTCTTTTGACTTCTCTGTGTTCTATTTTTAAACCCTGCTGGGTACTCTGTATTGCGGTATTTTTCTTCCTGAATTATTTATCATTGTTTGGAACTGAATGGAGCAGCATGATCTCCACCTCACCCTCCATCCTCAAACCCCCCCCCCCCCCGCTTTACTTGCTCATTAGAGCCCACAGGTCTGTCTTGAGCTCTTGACAGATTTGGTTCATGTCAAATTCTGCCAGCTTCAGGAAAAGGAGAAAGAAGGGTGGATAGTCCTGCCTGTGATAATGCACACACTTGCGCCCCCTCCTCCTCCTCCTCCCAATGGGTGCATGTGCTATAACCTGATTTAGAATGGTCAAAGTCAAGGGTCCTCAAACTTTTTAAGTAAAGGTAAAGGTTCCCTTGCACATGCGTACTAGTCGTTTCCAGCTCTAGGGGTGCTATTCATCTCCGCTTCTAAGCCGAAGAGCCAGCGCTGTCCGAAGACGTCTCCGTGGTCATGTGGCCGGAATGACTAAATGCCGAAGGGGCACTGAACACTGTTACCTTCCCACCAAAGTGGTCCCTATTTTTCTACTTGAATTTTTTACTTGCTTTCAAACTGCTAGGTTGGCAGAAGCTGGGACAAAGAATGGGAGCTCACTCCATTAGGCAGTGCTAGGGATTTGAACTGCTGACCTTCTGATCGACAAACTCAGTGTCTTAGCCACTGAGCCACTGTGTCCCTCTTTTTAAACTTTTTAAACAGTCCTTCAGACAGTTGGGGTGGGTGGGTGTGGCTAGGTAGTCATGTGACTGTGTGGGCATGGCCAATTTAGCAGTCCATTAAATAATACACACAAATTAAACTTTAATTTGTTTTGCTCCTGGGGGTGTTTTATTTGCTTTTCTTTGCATGTTGCTCTTTTGGTTGACTTTTCTTTTTACTAGATCATTTTTTAAAGTTGTTTAAGAGTCTAGTGGTCCACTTCAGGAAAATCATTTTTGCAGCAATTCTTCTCAGTCTCAAGGAGCTTACAATCAACAAGTAGAACAAACCAGGGAAGGCATTGCCTCTCCTTTATTTGGGTGGATGGGAGGCAAAGGACTCCGCCCAAGAGCTGGGCCTTCTTAGAGAGGCAAAGGAGCAGGTTTATGTCTATTCCAGAACCTGGAAACAGGTACCCCTCAACCGCAACCTCCTGCATATTTGGGACTGTTCTCCAGCCAAGTCCCCCAACCAGCACAGGCTCCTTTTGCTCTCTCTCCACTGCTGCTCAGTGCCAGAACAGACAAGAAGGAAAAGGGGTGCTTCTCCTCTGGGCTTGATTCCTCTGCCCCCTCCCCAATAGCTCCCTTGCCAAGATAACATGTTTCATTGTGGCTGAAGCAGTAGCCACGAGACCCAAGCAAGCCCCTTCTGGCACAAGGGCCTCCTCTGCCTTCCTGGGCTGAGCTAGACTACCAAGTATAGTAACCTGCCTGCCCCCTTAATTGGTGGGGGAAGGGAAAATGAGGAATTACTAGACTGGCCTGCCTTCCCAGAAAGCGCTCCCTCTCCCCCCCCCTCCCCAACCCAAATTTGGTTATTGAAATTAAGGCTGGCTTTCGCTCAGCCCCGCTCTTGATCAGGGAGCCCATAGTCTCAATCTGAAACCTACGAAGAGGGATGGGGAGTACGGGAGACGTGCTCGCATATTCCAATTAAGAAAACTTAAAATGCTTTTTCAGAATGCTGCGCCAAAACCCTTTTCTTGGGTGGGAAGGAGGAAAACCACCCTTAGTGCAGGGCTCCTGCTCTCGCTGTCACCATGTAAGCCTGTCCACAGCAGAGGTGACATCCACAGGGCTCTGAGGTTGGGGGTTTCCTACCAGTGATGTTGCATCGCTGCTGCCTGACAGGTGAAGTAGGAGCGATGGACCCTCTTTATTGTGAGGGCCTCCTGGAAGGTATTTGGACACTTCAGATCCTCCTCCACGCGCTCCCCGGTGGCAGATATTAAACTCTGCCTGCCCTACCAGAATTGGGCAGCGAAGGGTGAGCGTCCCAAGCGGAAAGCAGCAGTGGCAGCATTCGGGGTAGGGGATTCGGCTTATGGGAGGAGCTTCAGGGAAGAGCCGGAGAGTGTTTCGGGAAGCCTCGCTAGCCCCTCCCCTCACTGCCACCACCGTCCTGTCCGAAGAGCTGCCACAAACATCCCAAGCACATCAGGGAGTGGTGGCAGTGGCATTCAGAGTGGACCATAGTTTGAGGACCCCTGGTCAAAGTGCAGATCAGTTGCTCTTGCTTTTGGGGAGAAGTGATTCAAATGTAGCAGGAGAACAAAATATTACTGCTAGGAGTGGGACGAAGGGCTCTGCTAGGAGTGGGACGAAGGGCTCTGCCAGTATTGGGGTTGGTATGTAGATTTCTTTATCTAGAACAGAGGACAGCAGTAAGGGTGCTTATGTTAGTATAATGAACTTCAGTTCCATATTTAGGGCATCAAGAACTGATCAGGGCATCAGCTTATTTGATGGGTAACACCTAGTTTCCTGCCCCGAGAAGAGCCATATTTCTTGTAGAAGACTTAGTGGTATGTCTAGGGGCCCCATCCACCCTTGCCCTTCAAATTTTAAGCTAAGGGTCTGTTTTACACCTGTATATTATAGTGGTCCATCAAATCAAATCTTGTTACATTTGTAATCTTTTCTCTAAAGTTTCCTGTGACCCACTGCAGAATAGATAAGTGTAGTACCTGCTATATTTTCCATGCAATCTACTAGAATCCTTGCCCTGATTCAAACAATAAGGTAGCTTCGTATCCAAAGCAAAGTGCCAACCTCTGGGCTTCATGTACATAGCAACATTAATATATAGAAAAACGGGTGACTGCCTCCCTGCCCACAAAAATGTTAACCAATATTGTCATTTTGTATTTAATCCTGCTCTTTTTCATTGAGCAAAGTCAAGTCTGTTTCATGTTCATCTTAGTTCTTGATGACTTATTATTGGCAATGATAACATGATTCTTCCTGGATATTTATTTAACTTTTAAGTTAAATAAATGACTTTTATTTATTTTAACTTAGAGTCTGGGAGTTCCTGTTGGTCTTTAATTCAAGTACTAACCAAGTCTGATCCTACTTAGCTTTTAAAATCAACTAAGATTGGATACTTGCTGCTATTTTACTGGATACTACAACTAACCTTAAACAATAATTTATTTTCATTAAAGCTCTGTGCTGGGCTTTGCTTTTAATTATGTCTATTTTTTTTACAATTTTAAATAGAATTTATTACAAGGCAATATAATGGTTTAAATTAGCTTTCAATTATATAATATCCTTTATATCTTCATATGTAAATTAGTTTCCTGTCCTTCTCTCTTCCTTTCCTTCCCTCATTTGACAATTTGTTGCTTACATGAAAAAAACCTTTGACTTGCTTCAAAATTTGCCATTAAATACAACTTTGAATGTGACAGAAGGAAAATGCATTATGTTCAAAAGGAGTAATTATATTAGTTGCCTTGAATTACATTCACTTAATCTTAATTAAACTTAGACCTGAGTCAAGTTTGAAGAATGCAGCTGCCTATTGTGCCAAGCAAAGGCAGCCTTGGCCTCCTACAGTAGTAACTTGTGCATCTTTGATCTACTGGGTCAGCTTTCTAAACTGAAAGCCCCATCAGAGAAGAGACAGCCTTTTTCCTTTTGGAAAGTGCCCCTTATCTGAATGGTGACCTTCTATATGAAAATTTAAGTCTTTTCTTCACTGGGGACATTCTGTTTAATGAGCTGCAAATTAAACATTGGCCTGGGATACCATTACTAATACTAATGGCAGTCCATTCCCCTCAGGTTTCAGAAGGCTTCAGAATTCCTCCCTTTCTTTCACATTTCTTCTATATCTTGAAGAAATTTGGAATGGGAAAATAGTATTGTGGACTTGAAACTGGTCTATTGGCACCTGTTCATCTACGTTGTATTGCTTGTACTTTTCCCACAGCTATGCTTTAAAATAAAATTAAAAATGCTAACTCTACCTATTTATTTCAGAGTGCTGGTATTTATCCTGAGTATATAAGTGTTTCATAATAATCTGCCTATAATTAGTTTCTTTGCTGAATTTGGATTTGTGGGTAGCACATCAGCTTATAGGTTATTGGTGTTAGTTGCGTTGGTCCTTAATCCTGGGCAGTTTATTCTCATCTCATGAGTTCAGAGAAAGCATAAGATCTTGCTAGACGCATGATTTCACATTTTATTAAATCCATACTGCACTTTTGGGTCAGTGAGGCATGAGTAAAGTGGTCAGCTTAGGTGATTTTCCATCACCTTCCAATAAAAGAGATGTAAAATCTTCTAGCTTGTCTCAGTAGGCATTTAATTTGGCTACTGTTGCCTACGTTTAGTCGGATTCAATTGTCTTCTGAAACAGAGGAATTTCTGCTGTATTGCTGGCCACACCAGTGGTTAGAGAGAGCAAATTTCCTTTCAGAAACTTATTTTCAAGGCCAAGAAGTGCAGAGAGACCAAACTTAAGACCTAATGGAGCCAAAATTCAGCTTTTGATCCAAAAGCATTGCTCTGAAATATAAAAAAGAGCATGTTGAAACAAGTACAAGTTTATCATAGTTGAGCTTTATAGAACAATTCTTCATGGTTACGAATGAGTCATACAAATTCTCTCTCTCTCGCACACTCTGGTATGATTGTATCTAATGAAGAATTCCCTGTGCTGCGTTTTTAGAATTTCCTTTTGGGGTTGCTCAGTTTTTGACTTTTGCTGCACACCAAAGTCTCACCTTCAAAGAGATGATGGCTTTAAAATATCCGGGAGAATCCTTTCCTGAACGGGAGAACATCTTCCTGAAAACTTACCAATAGAGGGCTAGATTATATCATGGCTTGTGGTACTTTGGATTGTTCCTGGGCCAGTGCCAGCCAGAGGACTGATGAAAATAGTCTGTCCCTACTTCTGGCTGGAAGAATGTCCCAATGGCCCTGAACAGGTGCTTGACTTCTTAGCATACTGGATCGATTTTTATTGTTGTTGCTCAACAGAAAGCTTTTACCAGTGCATGTAATTGATGGGAGTGGAAGAAAAATGAATTAGAGTAGTCAAAGAACTGATTTGGCCTATTGTGAGTTGAATGTCACACATGAAAGCATTTTGCATTTCAAAACAAGAATTGGTGTCATAATTATGCTCTGAACAGAAAGCCTACAATAAGTCCTTCCTCCTGCTTTTTAAAAAAATTGGCATTATGCACCTGATTCATCCTCTACTAGATATCCCAAATCTAGGGCAGAAGTTGTTGCTTGTCAGTTCCTAAACTGGCAAAGTGTTGTTGTTATTATTTTTGCCTGTGACCTAATTTCTGAAGCCTTGTTTTAAATATTTTCCAATGCTGGCAGCACGTCTTCGAAGGTGATTCCAAATTTCATTCCCAACCAGCTCTATAAATATGGATAGTATATTTCATTAATTCACAATAAGTACCACAGAAGTAGCAAGCAATGTGGTTAGCACGTGATTTGCATGTAGGAATAGCTATGGCACAGAATAGGATGGGATTGGGACTTGGGAGATCTTCAATCAGATGCTTGACTGAGGCTGCTTGAATATGGTAAAGGTAAAGGTTCCCCTTCCATCTGTGTGCTGCCAGTGCTGTCTGAAGACATCTCTGTGGTCATGTGGCCGGCATGACTAAATGCTGAAGGTGTACAGAACGCTGTTACCTTCCCACCAAAGATGGTTCCTATTTTTCTACTTGCATTTTTACATGCTTTCAAACTGCTAGGTTGGCAGAAGCTGGGACAAGTAACCGGAGCTCACTCCATTATGCGGCACTAGGGATTTGAACTGCCGATCTTTCTGATCGACAAGCTCAGCATTGGCTCAACAGCCTGTTTTCTATATGTAATGTGTGTTGTCTACATTCTGTTAACCTGGGTTGAATAAGTCATGGTTGATGTTAGATGTTGTTCAGGTAATCATCTACAAAGCTTAAATTGTCTGGTAGCTGGATTTTTGTCCCATCTGTTGAAGTTATTTCACTGTGTATATATCTAGTGAAAGCCATCCCAGAAGCAGAATTTGGTAAACTTTAATGGTGGCTTTGAATACTATGTCTAGGCTTAATGTCTATGGAGATTCTCAGTCATTCAGGTCATGGCTGTCCCAAACGTGCTTTTTCAAGAAGCAACTGGACTTTTTGGGTTTTCTTTGAAGGTGTTTTGCTTCTCATCCAAGAAACTTCTTCAGCCCTGACTGGATGGTGGGGAATGGAGAGATTTATATTCCTTGCAGACAGCTGGTCATTTGTATTTTTTAGAGAGTTGTTCAGGCCACTTAGGAGGTTTGTCTGTGTCCTCAGAGTCACCTGATTTGGGACAACGATGACTAACAATCTCCATAGACATTTAGCTGTGCATTTTGGGATGAACATCCTTCAAATGGTGCGGGAGTATGAATGGATTTCCAGAAAAATTGCAGGCTACAGGAACCATTTGTGCTTCAGTTTGAGATGCAGACAACACAGACTCATCCCCAACAGCCTGCGCCTCTGGTCAACAGTGAAGGGACACAGAGCAGAAAAACTTCCTGCAGAAAGCACAGCTCCACAATACAGTCCTCTCAGCATTTCCAAGAAGGCTCCACATCCATTTGCATTACTCAGGACACAGACAAATATCCAAGTGGCCTCAACGACACTCTAAAAGAATGCAAATGACCAGCCTGTCTACAAGGAATATACATCCTTCTTGGAGGAGAAGTGGTCAAAGAAAAACAAAGTCCAGTTACTTCTTGAAAAAGCACCTTTACGACTAGGCTTACATGAAAGGCATTTTTTTTCCAAATTTAGTTAGATATGAAACTACTAGGTTTAACAGAATAACAGAATTGGAAGGGATCTTGGTGGTCTTCTAGTTCAACTCCCTGCTCAAGCAGGAAATCCTATACCATTTCAGACAAATGGCTGCTGTCAGCCTCTGTTTTGCTGCTTGCTTTTCGGCTGCCATTGAAACGGGGAGGGGGGGCATGTATTTGGGTGTGGGAAATATTCTGTACAGGAGAGACTGTAAGAAGGGAGTTGTTCTCACCATCTATTGCGCATGTAGCGGGGAGAGGAGTTCCCCGCCAAGGCCAACTGTCCAGCATACCAACCTGATGATGATTTTTGCAGATGTCTCCCACATGACACCTGTGGAGTAATTGGATTGGACTATGGGTTATGGGACTATGGGTTACCAAGTGGGTCATACATTGATATCTATGCTTGCGCATGTTTTTATCTCAGATCCAGCTTTGCTTAGCTTCTATTTACTTATAACCAATAAAAGTACTCTTAATTCTGCAAAATGGAGTTGAGTGGTTTCTTTCTTGGTTATTAAGTGAAGCTGCCCAGTTTCTTCTTGAAAACCTCCACTGATGGAGCACCCACAACTACTTCTGAAGGCAAGCAGTTCCACTGGTTTATTGTTCTGACAGGAAATTTCTGCTTAGTTCTAGGTTGCTTCTCTTCTTGATTAGTTTCCATCCATTGCTTTTTATCCTGCCTTCAGGTGCTTTGAATAGATTGCCCCCCCCCACTTCTTTGGGCAGCTCCTGAGATATTGGAACACTGCTAGACATACCCAATTCCTGCAACTGTTCTTCATATGTTTTAGCTTCCTGTCCTCTAATCATTTTTGTTGGTCTTCTCTACCTTCTTTCTAGAATCGCAACATCTTTTTTATATTGTTTGCTTCTTAGCTGCTTTTGAAACTACCTGTTGAAATCTTATTTATTCTTACAACAA